>NC_136886.1:1514482-1646982 GCF_949152265.1 Phoxinus phoxinus
AATTTTATAATTAAATTAAATAAGTTATATCAAATTAAATGTGTATGTATATATATATTTATAATTTAATGATTTTTTTAAATGTTTAATGTTTACATTTTTATAATAAATTAAATATAAATTATATAAGTAAATTATGTATAACATATTTTAATATATAATCTACATGATCATTTAATTATATATAATAATTAGGTATATAATCACAAATAAATTACATATATCATTTAATGACAATTAAATCAAATTAATAGAATATAAATAGACTATAAATATATAATTGAATGATAATCATTTATAAAATATATAATATATTTTAAAATATAATCTAAATGATAATTAAATATAATCAGAAAAAAATTACATATATAATTGAATGATTATTAAATAAAAATTATATATATATATATATATATATATATATATATATTCTATTATTTTTATTTAATAATCATTCAATTATATATGTAATTTATATATAAAAAAATATATAGAGAGTTTAATGATTATCATTATTTAATATAAAATTATTTATAAAAATATACTATGATATAATATTTAATACATCATTACATCAAATACTATGAAGATAGAAGTTTAATAAATTAATGGTTAAACTGGGTTTTAATACTAATATATAATTTAATGACCATAATTTTATGAATCATTATTTATATAATATATTTTTATAATCTACATAATTAAATGAGATGTATAATCAGAAATACGTTACATATATATAATTGAATGATTATTAAATAAAATGAATATATATACACACACTGTATAATCATTATCATCATTACATCAAATACTATGAAGATAAAAAGTTGAATAAATTAATGGTTAACGAACCGGGTTTTAATAATCTTGAGCCAGACTCGAGGCGATGCCCAGTGTGTGTGCCGACGTGCACTCGGGGTTCAGGATCCAGAGTCCGCTGCCCTCTGCCAAATTAAATAAATACTGAAGTATTGGCATCATATCATGCATATCAAAGCAGACGTGCTCAAACAGGGGGTCAGAGGTCAGGGGTCAGCGGCCTAACGGACAGCACTGGGCCGATACTGTCTGACCAACTCCTGCTTTCCCTCCACAGATCAGATTAGTGATGAAGAGCTACTCGTTTATCCGCGAGACCGCACCGGCCGTCCTCAGAAGCGCAGCGCAGAAGAGTGAGTGTGAACACCAACACACCTTTAAAGGTTGTGTAGGTAAGAATTGTCTAAAGAACTTTTTTTCAAATTGGCTTAAACTGTCTTTATATACCAATACATAATTAAAATGTAAGTACTTTGAAAAAAAGAGTATAAAAATTGAGTGACTCTAGTGTATTTAATCTTCAAAAAACACAGCTCATTAATTCCTACCGGGACGAAACAAGTGATTGGCTTGCGCGACTGTCACTCTCCGTCGCCATGACTACCGCCACTATTACTGGCTCCGCCCACGTGCGCGCAGTCGCGCACCCGTTTTTAGGCGGGAGTGAATGGAATTAATGAGCTGTGTTTATTGAAGATTAAATACACTAGAGTCACTCAGTTTTTTATACTCTCTATTAATTATGTATTGGTATATAAAGACAGTTTAAACAAATTTGAATAAAAGTTTTTTTAGACAATTCTGACCTACCCAACCTTTAATGCAGTCTTTACACAGTCAAACCAAATTATCCAGACACCAGGGGCCTCATTTATATAACTGTGTGTAGGGTCCTAACTAAATGTGTGTGTGCGCCCGAAAGCCAAAAATGGCGTACGCAAAAAAATATTCGGACTCATAAAAGCGTGCGTACGCCAGAACCTGCGCAGAACTCACTTTATAAACCCGTCAGCGGAAGATTGTGAACATGCGTCTCCTCCCCGAAATAACCATATATGAGCTTACAACGCCTCGTTTTACTATATCCTCATCTGCATATCATTTGCATATGATTATTCATCCACGTGATAACATGTTTAACGGTACAAGACATTAGGAAAATATGAAATACGGATGTGCCGTCACATTACATTAATACAAATCATTTAGTAGCCGATCCTTGCCTTGTTTTTGAATAAATAAATAAAATAGTGTAAAATGCATTTCAGAGAAAGTTTTTCTCAATCTTCTCCACTGACCAAATAGTATTTTAATTGATTTATATTTGTAATGGAAACAAATAGACCTTGTTGTGCATTATATTTGCACAATCTGCTAGTATCATGATAAGCGATTATCTCTGTAGTTAAAACATTAAAACACAGCATGCCAGAGGAAAAGTGTTCGAAAGCATTGCATCCACAACAAATATTTATAGGCTATTTATTGAATATATATATTTTTTAACTTTTCAGTAAATGTCATGTAGTTTAAGTGTTTAACTTCATTAATGAGAATGGCATATTTAATCTAAATGTTTATATCAAAAGTAAAACATAGTTTAAATCATTATTTTATTTAAACTGTTATTGTGAACATGCATGAATATAATGATTTAAACTGTTTTACTTCTGATATAAACATTTAGATTAATCTCATTAATGGAGTTAAACACTTAAACTACAAGACATTTACTGAAAAATAAAAAGATATATAGGCCTATATATATAAATAGCCTATAAATATTTGTGTGCAATTTTTGTACACACACTGGGGTTTATAAAGTGAGTTCTGCGCAGGTTCTGGCGTACGCACGCTTTTATAAGCCTGAATATTTTTTTGCGCACGCCATTTTTGGCTTTCGGGCGCACACACACTTTTAGCAAAGATCCTACACACAGTTTTATAAATGAAGCCCCAGATATCATTTTGCATATTTTTTTCACTAGTGTGTGCAGTACACTATAGTTTATAAAAGTGAGGAGAGCAAAAATAAAGTAAACTGTGACATATTATACACAAAAATTATTCATACAGTGACTACCAGTAAAAATTTGGGACCAAAAATGACACTTTGAGCTGATCATGTGTTCTTCAGTGTTTCTGCTTTAATTGCTAATGCTCTTGTTACACACACACTGAACACAATGAAGCATTGCTTGGTCACTGGTTGAGCTAAACTGGTATTATCTAATTGTGTAGTTAAATTTACCAGCTGACAGATATTCAACATAATTCATGTGTGAGAGTCTAACTGTGTGTGTGTGTGTGTGTGTGTGTGTGTGTGTGTGTGTGTGTGTGTGTGTGTGTGTGTGTGTGTGTGTATGTGTGTGTGTGTGAGACAGTCTAACAGAAGATGGACAAAACCTGTGTGTGTGTGTGTGTGTGTGTGTGTGAGTGTGTGAGACAGTCTAACAGAAGATGGACAAAACCTGTGTGTGTGTGTGTGTGTGTGTGTGTGTGTGTGTGTGTGAGTGTGAGACAGTCTAACAGAAGATGGACAAAACCTGTGTGTGTGTGTGTGTGTGTGTGTGACAGTCTAACAGAAGGACGGACAAAACCTGTGTGTGTGTGTGTGTGTGTGTGTGTGTGTGTGTGTGTGAGACAGTCTAACAGAAGATGGACAAAACCTGTGTGTGTGTGTGTGTGTGTGTGTGTGTGTGTGCGTGTGTGTGTGTGTGAGACAGTCTAATAGAAGTGTGTGTGTGTGTGTGTGTGAGACAGTCTAACAGAAGTGTGTGTGTGTGTGAGACAGTCTAACAGAAGATGGACAAAACCTGTGTGTGTGTGTGTGTGTGTGTGTGTGTGTGTGTGTGTGTGTGTGTGTGTGTGTGTGTGTGTGTGTGTGTGTGTGTGTGTGTGTGTGAGACAGTCTAACAGAAGGACGGACAAAACCTGTCAAATATCAACTGAGTTCTCCTCATATTTTATCACCATTTTCTAAACTGTATTGAAGCTGTCTGAACACATGTAGTTTGGACTGTACGTAACGCTGATCTTCACGTGTTTCTCCACAGATAAATCCCTGCACTATCCGTCACTCTCCAGTTATCTGTACTTCTTGTTCTGCCCGACTCTGATCTACCGGGAGGTTTATCCGCGGTAAACGCCTCTAGTTGTGGACTAAGTACACAACTTCCTTACTTGAGTAAAAGTACAGATACTACTGGTCAAATATTACTCCGTTACAAGTAAAAGTTATTTTTTACTTAAGTTAAAGTACAAAAGTACTCGTTTTTAAAAGTACTTAAAGGACAAGTTCGGTATTTTACACTTAAAGCCCTGTTTACAGACCGTATCTGATGAAATAGAACGGTTAAGATTAAAATTTGGACACATGCTCCTGTCCTGAGAATTTTAGTTTTATTTAGCTTTTGTGGACCTATTTTGCCAAACGCGTCACACCCGTGATTCTTCCGTTGAGAGCTTGAATAATAGACACCAGTTGGTGGCGATAATGCACCTTTGCCAATTGCAAGCAAACCGCTGGCATTTCATTGAATACACAGAAGAAGCAGAAGAAGAAGCGGCGGAGGAATATCGTACCTCACACAGCACATTCAATACAATCAATGGAGTTGGACAAACACTACGATAAAACCTGTTGGAAAGCATCTTTTTCAGCGATTTTTTTTGGGCCCGTATCAGTGAACACCCCTGACCACTCGGTGAGTTTCACGTCTTTGTAAACGAAAGTTTAATGTGTTTTAGGAAGGAATCTGCCAGTGCACATAGACAACCATTGTGGGGGTGGGGGGGAAAGCTAAATAAAACTAAAATTCTCGGGACAGGAGCATGTGTCCAAAGTTTAATCTTAACCGTTCTATTTCATCAGATACGATCTGTAAACAGGGCTTTAAGTGTAAAATACCGAACTTGTCCTTTAAGTATCAAAAGTAAAAAGTAAATGTCAATGCATTGTTTTATTATTGTTGCATGTAATATTTACAGTATTTATGCCTCTGAATCTCTGCCTGCCGATCCTCATATCAACATCACATGTATTTCTACAACACAGTTCCTGTGGGATTGAATAAGTCACTCAATAACGTCCACACTGGTTTCGGACACACACACGGCTGTTCCCAGTTTTTTGGCGTTTAGTATGAATATGTTCGCCGTACTGTTATCTATAAGCTAGTGTGCTCCAAAACTATGACAACATTTAGAAGACCAAACCCAACGCTGAACATTAAAATCATGTTGATGTCAGAATCCAATGTCAGATTGACGTTAATCTCCAGCGTTGCACAGACGTTGTATTGTGGTTGAAAATCGGTTGACGTCAGAAACCAACATCAGTCGAGTTCTGGAGTCAGCCACACTTTCATTTACAACACAAATCATCCCTGACGTTAACTAACGTTATCACTAACTAACTACTCAAGGACCTCGACAGAAATGTAGTGGAGTAAAAAGTACGATATTTGTCTTTCAAATGTAGTGAAGTTAAAGTAATGAGTTTCTAGAAAAAATAACACTCAAGTAAAGTACAGATACTCAAAAAGTGTACTTACAGTACTCAAGTAATTGTACTTTGTTACTGTCCACCTCTGCCTCTAGTTGTGCGAGTACAATACGACTGTATTACAAACTGCAGAACATCCCCATCCTCACTGTTTGTTCCCTGCAGAAACCCGTCCATCCGCTGGAACTACGTCGGCAAGAACTTCCTGAAGGTGGGATTGACCAATCGCTCACTCACGTCCGGCTCATATTCACCCACACACTTAACTCAAAAATAAGAAATTGTATTTTTAAGAAAGGTAAAAAGCAAAGGTTTTTGTTGATAATTACACGCCTCAATTCATATTACTTTTATACAGTGAGGAAAATCAAAAAAAAAATTTTTTTTTAAAAAGGCACAAATTAAATTTAGCAAACTTGATCTGTACTTACAACTATTCTTGACTATTTAAAAATATATATTTATATATTTAACATATAAATTAAAGCACTCTCTCAGCTGATGTAGGTCGAGACCAAAATCTAAATAAATATAATTAAAAAAACATATAAAAAAAGGTCTGCAGATGAGATTATAAGATTAGTATTATGGCCGTATTATCAGGTGTTTAGGACATTGGAGTATACAAATAATATAAAAGAGTTGGTCACCTGTAGAGTTGGTCACCTGTAGAGTTGGTGTCACCTGTAGAGTTGGTCACCTGTAGAGTTGGTCACCTGTAGAGTTGGTCACCTGTAGAGTTGGTCACCTGTAGAGTTCATGTTCACCTGTAGAGTTGGTCACCTGTAGAGTTGGTGTCACCTGTAGAGTTCATGTTCACCTGTAGAGTTGGTCACCTGTAGAGTTGGTGTTCACCTGTAGAGTTCATGTTCACCTGTAGAGTTGGTCACCTGTAGAGTTGGTGTCACCTGTACAGTTGGTCACCTGCAGAGTTGGTCACCTGTAGAGTTGGTCACCTGTAGAGTTCATGTTCACCTGTAGAGTTGGTCACCTGTAGAGTTGGTGTTCACCTGTAGAGTTGGTCACCTGTAGAGTTGGTCACCTGTAGAGTTGGTGTCACCTGTAGAGTTGGTGTTCACCTGTAGAGTTGGTGTCACCTGTAGAGTTGGTCACCTGTAGAGTTGGTGTTCACCTGTAGAGTTGGTGTCACCTGTAGAGTTGGTGTCACCTGTAGAGTTGGTCACCTGTAGAGTTGGTCACCTGTAGAGTTCATGTTCACCTGTAGAGTTCATGTTCACCTGTAGAGTTGGTCACCTGTAGAGTTGGTGTCACCTGTAGAGTTGGTCACCTGTAGAGTTGGTCACCTGTAGAGTTCATGTTCACCTGTAGAGTTCATGTTCACCTGTAGAGTTCATGTTCACCTGTAGAGTTGGTCACCTGTAGAGTTGGTGTCACCTGTAGAGTTGGTCACCTGTAGAGTTGGTGTCACCTGTAGAGTTGGTGTCACCTGTAGAGTTGGGGTCACCTGTAGAGTTGGTGTCACCTGTAGAGTTGGTCACCTGTAGAGTTGGTCACCTGTAGAGTTGGTGTCACCTGTAGAGTTCATGTTCACCTGTAGAGTTGGTCACCTGTAGAGTTGGTGTCACCTGTAGAGTTCATGTTCACCTGTAGAGTTCATGTTCACCTGTAGAGTTCATGTTCACCTGTAGAGTTGGTCACCTGTAGAGTTGGTGTCACCTGTAGAGTTGGTCACCTGTAGAGTTGGTGTCACCTGTAGAGTTGGTGTCACCTGTAGAGTTGGGGTCACCTGTAGAGTTGGTGTCACCTGTAGAGTTGGTCACCTGTAGAGTTGGTGTCACCTGTAGAGTTGGGGTCACCTGTAGAGTTGGTCACCTGTAGAGTTGGTGTCACCTGTAGAGTTCATGTTCACCTGTAGAGTTCATGTTCACCTGTAGAGTTCATGTTCACCTGTAGAGTTGGTCACCTGTAGAGTTGGTGTCACCTGTAGAGTTGGTCACCTGTAGAGTTGGTGTCACCTGTAGAGTTGGGGTCACCTGTAGAGTTGGTCACCTGTAGAGTTGGTGTCACCTGTAGAGTTCATGTTCACCTGTAGAGTTCATGTTCACCTGTAGAGTTCATGTTCACCTGTAGAGTTGGTCACCTGTAGAGTTGGTGTCACCTGTAGAGTTGGTCACCTGTAGAGTTGGTGTCACCTGTAGAGTTGGTGTCACCTGTAGAGTTGGGGTCACCTGTAGAGTTGGTGTCACCTGTAGAGTTGGTCACCTGTAGAGTTGGTGTCACCTGTAGAGTTGGGGTCACCTGTAGAGTTGGTCACCTGTAGAGTTGGTGTCACCTGTAGAGTTCATGTTCACCTGTAGAGTTCATGTTCACCTGTAGAGTTCATGTTCACCTGTAGAGTTGGTGTCACCTGTAGAGTTGGTGTCACCTGTAGAGTTGGTCACCTGTAGAGTTGGTGTCACCTGTAGAGTTGGTGTCACCTGTAGAGTTGGTGTCACCTGTAGAGTTCATGTTCACCTGTAGAGTTCATGTTCACCTGTAGAGTTGGTCACCTGTAGAGTTGGTGTCACCTGTAGAGTTGGTGTCACCTGTAGAGTTGGTCACCTGTAGAGTTGGTGTCACCTGTAGAGTTCATGTTCACCTGTAGAGTTCATGTTCACCTGTAGAGTTGGTCACCTGTAGAGTTGGTCACCTGTAGAGTTGGTGTCACCTGTAGAGTTCATGTTCACCTGTAGAGTTGGTCACCTGTAGAGTTGGTGTCACCTGTAGAGTTCATGTTCACCTGTAGAGTTGGTCACCTGTAGAGTTGGTCACCTGTAGAGTTGGTCACCTGTAGAGTTGGTGTCACCTGTAGAGTTCATGTTCACCTGTAGAGTTGGTCACCTGTAGAGTTGGTGTCACCTGTAGAGTTCATGTTCACCTGTAGAGTTGGTCACCTGTAGAGTTGGTGTCACCTGTAGAGTTCATGTTCACCTGTAGAGTTGGTCACCTGTAGAGTTGGTCACCTGTAGAGTTCATGTTCACCTGTAGAGTTGGTCACCTGTAGAGTTGGTGTCACCTGTAGAGTTGGTCACCTGTAGAGTTGGTGTCACCTGTAGAGTTGGTGTCACCTGTAGAGTTGGTCACCTGTAGAGTTGGTCACCTGTAGAGTTGGTGTCACCTGTAGAGTTCATGTTCACCTGTAGAGTTCATGTTCACCTGTAGAGTTGGTCACCTGTAGAGTTGGTGTCACCTGTAGAGTTGGTGTCACCTGTAGAGTTGGTCACCTGTAGAGTTGGTGTCACCTGTAGAGTTCATGTTCACCTGTAGAGTTCATGTTCACCTGTAGAGTTGGTCACCTGTAGAGTTGGTCACCTGTAGAGTTGGTCACCTGTAGAGTTGGTGTCACCTGTAGAGTTCATGTTCACCTGTAGAGTTGGTCACCTGTAGAGTTGGTGTCACCTGTAGAGTTCATGTTCACCTGTAGAGTTGGTCACCTGTAGAGTTGGTCACCTGTAGAGTTGGTGTCACCTGTAGAGTTCATGTTCACCTGTAGAGTTGGTCACCTGTAGAGTTGGTGTCACCTGTAGAGTTCATGTTCACCTGTAGAGTTGGTCACCTGTAGAGTTGGTGTCACCTGTAGAGTTCATGTTCACCTGTAGAGTTGGTGTTCACCTGTAGAGTTCATGTTCACCTGTAGAGTTGGTCACCTGTAGAGTTGGTCACCTGTAGAGTTGGTGTCACCTGTAGAGTTCATGTTCACCTGTAGAGTTGGTCACCTGTAGAGTTGGTCACCTGTAGAGTTCGTGACGCTCGTGTTCCTCCGTCTCAGATCCTGGCCAGTCTCTTCTACCTGTACTTCATACTGGTGCGCCTGTGCATCCCAGTGTTCAGGAACAACAGCAACCAGCCCTTCAGCTCACGCTCCCTCATCCTGATGCTCTTCCACGCCGCCTTCCCAGGTGCACACACGCACACACACACACACACACACACACACACGCTCCCTCATCCTGATGCTCTTCCACGCCGCCTTCCCAGGTGCACACACAAACACACACGCACACACACACAGTCTGTTTCAGATGATGTCACCAAGGATGTGCAGACTATATTAGTTAATAATATATTAAGAAACACTGTTGAGTGTGTGTGTGAGCCTCTGCTTCTGGTGTTCAGGGATGCTCATATTAATGCTGGGCTTCTATGCGTTCCTGCACTGCTGGCTCAACGCTTTCGCGGAGATGCTGCGCTTCGCTGACCGGATGTTTTACAAAGTACGTGATCTCTCATTAGCTTAAAGATATATAAACATAGAAAAGTTGTAAACACTTCACAATAAGGTTTTATTTGTTAACTACATTAGTTCACATGAACAATCATAAAGCAATTTCCACATTTACTAAAACATTATTAAAAGCAAAAGTTGTTTCTGTTAATATTATTTATTCTGATCTGTCATGAACAGTATTTTTATTAACTAACGTTAAAGTCCCCCTGTATTCAATCATTTTATCCCTTAAAACTCATCTTTTGATCATCAAAATTACATATTTAAATGTTTTTCCCTTGAAATGCCGTAAAATATCTTGAATGTAACTCGACACCCTTGTCTCATTTAGTATGTGCGGTTCTATGAATATGCAAATGAGCCCCGCCTCCACTCACTCACTCACTCAGAGATCCACTGGTTGACGATCACACGTTGATCTGATTGGTTACAAGGTAGTGTGTGACGTCAGAAACACCAGCGATTTCAAACCGTGTTTTTGAGACTGTCTTTGGTTCACTGCAGTTTTAAGCAGAAAATACTCAGCAATGCTGTCGACTTATGAACTTACACATGCTTTGTCTTATTAAAAAACCCCACATAGACACACAAACTACATTTTCAACACAGGGGGACTTTAACAAAGATGAATAATGTAATAAATGCATTGCTTGTTGTTATTAACAGTGCAGGTTCACAGGTTTAGAGTCTCGTCTCTCTTTCATCAGGACTGGTGGAACTCCACTTCTTTTGCCAATTATTACCGCACGTGGAACATCGTCGTGCACGATTGGCTTTATTATTACGGCTACAGAGACTTCATCCGGGTGAGAACGAACACTCCTGAATCTCACTAGCCGCGTTTCCATTACCCTTCACATTGCGCAAAATGAAATTGAAAATACGCCCAATGGAAACACATCAATTTCGCAAAACTCCCATTTATCGCAAAAGAGTTTTTACGCTCGCATGAGTTTTTTTTTTTCAGGCAATTCGAAAAATAAATATTTCGCAAAACTGCAATGGAAACAGTTTTTGCGCATTTCCAGGTCACCTGACGTAATGACGCGGTGTGTTTGGACAGAATACGAGACTGAGTTCTTTATTAAATTCATAAAAGACAGAAGAATTACAGGAATACTGGATTCGAAACCTCAAAGAAATGCCACAATCAAGACCTCGAAGCAGACATGAGGGAGAAACACAGAAACACTTACAGTATAAGAGTCTTTCCTTGCCATTAATTATTGATAACATGTATACGTCTCTTCCATTAATAATAATGCCCAGTGCGGTGGCTGCGATATAAACTTACCAACATCCGTTGCATTTTTGGAATGACTTATCGCGAGAGGAAAAATTTACGTTTTAGTGACATCGGTAACATAACATCAGTTAAAGTGATGGTATAATGCCCTTTTCACAAGATGTAAAATAAGCCTCTGATGTCCCCAGAGTGTGTGTGTGAAGTTTAAGCTCAAAATACGCCACAGATATTTTTATATCGCATGTTAAAGTGTCACTTTTTGAGGGTGAGGAAAAACACAGTGTTTTGTGTCTGTCCCTTTAAATGCAAATGAGCTGCTGCTCCCGGCACAGGGGGCGGAGCTACAAGAGCTCGTGTCCTTTTACCACACACACACACACTGAACATTTCAACAACTTTTAGCCTTTTATGTTCAAACCGGAGTCAGACAAAGATGGATAGACTCAAGAAGAAGTGACAACATGTAGAAGCAACAGGACATTTCTGAATGGTTAGTTGATGAATTTATGAAGCTTATGTGTAGTTATCTTCTAGTCATTGATTAGCATATTCTGTCTTGATAATCTATAAATCGTGTTCAGGGGGCGGGGTTTATGTAAATTCTTGGGTTGGTGATGTCACTAACGGGAGGAATGTCGTGTAGTTCCTCCAGCCGTTTGTTGTAGTCCTTAAAAAAGTGATTTCTTTAAAAGCAAATATCTTCCTTTGCTCTGAACTTTGAGCGTTGTAACTTTGCAGATGTTGTTTATGATCAAAGAGCAACATTACACACTAACTACAGTTAGAAAAGTCAAATCATAATCAAACACCCCTTTAAAATGGAAACGGCTTCATTTCGCGAACGTTTTTTTGTTGACATTTAGAAAAAAATGTGCAAGTCTGTAATGGAAACGCGCCTAATGTTCAACACATCATGTTTTAATAACTCTGCCCATCCTCTCCTGATCGCCTCAGCTGTCGGGTCATAACCTCCGCTCGATGGCCACGCTGTGTGTGTTTGCCGTCTCTGCATTGGTTCATGAATACGTCTTCACTATGGGCTTCGGCTTCTTCTACCCCGTGATGTTCTGCACGTTCGCGGGTATCGGTGGTAAGAACCGTTGTTTAACTAGTTGGTACAACTTTACAATACGGTCATTTTAACAAATGGAAACTTATTGTAATGTGTTACCAACTATTTTTATGTATTGTATGTTTTTGCTGGACTTACAGTCAATCCAAAATATATTCAGACACCTTCAACATTTCTCACATTATCAGTTTATTCGCTATAGTTGGTAATAAAATATGACAGAACTCAGTTGATATTTGACTGGTTTTGTCCGTCCTTCCGTTAGACTGTCTCACACATGAATTATGTTGAATATCTGTCAGCTGGTAAATTTAACTACACAATTAGATAATACCAGTTTAGCTCAACCAGTGACCAAGCAATGCTTCAGTGTGTTCAGTGTGTGTGTAACAAGAGCATTAGCAATTAAAGAAGAAACACTGAAGAACACATGATCAGCTCAAAGTGTCTGAATCATTTTTGGTCCCAAATTTGTATAAATGTTACTGGTAGTCACTGTATGAATAATTATTTGGTTTAATATGTCACAGTTTACTTTATTTTGCTCACTTCTTTAATGAACTATAGTGTCCTGCACACACTAGTAAAAAAATATCTGGTGCTTTAATCATGTTTGGTTTGACTGGATTTCAGAGCAATCTATGATTTCCTCATCCGTAAATTAAATAAATACATGCATTGCAGCCTTAAGATTGTGGCCAACATGAAATATCTAGACAGCACAATGACTAATAATGAGAGTAAAAGTAAAAGTGCTGATGATGTTGTTGTACTTTGCAGTGGTGTTTAACTTCGCCATGAACGACAGCCGGAAGAGTCCGGTGTGGAACATCATCATGTGGATGTGTCTGTTCATCGGTCAGGGCGTCCACGTGTGTCTGTACTGTCTGGAGTGGTACGCGCAGATCCACTGCCCGCGCACCGGGGTGAGGACTCGCCAGCGCCGGACATTGCTCACGCCATGGAATAATAAAAAAAACAGGAAGATAATCGCAACTTTTTATCTCAGATTTTTTTCTTGTAATACTGAATTTACATCTCGCAATTATTACTTTTTTCTCCTAATACTAAATTTACATCTCGCAATTCTGTCTTTTTCTCTCGTAATACTAAATTTACATCTCGCAATTCTGTCTTTTTTCTCCTAATACTAAATTTACATCTCGCAATTCTGTCTTTTTTCTCCTAATACTAAATTTACATCTCGCAATTCTGTCTTTTTTCTCCTAATACTAAATTTACATCTCGCAATTCTGTCTTTTTTCTCCTAATACTGAATTTACATCTCGCAATTCTGTCTTTTTCTCTCGTAATACTAAATTTACATCTCGCAATTCTGTCTTTTTTCTCCTAATACTAAATTTACATCTCGCAATTCTGTCTTTTTTCTCCTAATACTAAATTTACATCTCGCAATTCTGTCTTTTTTCTCCTAATACTAAATTTACATCTCGCAATTCTGTCTTTTTTCTCCTAATACTAAATTTACATCTCGCAATTCTGTCTTTTTTCTCCTAATACTAAATTTACATCTCGCAATTCTGTCTTTTTTCTCATAATACTGTTTAGATCTCGAATTCTGAATTCTTTCTCATAATACTGAATTTAGATCTCGCAATTATTACTTTTTCTTTCGAAATACTGAATTTACATCTCGCAATTCTGTCTTTTTCTCTCGTAATACTAAATTTACATCTCGCAATTCTGTCTTTTTTCTCATAATACTGTTTAGATCTCGAATTCTGAATTCTTTCTCATAATACTGAATTTAAATCTCGCAATTATGACTTTTTTTCTTGTAAAAACTGAATTTACATCTCAAATTCTGAATTCTTTCTCGTAATACTGAATTTACATCTCGCAATTCTGGATTTTTTCTCTCGTAATACTGAATTTACATCTCGCAATTCTGGATTTTTTCTCTCGTAATACTGAATTTACATCTCGCAATTCTGGATTTTTTCTCTCGTAATACTGAATTTACATCTCGCAATTCTGGATTTTTTCTCTCGTAATACTGAATTTACATCTCGCAATTCTGGATTTTTTCTCTCGTAATACTGAATTTACATCTCGCAATTCTGACTTATTTTTCTCATAATACTGAATTTAAATCTCGCAATTATGACTTTTTTTTCTTGTAATACTGAATTAACATCTCGCAATTCTGAATTTACATCTCGCAATTCTGACTTTTTTCTCCTAATACTGAATTTACATCTTGCAATTCTGACTTTTTTTTCTCTTAATACTTAATTTACATCTTGCAATTCTGACTTTTTTTTCTCTTAATACTTAATTTACATCTCGCAATTCTGAATTTACATCTCGCAATTCTGACTTTTTTCTCCTAATACTGAATTTACATCTCGCAATTCTGACTTTTTTTTCTCTTAATACTTAATTTACATCTCGCAATTCTGAATTTACATCTCGCAATTCTGACTTATTTTTCTCATAATACTGAATTTAAATCTCGCAATTATGACTTTTTTTTCTTGTAATACTGAATTAACATCTCGCAATTCTGAATTTACATCTCGCAATTCTGACTTTTTTCTCCTAATACTGAATTTACATCTCGCAATTCTGACTTTTTTTTCTCTTAATACTTAATTTACATCTCGCAATTCTGAATTTACATCTCGCAATTCTGACTTTTTTCTCCTAATACTGAATTTACATCTCGCAATTCTGACTTTTTTTTCTCTTAATACTTAATTTACATCTCGCAATTCTGACTTTTTTTTCTCTTAATACTTAATTTACATCTCGCAATTCTGAATTTACATCTCGCAATTCTGAATTTACATCTCGCAATTCTGAATTTACATCTCGCAATTCTGAATTTACATCTCGCAATTCTGAATTTACATCTCGCAATTCTGAATTTACATCTCGCAATTCTGACTTTTTTCTCCTAATACTGAATTTACATCTTGCAATTCTGACTTTTTTCTCCTAATACTGAATTTACATCTTGCAATTCTGACTTTTTTCTCCTAATACTGAATTTACATCTTGCAATTCTGACTTTTTTTTCTCTTAATACTTAATTTACATCTCGCAATTCTGAATTTACATCTCGCAATTCTGAATTTACATCTCGCAATTCTGTTTTTTCTCTCTCCTAATACTGAATTTACATCTCGCAATTCTGTTTTTTCTCTCTCCTAATACTGAATTTACATCTCGCAATTCTGTTTTTTCTCTCTCCTAATACTGAATTTACATCTCGCAATTCTGTTTTTTCTCTCTCCTAATACTGAATTTACATCTCGCAATTCTGTTTTTTCTCTCTCCTAATACTGAATTTACATCTCGCAATTCAGAATTTTCTTCTCGTAATACTGAATTTACATCTCGCAATTCGGGATTTTTTCTCTCGTAATACTGAATTTACATCTCGCAATTCTGACTTATTTTTCTCATAATACTGAATTTAAATCTCGCAATTATGACTTTTTTTTCTTGTAATACTGAATTAACATCTCGCAATTCTGAATTTACATCTCGCAATTCTGACTTTTTTCTCCTAATACTGAATTTACATCTTGCAATTCTGACTTTTTTTTCTCTTAATACTTAATTTACATCTTGCAATTCTGACTTTTTTTTCTCTTAATACTTAATTTACATCTCGCAATTCTGAATTTACATCTCGCAATTCTGACTTTTTTCTCCTAATACTGAATTTACATCTCGCAATTCTGACTTTTTTTTCTCTTAATACTGAATTTACATCTCGCAATTCTGACTTTTTTTTCTCTTAATACTTAATTTACATCTCGCAATTCTGAATTTACATCTCGCAATTCTGAATTTACATCTCGCAATTCTGAATTTACATCTCGCAATTCTGTTTTTTCTCTCTCCTAATACTGAATTTACATCTCGCAATTCTGTTTTTTCTCTCTCCTAATACTGAATTTACATCTCGCACTTCAAACTTATTTTCTCGTAATACAGAATTTACATCTCGCACTTCTGACTTTTTTCTCGTAGTACTGAATTTAAATTCTGACTTTTTTTCTTTTTTCGACTTTTTCTCGGTGTACAGAGTTTACATCCTGAAATTCAGCTTTTTTTGTTAAAAAAATAAAGTAACCAACTTTTTTTGGGGTTAAAAAGGTCAATTACCTTTTTTATCCCGTGGCAGAAATACGCTTCCATACACCAGAACCCACTTCACTGCATCACAGCAGGATTCCCAGGCCTTCTTTAAGCACGGCACACGGCCAAAGCTCCCAAACGCACAATAAAAACACTCACACTTGCGCTTAACGGATCACCGTTTGATCGCAAAGGCTCACAGTGCAGATGTCGCTCAAAGACTGTGAAGATTAAGTTCTGTCCAGGATTAGGTTACAAGACCAACTGAAGAACTCACGGACAGATGGTGTTAGACAGCTCAGACATAAAGAAGAACAAAAAGCAGAGAGGGATGTAAAGTTATGAAATAACAAGAGAGCAGAATAAACGTATCAAAAAAAATTGTAGAACGGTACAAATAGTAATTAAAGAAAATGAAACATCCACTAGGCGGCACTGCAGGGTCACTTTGAGTAAATCACCATTTCCATGCAAGTCAACAGGGTTTGAAACAACACAAAGGTGAGCAAATAAGAAAATATTGATTTTTGACTGAGCATTCCCTTTAAAAACAAGCATTTCTTGCATTGCCAGTCAGTAATAAAATAAAGAACAAAAAAAATAAATAATAATTTCTTCCATCCAGTGCTATGATTATCACAAACACTTTGTTGATTATAATGAAAGGTTTCACAAGAAAGAAAACACAGAATTCATGCACTCAACAGGCTTCACTGTGATTGGCTACAAAGCTGCAAATAGAAATGTGTAATTTTGTGTTTGCGTACAGCAATGCCATGAATCATATTTAACATGTTCATACTTTATGTTTACATTTTCTCCAAACAGACGAGCTTCTGGGAGCTAGTGACGCCACGATCATGGACGTGTAATTACCAGTGACATCCACACAAACATCACATTGACCGCATCAGTATTTACTTCTGATAATGACCATGTGCATCGTGAGGGATCGGGCACGACACATTATGAAATGTTACATAACATACTAGAAATCAAATCCACATTTCATGCTTAACGAAGCACATCAGCGTCTCTGTAAATGTGATGAGTGTGTATATATAATTTGAATGAATGCAATAACGCACATTATAAACAAACTTTTCTTTTAAACTAATAAAATTGTACTGTTTAAAGCTTATGGAACATAGTAAATGCAACAATTTATTATTATGAATTTATATTGTACTCTGAAAATACAAAATCTGTACAATCGTAAAATTAGTAAGTCACGAAATAAAAGTAAAATACCAATAAATCACGTCATGTTTCATTATTAGTATTGTGTATCACCATGGTAACTGTTGTTTTCATAACACAAAAATGCCACTTTTCACTTTGTGTTATTATTTTATATATTTTTAAATGACTAGTGGCTCATATTAACATTGTATTAACAAAAACTAGTTTGGGACTGTTATATAATAGCTTAACCTCATAGGCCTACTGTTAATTCATCAGTATTATTCATATTCTCACAATTTATGTGTATATTAAGTAAAGGGGGACAGTACTTGTGTGTGTGTCAAATTTGTTTACACACATTTTTTTAATAATAGGCTTATATATATATATATATATACAGATGAATCTCGGGAAAATGAGAATATGGTGCAAAAGTTCATTTATTTCAGTAATTCAACTTAAAAGGTGAAACTAATATATTATATAGACTCATTACATGCAAAGTGAGATATTTCAAGCCTTTATTTGTTATAATTTTGATGATTATGGCTTACAGCTTATGAAAACCCCACATTCAAAATTAGAATATTGTGATTTTTCATAAGCTGTAAGCCATAATCATCCCAATTATAACAAATAAAGGCTTGAAATATCATGTAATGAGACTATATAATATATTAGTTTCACCTTTTAAGTTGAATTACTGAAATAAATGAACTTTTGCACCATATTCTAATTTTTCCAGTGTCACCTGTATATATATATATATATATATTTTTTTTTTCATAAAAAGTGTGTTGCGCTTGAGTTCAGAGCCACTGGTATAAAGCTATTAAAAACAATTCAATGTAAATTCTAATCATATTAATTAATAAATCGCACTTACAATTTCAAGGGAATAATCGACAATTATGATTTTTGTCATAATCGTGCAGCAACTGCTGTAGTATTTAGTTAAACACACAAACATTGGTCCATTAGTAAACATTACTCATTAACTAACTATAGGGGCTTTCGCACCGGAGGAACCGTTCCCATAGTTCCCAGAACTAACGGCGAAAATACCCGCTTTATTTTGCCGTGTTTGCAACGCAGGAACAGTTTTAGTTCTGGGAAATATTTTAGGGGAACTAAATAAGCTCCTACTTCAGAGTCGGGTCTAACAATAGGAACTGCCCGTGACATTAGTGTAAAGTGTCATTGAGAGGAAGCTTTTATTCAAATGAGGAACATCACAGATGTTATCGCACACAAGCACAAATATAGGCAGTTCAAACCAGTAAACCAGAAGCAAAAATGCAGAAAGAGAGATGGGGGAACAAGATAAGCTGCTTTTTTTGTTTTTAAAGGAAGTGCATGTGGAAGAAGTGATGAATATTGGGTTTTTTTGAGACATGACAATTTCAGAAGCTCATTTAGAAACAGTTTATGAGCAGACTTGGAGGAAAAATGGCAAAAATCTCAAGAATGTTCCCACTGTTTGACTTTATGCGACATTTAATATCCAACACTATTATTGATCTGCCTTAAGATGGACGATGATGCAATCTTCTTCAAGAAACAAACTTTGTTGTATTATTTTCATGTTATCACTGTGAAGCTGTTAATCTGTATTGTAAGAAGCGCTATATTAATAAAGGTGACTTGTCTTTAGCAGTTGTTATGGAGAGGTTGCAAAGGAATATTATGCAAATTGAAGAATGCAAAACACACTAGATTGCGTGCAACTTTCAGTTCATAACTGTGTGCAGAAACAATAATGTGACGCCGCTTCTCAGGGCATGTTTTATTCAGGATCCTCAAACCCCATCAACACAAAGAAGCAGAAGACAACGAAACCACCGACTACACAATCTCACCAAACACAGTTACAGCTTCAAAACCAAAACATGAGCATTACTGTATATTACTGTATATTATGCATATAAAAAGGTAAATCATCGAATGTGTTTCATGAGGATCGTTTCCAGATACAACAAAAAAACAGCTCACACTTTACAATAAGGTTCATTAGCTAATGTATTACCTAACTAACCATGAGAAATGCATGCGTTACTGTATTAGTTCATCAGTGTTAACGTAAGTTATTAAAAATACAGCTGTTCATTGTTAGTTCACAGTACATTAACAAGACTTTAACCCTTAAAGACCTAGAACTGTTCTTTTCTTTGTTTCTCTAACCCATTATAACCCAGCATCAAGTGCCATATATAATTTTAAACAGGAGAACCTGAAGTTTCCATCTCGCTCATTTCAATTCCCAATTTTACATTCATTTTGTCTTGGAAAGGATGAATTTGCCAGATTTAAGAAAAACGGTAGCACATTTTTTGTGATTTTTTTTTTTTTCCTCAGACAAATCCTCCTGAAGTTTGGATTTTTTCCTTTAGAAAGTTTTACTTGGATATTCTAGATATCCAGATGAAATTTTGACTACATGTAACAATCCCTAAGCAAGTTATAGCCATTTATTACTACATTATTATAGGCGATTTTCAGTGAAAAGCTGGTGTGTGTGTGTTTCTATTTACTGACAATGTAGATGTGTCCAAAAAAGTTCAGGAAGTAAAATAAATAGAAAACATTGTAATAGAACACAGAAGCAAAAGTGATATATATATATAAACCAATCTGGGCATGAGGACGGGACTAAGCATCAACAATCATTCCTGTTCGGCTCAGAGAAACAAACGCATGGGTTTCTCTGACGAATCAATGCTGATCAAAACCTGATGACGCGATCACATTCACTACGGAGCCTCTGAATGTCCAAACGTGATTAAAAAGCCATGAATCTCCTCTTTACGGGACTTTTTAAAGCATATAGATTGGATTAGCGGTTCAAAAGTTATTAAACATTTCAGAACAAGAGTTATTTTTGGCTGTAGAGGTCTTTAAGGGTTAATAAGGTATTAGTAAAATGTTGAAATTCACATTAACAAAGATCAATAAATGCTGTAAACGTGCAGGTCATTATTAGCTCACGTTAACTAATGTAGGTAAATAATGTTAACTAATGAAGCTTATTGTAAAGTGTTACCGAAAAAAATAATAATCATAAAGCTGAGGAAAGAGAACAAGATGGCTTCTGTCTGAGACTGGACAGTTGCATCAAGTCAGCACGACACGAGCCCGTAAACAAGAGGATTAATATCCAGAGAATATTCTGCCATTCAGCGCTTCGTCACGTGGCATAAGAGGATAAATCAGATTTGAACGCTGTAAATAAGCAGAAACACAGAATCCCTGATGTTAATGTGGCTTTCACATTAGTCCAATCCCAGAGACCGACTGCAGGAATCACATCTCAACCAGAACACACATCTCTCATCCATCTATCCATCATTACCGTCTGCAGGGTTACGGAGAACCCATATTTGGATGAAAATTAAAAATAATAATAATAACACTCCTATTATCCATTCCCTCAAAAGACCAAGAAACAAAAACAGTCAGTGCTATTTTAACAAATGGGTCCTTATATAACGATGCCTTTAAAACGGGGTAAGTGGGTCATATTTCTAAAAACATCAATTTTTCTAAAATATTTATTATGAAAATTGATGTCAAATCACAAGGTTTGACTAAAAGATATTAGACAATATGTTATCCCTGAAACACAGCTTGTGAAATCAATGCTAATGATGGACACAAAAGGCACCGTTTTGGCCCAGATGTGCAGCTAACGGACAGCGGTTTAACATTAGGATGATTCTCTCAGATGTACAAGATTTGGTCCTGGTCTCACTTTGGTCCTGTACGTGCAGTTGGAAATCCTGGAAAGTGTTACTACAACACAGCAATTCAAGTAGAGTTCATTTATCACGGTGTGCGGAGAGCCTCGTCTCCAGAGCTTCTCTGCTCTCAGTTCTGTGTCTGTATAAGGTGAAGGGTTTGTTTCAATACATTATCTAAGTGGTTATTTGATTTTTGAAGCCTTTTTAGGTAAACATGATAAACTGCCACTCTGTCTGAACTCCCTTGTTATTACTTGCATATTTCTTCTATTCAGGTGAATTTCACAAAAATGGCAAGAAAATGTATTTTGAAGATTTTCGCAACATTTTTAAGAGTTTCTTCACTGATTTTAAACGTTCTTTTCACCCACAATTTACATTACTGTAATGAAAAAAAAAATTCTATTTTTTAATTCCAAAATGACAATTACAGTTTTAAGTACAATTACAATTAAGTACAATTATACGTTTTTAGTACAACAATCACCACAATTGTTGTATTGAATTATGGAAAAGTGTGAACACACACACACACACACACACACACACACACACACACACACACACACACACACACACACACACACACACACACACACACACACACACAGTAAACAACCCCGGATGAATTACAGAAATTGAAAGAAAAATTTAATTTGGCATTTGGTTGCACATTTATTTTAATTTAATTTGTTGTTTTATATTGGTTTAATTTCCATAAAAAATATGTTGCACAACTGTGCACAATTTTTTTCCATAAAAAAATATTACGACCGAAAATATAATAATTTTTCTTCAAAATTTGGGAGTCAAATATGACCTGGACATTTCTTAATTTTGTCAAATTCACCATTCACAATGTAGAACAGAAGAATGAAGTAACTTTAAGAACATTACTGTGGAACAAACGTGCCATTGGCAGGAATTCGCTCCCATTTGACATTTGTCAGTAAATTCAATGCATTTCATACACTTTTTGAATACAAAAAGTGAAAATGTGAAAAACTATGGCATGCCATAAAACGTGTTTTATACTAACAGGTAACACTGAATTATGAGCGCAGTTTATAGCAATGTGAGTGATTTCAGTGTGTTTATTTATTATTAGCGGTTCTGCTAATCCTCCAAAACACGACTGCATTCGTGTTCGAGTTTAAACCGAGCGAGTGGTTAATATCCACCATGTGACGTCCTTTCATGCGGACAGAAACAGTGCAGAACACAATGTCACAGCTTGAAGTGAATCTACATGCATGTGTGTTTATGCAGGCGTTACCATCCACACATGGATTAATATAACATGAGCATCCAGTACATTGTCAGTATCGTTCTGATGCCGTTTCCAATTGTGAGTGCAACATCACGTCAAGTCTGACGAAATACCTCAAACCAGCTCCGATCAAGTCTTTGAATGTTCTCACTGGCTTTCCATGAAAGTCTCGTACTTCCTTCTTCCTACTTCCTTATGCGCGAGCGCTGTCTAGCCAGTCTCTTCATGAAGCAACACGTCACGGTCGCGATGATCAACACGCCCACGAACAGCGCCGACGACACGCCGACCACGAGGGGAATGAGCAGCAGATCAGCAACTGGGGAGAAACACACATCAGTGATCAGTCTGTCAGTTCACCAGATCATGCAAGCACACCAGGGCTGTCACGACTCCTCGATTAAAGTCGAGCACTCAATTTTACAGAATCCTAGATTGCGATTTACCCGTGCCGAGTAACCGGCAAAATACCGCAGGATGAGTCTCATACCGTTTTCTAAGGTTACGCGATATATTTAAAACTATAATACGTGACCCACAAAACCAGTCACATGGGTCAATTTTTTAAAATTGAGATTTAATATCACATGAAATCTGAATAAATAAGCTTTCCATTGATGTGTGGTTTGTTAGGATAGGACAATATTTGGTCGAGACACAACTATTGAAAATCTGGAATCTGAGGAGCAAAAAAATCTAAACATTGAGAAAATCTCCTTTATGCTGCGTTCACACCAAACGCGAATAGAGCGTCTGACGCGAGTGATTTCAATGTTAAGTCAATTTAAAGACGCGTTTACGCACGTCTAGAGGTCCTGTGGCGCGAATGAGGCTTTTAGCGCGTCAACCAATCAGGAGCCTGCTTGCTGCTGTCACGTGGTGAAGTGACGTCAGGCCCGCCTCAATAACTATTTTATTAGTTCGGCCTCAATAAATTATTTTGTAATATGACTAAATGCCTGGTTTTTACTAAAACATAAAAACTATTTAAATTTATGAGACATTAATTTTGTATTGAATGCTATTTATTCCATATCTAAATCTAGATTATATGAAACATTATTATTCTAATGAAGACAACCAACATACTTTAGTGTATAAGAACATAGTTCGTGTCTGGACAGTGTTGTGTGAAAGAGAAAAAAATGTGATTTAAAAAGAATCACATGACAGGTTAATTAGGCTACTTTTGGAGGCTGGCTCCATTTATCATCCAAACAAAATAAATGATAGATTAGGTGGGTGAGGGCGAGGGTGATGCGGGACACCAGGTCACAGACGTGGGTGTGAACGCAGCATTAAAGTTGTGCATTTATGTTCACGATTGTGCTGCATTCACTCACAAAAATACATGTTTTATATATTTACGGTAGGACATTTACTAAATATCTTCATGGAACATGATCTTAATATCCTCATGATTTTTGGCATAAAAGAAAAATGGATAATTTTGACCCGTATAATGTATAGTTGCTATTGCCACAGATATACCCGTGCGGCTCCAGACTGGGTTTGAGATCCAGGGTCATATTTAGCATGAAATCATAAAGACTGGGATTCAGTTAAATAAATACAGTCAAACCAAACCCTTTATTAAGACACCTTCAACATTTCTCACATTATCACAGTTTATTCGCTATAGTTTAGAAAATTGTCATAAAATATGACAATAACTCAAGAGTTATGAACTCAGTTGATATTTGACAGGTTTTGTCCGTCCTTCTGTTAGACTGTCTCACACACACACATGAATTATGTTGAATATCTGTCAGCTGTTAAATTTAACTACACAATTAGATAATACCAGTTTAGCTCAACCAGTGACCAAGCAATGCTTCATTGTGTTCAGTGTGTGTGAAAAGAGCATTAAAGACAAAACACTTCAGCAGAACATGACCAGCTCATAATCTTTGGTCCCAAATGTTTACTGGTAGTCACTGTATGAATAATCTTTGGTTTAATATGTCACAGTTTACTTTATTTTGCTCTCCTCACTTACATAAATGAACTATAGTGTCCTGCACACACAAAAATTATATCTAGTGTTGCAAACGATTATATATCTATTATCTATCTATGGTATTCCTGTACAGAACAGATTTGATCAAAAGAAACAGAGCAGACTCACCTCGAGCGTACAGGTACAGGTGTACGGTCTCGGACTCTGCTCGCGCACCTGTGTTATACCATCCGCCGCGCGGGTCCTGCGACCAAACCTCGACCTGACACTGATAGTGTCCCTGATCCTCTTCACGGGCGGAGAAGATTCTTAGCCTGTAGCTCGTTGCAGACACGCGGTCGACGCTCAGATCGCTAGCGTTGCTGTAGATGCGCGTGAGCCCGTCGTAGCTCAGGGTGGCTAGGAGTTGTCCTGTGGCGTCCTCAGAAAACGTGACGTCTTTCCTCGCCGGTTCCTCGGGCTTCTGAAGCCACTGCACCTCCACTTGTGAAGAAGCGCTAGTTTCCACAGAGACGTTGCAGAGCATCGTGATCGTACTGCCACGTCTCAGGAGCGGGCGGCGAGGAAGATCCACGCTGGCAGACACGCGCACATCTGAACCGGGGCATGAACACACAAACACAGCATGATAAACTCAGCACGGCGTACGGTGAATCTCATGAAAATAAGTCTGGGTCATAAGTCAGCTTAAAAAAAATACAAAATATTTGTTTAGTATTATGAATCAATAGATATTGATATTGATCTGCTCACCAAGGCTGCATTTACTTGATCAAAAATACAGTAAAAATTGTGAAATATTATTATGATTCAAAATAGCCGTTTTCTATGTGAATATATTGTTAAGTGTAATTTATTCCTGTGATCAAAGCTGAATTTATCATCATTACTCCAGTCTTCAGTGTCACATGATCCTTCAGAAATCAGTGTAATATGATGATCTGATGCTTAGGCACATTTATGATTATTATCAATGTTGAAAACAGTTTCATATTTATTTATTTTTCAGGATTCTTTGAATATAAAAAGTTTAAAAGAACAGCATTGATTTGAAATAGAATCTTTTGTAACATTATAAATGTATTTACTGTCACTTTTGATCAATTTAATGTGTCCTTTCTGAATAAAAGTATTAATTTCAATAAAAACCTCAAACTTTTGAACAATAGTGTATATATCAATATTGAAATATTTAAAGTCAAAATACAGAAAATGTATAGTTACAAATAATCAAGGCATTTTTTCCCACACCAATTTTCACTAAATGAACACAAGGAATAACATTTAATAATAATTTCCTCTATATGCATTTCTATGGAAGCTTGTTGCTGCAAAACAAAACAAAAAACTTTTTATCTCACATTTCTGACTTTTTCTCTCAGAATTGCGTGATATAAAGTCACAACTGTGTTATAAAGTCGGAATAGTAAGATATAAACTCGCAATTGTGAGATAAAAAGTCTCAATGATCTTTTAAAATGTTTTATTCTGTGGCGGGAACAAGCTTTCATACATTTCAATAACATTTGAATAGTATTAAAACAGTTATTCCTAAGTGATGATGCAAATTAATTGAGTTCTGATTTACAGAAGTGAAAAGTCCAAAATGATTCAAGGAAAAAAAATTTGGAAAAAGGAAAAGTTTTATGACTTCACTCACTCACACAAAACAAAAACAACATACACACAAACACCCACCGTCAGTCTTCAGGCTAACAGTGACCCACTCCGATCTCTGCGTTATCGTTGCGGGACTCGACGGTCCCGGCGTTAGTCTCCCGGCATAGACGCTCACGGCGCACCGGTAGAGTCCGGCGTCAGCGGGATGAACGGAGAACAGGCGCAGAGAAAACTTCCCATCGGCCTCCTTCTCCATACTGCCGCCCCCGGCTCTGCTGACATCATCGCCCCATGTGACCACGCCGTCTGGTCCCACGCGAGACACCTCCACCTCCACGCCACCCGTCGGCCCGCGCCGCATCCACTGCACCAGCAGCGCCGAGCGGTTCCACGCGCCCACGCCGGTCACCTGACAGTATAGAAGATATTTTCCCACCGGTTAATCGAAGTGTGACAACACCGGTAATAGCGGTATCACCAGCGGGAGCTTATTATCGCTAATTTGAAAGTGAAACTAAAATTCACGTCCGCACGGGCATTTATAATGAAACGGCCCACACTGGTCACCCAACAGTAAGGATGTGACTGTGGATATTTTCCCACCGGTTAATTTAAGTGTGACAACACCAGTAATACCGGTATCACCGGCGGGGGCTTAATACCCACTGGTGCTCGCCGAAATTTTGTATTTATTTTTTTAATTAAATGAATGTACTATATTTTAGTTTGATAATGTTTTTTTATTTCATATTTTGTATTTTTAGGGGATTTTATGGTACTAAATTATATTTTCGCTGTATTTATTATCCATCTATTCACTTTTTGAGCATAGACCTGAACATTTTATTTCCAACTTAAACTATCGTGAATTTGAATGCTTTAGAGCAACAGACTTCAGTTTGAACTCTTTTCAAAGATGACACTTGACAGATTGTTGCTGAAGTGAAAAAAGGTTTAAAAAGTGAAAAAAGTGACAGAATTTTACGTTTATTGTTATGAAAAATGTGCAAAAATACAATTTAACATTTTTATATAAATTATATATTTTCAAAAACATGTTTTACTCTAAAACTGTGAGAAAATCAAAGCCATAAATCTAAACAAGTTAAAAGTTTAAAAAAGTCAAATCTAAAAAAAAAAAGCTTTCAGTAAGATTTTATTTGGCCGCAGTACTAAATGTTTTCACTAGTTGAAATTAGTCACCCATTCATTTCCTATGCGCTCATTTTTGACCACGAAGTGATGACTATTTTATAGCGATTCGAATCATGTCCATGATTTTCTTTTGTGTTCACATGGCAAGTGTCAAAACCTTAACCAAGTTTCGTACCATTCCGATTTTGAAAAAAAAAGGACAATGTAAAAATTCTCACCAGAGAATCAGACCGAATCGCTAATTCGAAAGCGAAACTAAAATGCGCACGTCCGCACGGGCATTCATCGGAGCAGAGCGAGTGTTTTCAATTAATTCCTATCATAGGAATGAACTATGGTAGGAATCTGCTCGCTCCGTACCAGTGGACACGCACCGTTATGAATGCCCGTGCGGACGTGCGCATTTTAGTTTCGCTTTTAAATTAGAGCCAATTCTGGACGGATTGCTTGAATGATGAGTTCATTAGCCTATTATTCTTAATGAAACAAACAACAACAACAAAAATATTTTTACATTTCGCTTTACATTTGCTTCTGAACACTGGTAACACCATCAGCACCAACTATTGTAGCAAGCCTACCTGACAGGTGAGGCTGAGAGGAGCGCCGGGCTGCAGAGAGACGTCACCGTCTGGAACCGAGCGCACGCTCAGAGTGTCCACTAAACGAGGAAACACAATCACACAGGCTGGTTATTCAATTCACAACAGCAACACTCACACACTAGCCCGTATACATGTGTGTTCTTAACTCAAGGTGACATATGCCCCTTTCCACAAGATGTAATATGTTTGGTGTCCCCAGAATGTGTCTGTAAAATTTCAGCTTAAAGGTGCTCTAAGCGATGTCACGCATTTTTTAGGCCAAACATTTTTTTGTCACATACAGCAAATATCTCCTCCTCACTATCCGCTAGCGGTCTGTCTCCTGAACACACTCTAAAAAAACGCGGTCTCTGTAGACACCCCAGGCTCCACAAACAGCAACAAAAACAGACTGGACTAACCAGCACCACGAAACATAACAAACTATTCCAGCCAATAACCGACAAGAAGGGGTGGGCGTGGGGGTGGGGTTGTTAGTGCGCGGATGAGGAGGAGGGAGGGTCTAGCTAGCCTCCGTTTTGTTTGACAATAGTTCGAACGTCAACAAGAAGTGACGTCACCCAGGATCGCTTAGAGAACCTTTAAAATACCCCCCAGATCATTTATTATAGCTTGTCAAATTTGTTAAATTCACAGTAACAATTACAGCAGCACTCTCACATTTGCATAATGCCAGCCTCTGGTCTTGATTGGCTGAACGGCTTAACCCTGCCCTCAAACACTGTAGTTGTATCTGAGACTGCAAGAGTTTGGTTTGTGTTCTTAATGTCGAGAAGACTCTGTTTTCTGCTGCCGAAGCAAATCAACTTTGATGAGATTGATATGGTAAAATAATAGACTGTAAAAAAAATATGGACGTAGTGTCCGTGACGTCACGCGTATATTTCTAAAGAGCATTTTTGAAGCCCAAAGTGGGCGGAGCCGGCCGTCGCCATCTTGGCAGCGCATCACTCGATTGGGGTGCCGCTAGAAATTTTGGGCCCTATGAAAGAATATGAGGTTGGTCCCCCTATAGCACCCATTCCATTAATAAAATCGATCTCTGGGGGCCTCAAAAGTGTGTGGGCCCTTACAACCGTCCCAACTTTCCCAACGCCCCTGCTCCCGCATAAATGAAAATGGGCAAAGAAGCAGATTAGCTGAGGTGACGTGACGCTAACAGACAAACGGCTAGTAGTGACATCAGCGGCAATCCACCCGTCACTCAAGTGGCCACGCCCTTAATTATGCAGAATTTAAGGCTTAATATAATTTAAACGGCTGAGTTATAAAATAAACAAATCAACCACCCTGACAGTTGTCTTGAAGGGCAAAATTAGCTATATAGACCAAAACCACTTTTTGTACCAGGCTGTAAACACATTTTTTTCTGCTGTTAAGTTGGGCATTTTAACATGGGGTGTATGGGATTGACTCCCTTTTGCAGCCTGTCTCTAGTGGCCAGTCGATGAATTACAGTTTAAGTCTCTTTTGTGTTCAAATCAAGAGAGAGACAGGAAAGTTGCCGCTTGGTCAATTTCCAGTCCTACTAACCGACACTTATTATTATTATTTCTAAGGTTAATAAACATTAATGCTGCACCATAATTTAGTTTCCAAGGATGTCAAGGGTTTTTTAATAGGAGATTAAATCCGCCTGCATTTACACTGCACATATCTAAAAGTTTGACACACATCCGAAACACAGAAGAGAAACCCAAGAGATTTTCTGTGATAAAGTTTCTACAGTAAGCAACATCCAGAGCAGCTGTACAGTCATGAGATGTTTACACTTTAAGATGAGCGAGAGCAGACGGCCGTGCCAAAGCCAGCAGACGCTCCGTATCCGACAGCGTCTCAATCAATCACACACCCGGTAAACTTCAAACGCCTCTCAATCGATATAAACAGCGGTTCATTAACATGAAAGCAATGCATGGCAGATTTAATTAAGCCAGTGTGATTAAATGGAAGATTCTTTAACTTTAATTCTTTAGTTGTACTTTAACAAAAAACTAAATTGATTATATTGACATACATTACATGGCAAGTCTTTTAAAGAGGAAGAGTGCAATGATTTTACCATTCTTCAATATGACCAGCCTCAGATTCCTCAGTTTCAATAGGAAATACATCCAAGAAATTAGGGCTGTGCGATATTGAAGAAAAATGCAATATGCGATACCTCATTAAATAATGCGATATTCGATATGCGATACGATAATGCTTAAAGTGTGTAAAATAAACTTAAATTAACTTTAAAATATATTTAAAATGATATAACCTACATGTGTTTCACATTCTTTTTATGACAAGAAAACATACTTATAACTTCTGAAAGTGAACATCAGTGTTTTACTGTAGCATAAGAAGTGTTATTTAACATCAGTGTAAACCTCAGTGCCCGGTTGCATAAAGCACCTTAAGTGAAATTTTCCCTTAAGTTCGCCCTTATGTTTCCCTTAAACCTAAGGGTGTTGCAGAAAAATACCCTTAAGTGTTACTTAACTGTTTTTTTAAGTGAAACGTCATAAACACTTAGAATTTCCCTTAAATGCTGTTTTTTCACTTAAATAATCCCTTAAAAAGCGTTAAGTGTTGCATAAAACCCCTTAACGGTCATTTCCCTAAGTATAACTTAAGGTTTGGAAATCGTAACCTTAAGAGTAACGCGGACAAAAAATAAGACGACATGGCTGAATTTATGGAACCAGCTGAAGATCATTATGTGCCAAGAAGATTTTTTAGGGATAGGGAGAACCCTTTTGTTGCATGAATACCGTTTTGATCGACGCGCAATATTTGACATCACTAACAAACTAGACGGCGACCTTGACCGTGTCACAGATCGCAACCACTCTTTACCTGCGGTGTTACAACTGCTTATAGCACTGCGTTTTTTTGCAACTGGGAGTTTTCAGACGATAGTGGGAGATGTTTTCCACGTTCATAAGTCGTCTGTCAGCAGAGTGGTTCACCGGGTTGCGGGGGCTCTTTCCCGCTAGTGTTAGTGTTTTGCGTATCTATGGCAACAACAGACTTTTATAACGTGAATCCAGGATCGCTGTCGTGAAACACTTAAATGTTTCCCTTACCTAAGAGAATCGTTTAAGAGATTATATGCAACACCCTTAAGTTATTCTCTTAGGTAAGGGGAAATCGCCCCTTAAGTGTCATACTTAAGGGAAAAACTTAAGGTGCTTTATGCAACCGGGCACAGGGCTTCAGGTTATCCTACATTAGCTTTATTTAATAAAAGATACTGAATCATAAAATGTAAAAATAAAACATTGCTTAGTTTTCACTGTATGAATTAAATATATCCTGATACTTATTAAAGCTACACAACTTTGTCTTTTGTTTATGACCCCATTTATTGCAAGCTGTTGCGATATGCATATCGCGATATATACATTTGCGATATTTCGATAATTTCGATATATTGCGCAGCCCTACAAGAAAACCATTTATTTTGGACGTTTAAGGTAAGAAACTACAGGCAAAAACATGGCATTGCAAATGCAAGTTAAGTTAAAGTCCCCCTGTGGTGAAAATCCAGCTTTTAATGTTGTTTATGTGTCTATGTGGTAGGGCTGTAACGATTTACGATATTAAACCGAAATCGCGACACTCAGATCCACGAACCTGTGTCGCGGTATGAGAAGGCAGATCGCGATCGACACACCCCTTCCCAGACTTATCTTTCTCGTCCAGAATAGATCCTAGGGCTGTGACGGGGTCTTTTACATATTAGGTATGGGAATTTCAAGCAAAAATAATATTCGAAGATCGCTGGGTATTATTTGATTATTATTCAAAAATCGCACCTCTCCCCCACACGCGCGCGCGCGAGCACACACACACACACAAGCAAACACCAGAGCAAGTGAGCAAAGCGCGCGGTGTTTGCTTGTATGTGTGTGTGTGTGTGTGTGTGTGTGTGGCACCGGCGCGCGCGTGAACTGGAGCTCACCTCATAAATGAATCGAAACTTAGAAAGCTTGAAATACTTTTACTTGATTTAACGTTAATTCAAAACATAAAGAAATGGCGGCTTAGGCTAATTTGTAGGAAGTGTGCATTTCTCTATATAGGCGCGTTCACTTTGTGGCAAGCGTTATTCCTGCGCTTGAGATGCGGGTCATGCGGAATAGGCAATATATTATTTGGGGTTTACAGCACAGACAGTAAGCCTCGGTTACCTCAGAAGAATTTTTAACATGTTCGAATCATCTCCACAATGGAGTATAGTTCTGTTTGTTTTTCAAAAGTATTTTGTTACAAGAAAACAGAGTTATAGCTTTAGCTATTTATTTATTTATTTGGCTTTTAAAATCCTCCCTCCTCGCAAGAATCGCGGTTTGTATCGAATCGTGGGTCAGAAATCGGGATACGAACCGAATCGTGGGTTTGCTGTATCGTTACAGCCCTACTATGTGGTGTTTTTAATCTGCTTTAAGACAAAGCATGTGTAAGTTCATAAGTGGACAGCATTGCTGAGTATTTTCTGCTTAAAACTGCAGTGAACCAAAGACAGTCTCAAAAACACGGTTTGAAATCGCTGGTGTTTCTGACGTCACACACTACCTTGTAACCAATCAGATTAACGTGTGATCGTCCACCAGTGGATCACCAGTGGCTCATTTGCATATTCATAGATCCGCGTATACTAAATGAGGCAAGGGTGTCGAGTTACATTCAAGATATTTTAACCCATGAAGATTTAAAAAAAAAAAGTAAAATACGTTTAAATATGTAATTTTGCGATCAAAGATGAGTTTTAAGAGATAAAATCATTCACTCCAGGGGGACTTTAAGAAGTTTTACATAAACAAAAGGCGTAAATAAGAGAGGTTGCTACTAACCAAGTGGTTGAACGGTGAGATTCCCGAGCTCCATGGTCCTCTGCGCGATGCGTTCCCATTTGCCATCCGGATCTCTGATCCACTGCACAGCCTCGCAGAAATACGACCCAGAATCCTCCGGGGCGAGAGCGTTCACCTTCATCACGTACAGATCCCTGGCTCCGTCCCCTTTACGCTTTTCCACAGCGATCTCTCCATCTCTGTATCTCTTCCCGTATCCGCCGCTGTGGCCCGGAGTCACGCGCAGCTCGCGGTCGATGGCGATGATCTCCCTCAGGTTGTGACCCTGTGACTCCGCCCCCCCGCTGCTTCGCACGCCGAACGTGACGGAAACGTGAGTGTGCTGATGCGATTGGACTGACGCTGCGCATGTGAGCTGAAGCTCCGTGCCTTCGGTTACAGGCTGGCCGCTCAGAATCCGCGAGTGTGTTATCAGCAGCGTATCTGGAATGACTGCAGAAATAAGAAACATAGTTCTTAATATGTATTACAAATTAAAAATTACAATATTGTGTAAAGGTTTTAATGGATGTAAGCCATCATCAAAATTATAACAAATAAAGGCTTGAAATCTCACTTTGCATGTAATGAGTCTATATCATATATTAGTTTCACCTTTTAAGTTGAATTACTGAAATAAATGAACTTTTGCACCATATTCTCATTTTTATAGTTTCATAAATAAAATAATAATAAAATAATTCTGTATTTTCAGCTTCAGAATCATGAATATTGTTATTCTGGAGTCTCTATTGTCCTGTGCTTTGGGTTTCCAGCACCAAGTCCAAGACTATTCATTTACACACACAATGTAATATCAAATTTAGCATTTTAATCAACAGAATCTTTTCTGTTAACCTTTTACCATATGTGAATATCGCAATAAATATGGTATCGGGAGTTCAGTATCGTGATATGTCTCGAATCGTGACATGAGGGCATCGTTACACCCCTATTTTATATTACACTCTTAAAAATGCTGGGTTGTTTAAACCCAATTTTGGGTCAAATATGGACAAACCCAGTCGTTGGGTTAAATCTTTAAATTAAATTTTTAACCCAATGTTTGGGTTTGTCCATATTTGACCCAAAATTGGGTTGAAACAACCCAGCATTTTTTGTGTATAGACAATTTCATATTTCAAAGAATTTAGCACATGTATTTGAAACAAGATTTTTTTAAATGTTCATCATCATCATCATCATCATCATCATCGACATCAACCCACCTTTGACTTCCACAGATGAACTGTAGTTCCCCAGGAAGCGTGTGTCAGTGCTGGGCGTGTAACACTCGTAGCGGCCCTGATCATCTGGACGAAGCCTCTGGATTATCAGTCTGGCTTTATCGCCCGAGTCCCTCTCGACCCGAACCTCGCCCGCCTGCACGCGACCCTGGAACGGCGCGTACGGAAACCCGGCGTCTCGCGTGGACACCACAGCGATCTGCCGCCCCCCAGCGTCATCCCGGTACAGGTACCACTCGAACTCCTGCGTCCGCGGGCCTTCGTACCCCGAAACCGCGCAGGGCAGAGACAGCGAGAAACCGGCGACCCGGTACAGCGGACCGGCGGGGAGAGTGACCTCACGGCACACACACCACTGCAACTCTAACACACAACCGAAAGAAACAGAGACAAGAAGTAAATAAGTGTGCCATGCCCATGCACAGTTTGAATATTAACCACCGGGATCATATGCAAAGCAGTTTTCCGAATGAGGTCAGTAAATAGTTATAGGAACTCTGAAGTGATGTAAGCCGCGCTTGTTGTTGGGACTTTTATTTTGACGGCGCGGAGAACGCCAGACCCAGAGTCCGTGTTCATTACGATCTGTCTAACAGTCCTGTCTAATAAGTTATACGTTAAAAGTAGACCGTAATGAGAAGTTATTAGCATATGCCGTGTGGTTGATGTCCTGTGTTGCTAGCTGAGCAGAAATACTAGGGATGTTAACCGATGACCGTTTGACCGATGGTTGACCGTATCAACGTGAACCGATCAAAGTTTTCGGCAGTCGGTAAAAAAAAAAAAAAGTGATCTCTAAATTAGTCTATTATAGACAGTGGACTAAACCTTGTGTGATACAGCGCTTAAATATGAAAATACATTACAAATACATTTCAGTGGTAACAGATAAGGTGATGATGATCATCATCTTTCTTTATTATTGTTAGCACTACCTCAAACTAAAGCGGCGTCTCTTCGGTTCGGAGCTGTCATTTTCTGAAATGAGCCGCGGCAATGTTTCAAATGAGCTTCTAACGCTAGACAAATGCCTTTATTTTCAACGCGATCACCTTGTACCCAAACCATTTCGAAACTAAGGAGCCATTTGTCCGCCGATTACATTCAAGCTCCTCGGCGCCGCGTTTGCGGGACTCATGTTTCACGCTGTTGGGGATTTTAAAAAAGTGACGTGAGTGGAAGGGCGGCGCCGGCGCCGTGTGTGTGTGTGTGAGCGGGAGGCAGAGCGGCGGAGAGATGCGACAGAGTTGTGAAATTGCAGGCGCGGCTCGAAATGGCTGTTATTTCAAATAGCGTAGCATATTTTAAACTAATCGGTTAACCGGTTTCAACCGGCTAATGAGGCTCGGTGGTCGGTCAAGAATTTTTTTAGTTTTCGCCATCCCTAAGAAATACATAATCATGTTTCTCTTGATCCCCTCAAAGTGGCGTTGGATTTTCTCCTCGAAGTAAAGATTAAAACGATTAATCGATTAAAGATTAAGACGGGCTGTAAACGATTATTCGCAATTAAATATTTTATATAGGCTATAAATAACACATTTTTCTTAAATGTATACATTATAATGTATTTATATAAAATAATTATACACAGTACACACACATATATTAAGTAAACAAACTTTTATTTTGGATGCGATTAATCGCGATTAATCGTTTACAGCCCTATTAAGAGGCTTATCCATCACTGTTTTACATGTTCGTAAACTTAGTTTAGTTTTAAATATATAGGCTATAATCTGTGTGTTTACAGCCTTTTTTTTAAATGGCGCGTTCTGGTGTTTCGCGGTTCGGCCAATCTGCGTACACTAACGTCACCTTAGAGCGCTGGTTTAGACCCGACTCTGAAGTAGGAGTAAATTTAGTTCCTAGAACTAAAATTGTTCCTAGTTCCTGCGGTGCGAACACGACGACAATAGTTCTAGGAACTATGAAAAGGTTCCCCCGGTGCAAAAGAAATTTCTGCAATTTCACTTCCTTCGTGTCTTTTTTAAATAATCAGAATGATTATGGGAAAATACTTAAATTATCGGTCGATCTCTAGTATGTAAAGCAAAGTAATAGTCAGTAGAATATCTGTTGGTGGGGCATCAAAATAAAGTTTTACTAAAACTACAACAATAGTATTTGAATAATAATAAAATAACAGTGATGTCAAACACATGCTGGCTGATTCGGGATGATTAAAATAAATGCTACTGGTACAGATATATTCACTGATTTACTTTGCATCTCATTAACAATCAGCTAGCGTGGTCTCGGCACACATTCAGACCCAGGCGTTAGTATTGTGTATTCATGCCCGCTCTGTTTAGTTCCCACGCCCTCCATGTGTGTGTTGTAATGCGTCTCTGGATAAACGGGTCTACATAACGAACAGTAATCTCATTCTGCCAGACTACGCCCATTTTTACAACCTCTGATGTCACGACTGAACTCATCTTTTGAGTAATTTTCCTATGCAGACGTGAGGTTATTTACACACCTAAAGGAACTAAACCAGACTGAACTCGTAACCTTATTGAGCCTCCTGTCTCGGCTTTTGATGCAGGAATGTCTAAGGCCTCTAAATGATCAACATGATCTGATAAACCTGTCAATCTCCTAAGTCCTTCTGTGTTTGATTGACAGTTTAGACTGTTTTAGAGAGTAAAAGTCTTTTAGTTTAATTGTATAAACATCCACTTTCAGCTCGTGCTTAACGTGTCTTTTGGATCTGAAATCTTTACTGATTTTGAAGTAAACATAAGAATAACTTGATATTATTAATATTTTAATTGGACTGAAGAGATTATTTTTGATTATCCATGTAATTACTTAGAAAGATCATGAGTATCAAATATCAGGCTTTTTAGAAAGGTTGAATTGTTCATCTCTCAATCATCATTGTATTGCATTAGCTAGGCCTATATGTTCCAAAACTACAGAGCTTTGATCATAAACTAAGCATTATCTTACTAAGACATTATTGGCAGATATTAATATTTATATGATTTTCATGCAAGTTATAAAGATCTCATTGATTTATATTACAAGCATCTTTTTGTCCACATACTGTAAATATCAGCATATGCAGCAAATTGCATATTTTTGCTTTAAAAATATATTTTTTTGTTTTAGATTTTTCGAACTATTATTTCATGTCAAGCTTTACACGGTTACATTACATCTAAAGCATTTCTTCACTCATTTCCTCGCTAATCTTTTTTTTAAAGACAAAAATAATTTGAAATCATTTCTTTTAACTAATAAAATAAAAAGGAAGTTTTAGATGTGATTTTGGATTTGACATGCAGGTAAGCAAAAGGTAAACTTCTGAATCCAATTAGGGCGATTCATCGCAACTAATCGTTTCATCGCAACTAATCGTTTGCAGAATGAAAGTTTTTGTTTACATCATATATATGTGTACAGTGTATAATAATTATGTATATATAAATACACAAACATGCATGTATAATTTTAAGAAAAAAAAGTATATATTAAGTATTTATAATTATATATAATATAAATTATATTTAAATATAAAAATGTATATAAACATGTAAATATTTTTTAAATATACATGCATGTGTGAGTATTATAAATACATAATTATTTTACACAGTACACACACATATATGATGTAAAAAAAAACTTTTATTCTGCAAACGATTAGTTGCGATTAATCGTTATGCAGCCCAAAATCCAATGCAAAACTATTGCCACAGTTTATCAGCTCACCGCGTGTGACTCACTCAGATATGCAAACTAGATCACATAAACTATAATGCGGTTCAGTGTTGATTGTTGACACAAGTATGATGTCATACCTGTACTGTTTAACCACAACCTGAAAAAACAAGACAGGTGTTGACAGGTTTCCCCACACAAAAATATAAACTTTACTTAAAGGGGGGGTAAAATACTTAGTTTCAGTCAATCTCATGTTAATCTTGAGTACCTATAGAGTAATAGTGCGTCCTTCATATCTCCAAAAAGTCTTTAGTTTCATCATATTTATAAAATAAAAATACAGCTTTCCGATTCTAACCGGAAAAAGCCGAGGTCCTTGATTCTGGGCGTGGGCGGAGCTATAGAGACAAGCGGGAGCGCCCGGGAAGGTTTGCTTATTATCGATCGTGGTGCGGTAGGCCATATTACTATATATATATATAGTATTTGGTTTGCAAATCCAGCGACGACCTCGGCCTTGTTAATAAAACATTCGTCACTGAAATGACCAGAACACAAAACCGCACTTGCCACACTCCTTTGCTGTCCCGGAAATATAAACTGCATCCACTGTTCCAGTAACACTGGGTTCTTTGGGAAGCTGAACAAGGTAAACTTTCCCTCACATCCCAAAACACACTTTTTTGGAGACATTCTTGACATCAACCATTCCTATTTAGCGCTGCTGATGATGATTTCCGGTAGTAGCGCGTCGATGAGCGCGGTCTTTCTCTCCTCTGGTCGACGTGTGCGTGAACGCGCTTTTCCGAGAGCAATGCTCATATAAGGAGTTCCACTCTGGTCTACGTCATTAGATCTACGATAGAAAAAAACCAGCCGAAACGTGTTGCAACCCGGAAGTATGATTTTCAGCACAGAAATTCTCTGTTATTCGTTCAAAATAACTTTTCAAACTTTGGCCATTATTAGCATGAGAATCCATCTCTTTAACACTGTAAACAACTCTGAATACATGAAACACCATTGTACCCCCCCTTTAAATACCAAAATTCTATAGTATTAGTCTCTGCAGGACGCAGCGCTTGACATGTCACGTTACTACAACTACTAGTACTATGGCATTATAATAGTATTATAAATAGTATTAGTTACTATTGTACTTGTACACTATTTGAAGGAAAGAGCACTTTAATTTAGCAAGCTTCAGAAACACTTATTTTAAAGACATGTTTCTGGTTTAATATTATGACAATAACTGTGTTTTTTTTTGTGTGTTTTTTTTTTACTTTAGTAATTTCTGTAAGGTTTTTTTTGGCTCTTCTGGCGGGACAGTCGAGTCTAGTTTCGGTGACTCATGGGAAGTGACCACACACACACACACACACACACACACACACCCTCCAACGATGACCAAAGAACAGAAGCTTTAAGCGGATCAGACACGTAATTAAAGCGCAACCGGAGCAGCAGGCCAGTGGAAATCCTGCACAGCTTATACGTACATTATGATGATGTCATTATCATGGTGCTGTGCTCAGTGGAAATGAAGAGATCACAGAACTGTATAAAACATTGTATTAATCTCCTGTGACAATTCAGGGCCAATCGGTACAAAGTCTTTCAAATATCTGTATTGAAATTTAACTGCACACTGATCAGCCTGAACAACACAAAAAGCAATGTACCAGATGGAAATACCAATGTACATTAATATATGATCATGAACGACCATAACACAAGTGTATAATTTACATACGCTGAAAAATGTATGTAAGGTTGTGGGTTTGATTCCCAGGAAATGCATGAACTGATCAAAATATATACCTTGAATGCAATGCATGTTGGATAAAAGCATCTGCCAATTTATTACATGTATAAACAAAGTAAATATAAACAAAAAAAAACATGGTAGTACCATATTATACACTTCTGTATGTGTATCACATATAGGCTATTACAAATTATGAAACATAACCAAAAAACATTCAATATAGTTCTGAATGATTACCATATTCTTATACCGCGGTATTTGCACGCTACTCTAAAGTACTTCACGGAATACCAAGCATTGTATGTTACACTGAAATACCAGATTCATGTACTAAATTATTTACGTGGAACATTAATATTAGTCCATGAATATTCCCCATGGTCAATGTCAAAAATGCGCGTTAAGATGCAATTTCCATAATGATTTAATCGTTATTGGAAGATTGATATGGAGCAGATGGACATTAAACATGAGCAGGTTGGACTCACCCCACAGTAAAGCGATGAACGTGATCCACCGCGGTGCCATCCTGCCCTGATCTCCACAATACAGTCGTGTTCACAGCTATTTACTCTGTCTGACACTACTACACACACATGTTTGTAAGCGTGTGATGTCTTCGGGCCAGAGCTACATCGATATTCATTCAATCACTGACTAGATAAACACGCACGCCATCAAACAAGCGCGACCTGACCACCACAAGCACGAGCTTTAAACTGCGGATTATATCCCATAGAGCGCCATCACTGCAACTGCGCAAACGTTTCGCTGTTATTCCTTTTTGAACATCACTCTTTGAGTTTTTTCCCTCGCAATCGCATCGTCCAAACGATTTAATAAATTAGGCGGTTGACTGAAAGTAGTGCATCACGTCACGCGGAGGCAGACAGACGGTCAGAGACGCTCAACGGTCTACTCACTGTCCAGTCACGTGTCTCAGCGCGGAGGAACACAGCCAATAGGAGGTCAAAGCGAAGAGATTAATAGCTGTGGTTAAATCAATGTTTAAATGTAGGCCAATCCCTCCCATGGCGCGAAAATTATAACGACAACATACTTAATATTATATAATATTAATTCCCATGTATTTGTTTGTTTATCTACTTATTTATTTACATCGTTTCTTATTTTTATTCAACCTCGCATCCTTGATATTTGTATTTACTTAACCTTATATGTATTTTTTCTGTACCTATACTGTACTTCTTTTATAATATATGCTTAGACAATATTATAAAGCTTTGCTGACTCCTGTATTCCTCCAGAAGGTGCTGGAAACCTCATAAAGACAAATCCTCATTTGAAACACATTCAAATCAATACAATAATTTTATTACTAAATAATGAAACTAATGGCAAGGTGGTACAAAAGCGCTTCTAAAGTGGCAATAAGGTATATTTACACAGACTGATTAATGCTGCTCAGAAGTGGCATAATAAATGCATTTACATCACAATTAAGATGTTAATGTTAAACAATTTTGAAACAAAACAAAAATCCATTACTAACAACGAAAGAGATATTTATCTTTACCAATATAATTTGATCCTAAAATGAATCAAAATTATATAATTTATATTTAACTGAAATATAGAATTTTACATTAATTTTTTCTGCCACTTTTGATATAAACCCAACTGGTTACCAAATACATATCTATGGCTCCACCTAGTGGAGAAACAATTATTTGCTCATTAAAGGACAAAAAATCAACCTCAGCTTTGTACAGATTACAAAACATATGTCCCATGTTATTAAATCAGTGGTTTTTATATTTAGTTGATTGATGTAAAGTTATTTCTAAACCAATCGTAATGTGTGAAGCTTAACTAACTAAGTATCCTTTTTAACTTTTACCTTGCGGTACATAGATATACATAATAAAGGCTTTATTATGTATATCTATGTTGCGGTAGATAAAAAAAAGGTGGTAAAAAAACCATTCACCTATATTAAAAAATGGATCGATCATAACCATAGACAGTATATAAACGATCATAACCACTGTAGAAACTTTTTTTGACTAATAAACGTAAACAACCAGTCACTGAGCGACTACAACATCTTAGTAACCTCATAGCAACGCTAAAAACCAATCAGAAAACCCCAACAACCGGACAGCAACGTTCAAAAACCAATCAGAACACCCCAACAACCGCACAGCAACGCTAATAAACCAATCAGAACCCTCCAAACACCGTTTAGAAACGCGCTAAAACCGCTTCAGCAAGAATATAGCAACATCTTAGCCAATCACAACAACGCACTTGCATAGCGTTATTTTAGCACGAGGCTGCAGATTTTCCTCAGAAAAAGTACAATCTATTTTGTATTGTTTATTTGAGATATATATGTTTTAAAGTAAAGTTTGTGTCTCTCTGTTCATGTGCAGCTCTCATGTCTCCTCAGTGGGGCAGCATTGTGTTTCGTCATGATCTGCCTTCATAGAAAATGACTGCTAAACCATTTATTGTTGGCCATTATTTAATCTTACTACAATGTGGTGCTCAAATATAAATACTTAAATAATTAAACATAATTCTTTACAATCAGTTTGTAAGCCTACTGAATCCCATTTGAAGTTATAATGTGGGTAACACTTGATTTCGACATAGTAGATATTCTACTAACACTAATTATAAGTAACTTTGCAAGTACATGTCAACCTATTCTACTAACAATAACCTAACAGTCTACTAATACTAGTCTAACGGGAGTTAGTGGACGTAAAGTGGAGTATCGAAATAAAGTGTAAGCATAATGTGTTTAATCCTGCATGAGTGCATTAGCTACTAGAATGATAAAATGTCTTTGCATTGAGCTCCTGTATAAACGATTCCTTCACTAACAGTGCCATACCATCTCATTTATCAAGCTTTAATCTGAGCATTTGATGAGCTGTTCACTGCCGTCTGAATTATTAATGTAATTGCCATTGCTGAATGACTTTACTATGAAACCACCACTGCAGGCAATTTATTTCATCAAATCTCCATTGAGCTCAAAACACACACACACACACACACACACACACACACACACACACACACACACACACACACACACACACACACACACACACACATGCACACACGCACACACACACACGCACACACACGTACACACACGTTCTCTGCAGCCTTGGCCCCGTCTGTAGATTCGATTTTGTGGCTTCACCAGGAGCCAAAATCATCAGCAGATTCTGTGTATCTTATAAGAAGTCGAGTAAAGTTATATGAACAATTTTTTCCTTCCCCCAATATGCTGTGTTTCCTTTTTTGTGTGTGTTTTGATCCCGGCTCTTGTGGCGGGCCCTTCTGTGGTGAGGCGCGGGCTGGAGTGGCGCTGCCGTGTTATTTTTGGCGGCAGTGGCGGTTGGTGGCTCTCGAGATGGAGTGGATCATTCCGGATCCAAACCCAGGCTGTTTAAGGGAATTCTCATCTGTAATGATCAGCGTCATTATGGGCTCACACTAACTGCAGGACGAGCCTCGTGTTAATTTCAGCACGTCCCTCAACAACACACATGACATGCAGGAGACAACATCTTCTTAAAGAGGAAACAAAACATCATTTTAGACTGGGTGGAATTTAAATATTTATCGTTGATATAAAATTTTGTATATTTTCATATTAAGTTTAGTTAAAATGTTCTATAATATTACATCCACTACGGATGGAAATTAGCATTGTGCTAAATCCGGCGTATTTACGTCAACTTATATTGTACGTTCATCAATATGCATGTCATATCCAAATAAATAAAAATAAATTGTATTTTGTAGTGCTGTCAAATCGATTAATCGCTATTAATCGCATCTAACATAATATATATGTGTATATGTGTGTGTGTGTGTGTGTGTGTGTGTGTATATATATATATATGTGTGTGTGTGTAGCCTACATATCTTTACAAACTTTTATGTTTAGATGCGATTAATCGCGATTAATCGTTTTGACAGCACAAGTAATTTGCTGTGTTTAGTTTTTTTATATATATATATATATATATATATATATACGTCTATATAGAGTAGTTTTATGAATGTTTTGTTTCAGGATTAGTAATAATTATTTTAGTTAAAAGTTAAGTTATTTATTATTTTAAGTTTTAGTTATTTAAGTTAAATTAAACAAAAATGAGAAATGATGATAAAATGAGTTTCTGTGTTTTAATAATTCATTTTATTTCAGTTTATTTTTATTTTGAGTAAAAACATTTTTTTTATTAATGATTCTAGTTTTATTTTGCCATTATGACACTGAATACTGTTTTATATTTACACACGTTATAAAACTGAACGTTAAAAAGTTCTCCGTTTTATGTACCTCTGACCTCCAGGGGTCAATGTATGGATGCATGGTTGAAAACCTTGGTTTTGTTTTTATTATACTTTTGGCACTTTTTTGTAAATGTTTGCATAATTTAAACTTACCGTATAAAATACAAGACTACAAATAGGTTCGCAGTGTTTCATCCCTGTGATGCGTTACGCCTCATGTTTTGATAGTTGAACTAGAACCGTTTAACAGACTGACTGAATGAAGATGGCCTCCTCACAAGCAAAGTATATTTTTGCAGTACCGACACTCAAATAAACACAACGAGGAAGGCTTCCGACCAGCGTAGCGCAGCACATGCTAGGTCAAGCGTTGCAGTTGTTTAAAGTCAGTCTTGCTATTAGAAGCCAAACTGCTTTGTGCAGCGTTGAGCATTTTTCATCCTCCCATTACGTGCTGTAACATCATGTTAAAATGTCTCTCTAACCACTCTTGGCTTTAAATGAGAGAATGAGATGATTTCAGTTTATATATTTATTTTTGGTGGTGAACGCGCGTGAATGCATGTAAAGTCTGCATGCTTGTGTGTGCGCGCAACAGCGTGCATGATGCCAAACAGTTGCGTCTGAGTGTGTGCATGTGTGTATCAGGTTATATGCATGAGGGCGCACACTTGTGTGTGTGTGTGTGTGAGTGAGTTTGTGTGTTAACCCACAAAGATATTTCAATTTCTGCTGGATATTAAAGAAGCATGCGGTGCCAGCGGGTGAGTTTAGGGGGGCGTTGTGGCCTCATGGTCAGGGCCCCTGCCGGACACACTGGCGCCTCTTTCTGGAGGACTTCAGAACCACCACACTCCTCCACCAGAACCCTGCCAACCCAAATCACTCACTTTAACATCCTTCCATTTCTCTCTCTCTCTCTCGCCCACTTTGAGGCTCTCTCTAAAGCTATTTTCCTATCAAATTTTAATTTCTCTGAACATTTGTTTATGCAGTTTTCTTCTAATGCGCTTTCAGAAAATGCAAAGATTGCTTGTGCAATTGTAAAAATATCATACCAATATAGCAACAAACAACCAAATTAACTATGTTTTTTTTTATATAGCTTCGTCTTCACAAACAGTCAGTGTCTGTTTAGATCAGAACATGTTCAAGATTTTATATTTATATATAATTTAAACTCATTTCTTAATTTTCAGTTCATGTTTCTCTGTCTGATAGCAGATTGCTTATTGTTTGCAGTGGAAATTAATTAAATGGGAATGTCTCAATCATTAAGTCAACACAAGGCAAAACATTTTTTTATTATTTAAAACGTAATATTTCAATGTTAAAATAAAGATAATTGCAACTTTTTATCTCAGAATTGCGTGATATAAAGTCGCAACTGTGTGTTAGAAAGGCAGAATTGCGTGATATAAAGTCGCAATTGTGTGTTAGAAAGGCAGAATTGCGTGATATAAAGTCGCAATTGTGTGTTAGAAAGGCAGAATTTCGTGATATAAACTCCCAATTGCAAGAAAAAAAAACGCAATTCCGACTTTTTTTTTCTCACAATTGCGGGTTTACATCTCCCAATTCCGACTTTTTATCTTAGAATTGCATGATATAAAGTCAGAATTGCGAGAAAAAAAGACGTTATAGCACACAATTGCTACTTTATATCGTGCAATTCTGAGATAAAAAGTCGGAATTGCGAGATGTAAACTTGCAATTGTGAGAAAAAAAGTCAAAATTGTGGGATAAAAAGCAAATACCTATTTTTCTGTGGCGGAAACAAGCTTCCATACAATGTGCTTAAGTTTGACTCATAACGTTTAAAGCAGGGCTATGCAGTTTCGGGAATTTCTTCGCTGAATTTGTATCGCTTTTTGCTCACAGGTTTCTCTATAGAGCTCCCCCTACAGCTTCGGAGTAGATATTTGACAACACTGTCGAAAAACTTGTTGGCGACTCTCAGATACCAGAGGCTAGTAGATCAACTACATCAAAGCAGACGGGACATTCTTTACAACGTCTTCTTCATTCGGGTTCGAACAGCGTGAGGGAGCGCAATAATGACAGAATTTTCGCAGATTTTTTTGCCGTAAAGCAATTCGTTACATCGCGAGACCTGATATCACGCGATACTTCCTGACGCGGCGGCCGGCGGCCCAAAGTTGCAAGGGTGTTTTTTCCGCTCACAGGCGATTAGGGGGGCGAGACGACCACCATTCAACCTGAAAAAAGTAATATAACCATTCCAATGACTCCGAAGCTGTTCAGTTAAGGTAAAAAACCTGCATAGTTCACCTTTAAATAACAATGATTTTAACATTGGACACGATTTCACTCATTGACAACTAAAGTTACTAAGTATACTCAAGTCAAATATAAATACATTACTTAAATCATTTTAAAGGTTCCTCTCTCGAGTTTTTGACTATATAAGAATTGGCCATGGACCCATTTAACATTGGAGTCAATGGGCATGTCCGAAAATGTCATTAAAACAACCTTTAACATTAGTTTTCAAAACTGTGCAACTCACCGAGTGATTAGTGATGTTAGTTGATGTTCCAGAAACAAAAAGTGTTGCGAAATACAGTTTCTGTCGTGTTTTATTCGTCATTTTGTAAAATCCCATTGAATTCTGTTGAAGGACTGAGTGCTCGTTAATATAAATGCGCTAACGGAAGTGGTCGGGAGTGTGCTAACGCTTCAGATTCAAATATTGAGCGGAAGTTACACGGTTGTGAAGTGTCTGAAAAAATAGTTCCACTGTAGCAAAATAAACGGATTGGAATCATATATTGCGACGATATATTGTTTATAATCATCAACGAACATCACTAACCACTCGGTGAGTTTAACAGTTTTGTAAACGAACATTATTGGCTGTTTTAATGACATTTTCGGACATGGCCATTGACTCCAATGTTAAATGGGTCCATGGCCAATTCTTTTATAGTCAAAAACTCGAGAGAGGAACCATTGTCAAAAAAATGTTGTCCACCACTCTTGTTCATCCAAAACAAACTACAATATAGACTCAAGGTGTTAAATACCGGAATTATCCTTTAACTCCACTCTCAAGGTAAGTTAAATGAACAAGAAATGTGTTGTCAAGGTGTCAAAGTGTTTTTTACAGTGCATTCACCATAAGAATATAAAAGAAAAAAGTCAAATGTTCATTAAGTGAATAACAGAGGACATAGATGAGTGTAAAACAACAAGGAAGTATAAAACAGAATTATAAACTTAAGGAATTAAGAGTGGATGTCTATTTTGAAATGTCACAGCTCATTTCCCTAACTTCCATTTCTTTCTTTTTTTCTGGAAGCAATTTGTCATCCAGGGGACATTTAATAGGGAACATATTATCTTTTTACAGGGGCATGGAGTCTGCCACAGCCTGCCCACAGTTCCTATAAACAGAATTGGTCCATTTAGTGGTGCGTTTGATACGTTTCAGGGCAGCAGCGAGCTCAGTTACAGACTGGAGCCCGTAAAGACAGCCATGAAAGACCCAGATAAGTGCTTCTATTCACCAGCCCGTTGCCAACACAGTTAATTTAAATGAGCTAATGATGATCAATCTTCATTTGTGTTGCCAAACTGAATACTCTCTTTCCTTTTTCTTAATCAGTTTTCCATCTGACCCTCCCTGACCTGGGATTCTTGTTTTAGGTTACCAGGTTTTCTCTCTTCTTCCCCTTCATCATTTGTTTTGCAGCAAAGCCCGAGGCATCGTCACTCACACACACACACACACACACACACACACACACCCCTCACCAGAACTAAAACAATGAAGTGCTCACCTGCGCACACCTGTGACCCTTTCCTGTGGAAATCTGCCTCTCCCGCTCCCGAGGGCGTCTGACGGGAAATAAAGGCCATTGTAGATTAGTGTAAAGGCCATTGTCACTCACCGCTTTAATCAATTCTTCTGCAAATGCGTGCAAACAAAATCTTTCGTTCTGTTTAGTTAGTGCTGTTTGCTAAGTCATTCATTGCTCATACTTTAGAGAGGGGTATTCAATTAAACTTCCAAGAGCTCCCGTCTCTATATTTCCTTCCCAACAGAGATCCGGACAATACTTTTTTTGGAACAGTTGTACATTTCCATTGGGAAAGCCGTAAAAGAAAAAATATCCTGAACACTCAAAATATAAATCATTAAGATGTGAATCTTGGGCACCGAAAGCAAAGCAGTGGTTTTTACCAATATTTACCAAGAAAAGTAAACTGGATATAAAAGAAGTATGATCAGATGTTTTAAAAGGCTATTATTCTTCTTCTTATTACATTTAGACATCATGTATGGCACATAAAGGCTTTGGGACCGAGAAAACATACAGGGTTTACCTCTTAAGAAAAATATGAACCATTTTATATTTTGCTCAAAGAAAGTAGTAAACAACTAAAAACAAACAAAGTACATAATCTAATAATCAAAACTATCATCATGGGTGAAAACATACACCCTTGCCATCCAACTTTCCAAATTATGACATTGTTTATTATGAAATGTTCATAATATGCTGATTCATAATGTGGAGGGGAAAAAAAAAACAAATAACTTGTCACAAACCTGGTTTAGTTACGGTTGGAGTCATCTGTAATCTATAAAATAATTGTATTTTGCATTCTCGTTTTCTGCAGCGTTTTAGCAAAAGTAAGCTAGCTAGGCCTTATGGTGTCTGTGTTTTATTGTTCCTAAAATAACCGCGTCATCTATGGCTATTCACATTTTTCCTCTAGATAAAAATATTATAGATATAGCTCCAAAAGATCATTACTATAAACGGCTCTGATCGCTTGTGTTGTGACGGTGAACCGCTCTGTTGTTTTGACGCGATGAAGCGGTAAAATGGCGCGATTTGAATACCGCTGTTTCCGGGTTTTCAAAACCCAAACTTGGTGTTCTGATCATTTTGACCCATATTGATTTTTAGGCTGTCGGAAAGGTTAACTTATGAATTTTTCTCATTTAGCTACATGCATGCAAACTTTCAACGCTCTGATGTGTTGCGGAATGTGTAGCCTACAAAATTTAAATTATGAAAATTATGATTTTATCTATAGACTATAGGCTTCACAGATTTTTTTTTAATGTAACCTATATTGTTATGTCAGTTTCTAAATACCCTCTAAGAGTGTTAGAAGGTGTTTTATGCTTTTATCCAAAGAAAATTGTACTCTGGTGGCGTGCATTTTTTAGGCCTAATTTCACTGGGAATCAAACTCATGATCTTGGCATTAATAGCGCCATGTCTGAGTTTCAGTGTTTCCAAAAATGTTAAAAATAGTTACAATAGGGTTTATAAAATTTACAGAATGTCAAAACACTTGTTAAATACTATCAATGTTAAAGGTATAACTTTTTTTTACCAGATTTTTGTTGTTGTTAATACTGGGATTTGTGTTGAATTATTGACTCTATGGTAAATTTGACATAATGCTATTATGACAACACAATACTTCCGCATGCAACTCATTCCACACTGTTTGTGCTTGACCAGAAACCTCCTAAAATAGCCCTCAGAACACCTTAGTAACTGTATTGCAATGCCCTGGCAAGCACTCACAACAAGTCATGCTCAAGAAATGGTAAAAATCTTTAGCCAGTGACCGGGAGGAGTTTGTGCTTCTCTCTCTTTCTCTCATGGCTCTGAGTATATTTATCTTTTTATGGCTTCACTCAAGGCAGATCCCCGTCTTTCTTTTTTTCTCTCTCCCTCCAACATAAAGATATATAAATAAAACAAGGTTACCGCCACCACAGGGGAGTATAAAAGTACAAAAATAATAGTCAGAAGCCACGGACCCTCCTGTACCCCCCATATAAAGCTCCTGCACCCCCACCCACGGACACACACCCCACCCAACCCTCCGCCCGTGTGTTTAAAGCTGCGGACGAGACCGCCAGCCCACTCCAGACCACCGTAAACATGTCAGGCCCTGATGACAGAGCCGGCCCCGGGACGCTTTATACCAACTGACCTCAACTCCAGCTCATTAGAGCCAGAAAATTAGAAACATACATCCCGAGTAAAAGAGGAGTCGGATGAGAAGAGAGCTCACATATGAAGGGTGATGCATGTTTGATCATATAAATGCAGGCCCGTGTCTGATCGCAATTCACAGCTTTGGCTATTGCAGCGTTTCATAGTCTCATAATGTCATTTACACAGACACAGGAAAAGTTCATTGCTCTATTACAAAATCTTTACTACATAAAAAAAAAAAAAAAAAAAAAAAAACATGTTGACGCCATTAAGATCTCGAATGCAGAACATTCTAACAATTTAAGCGAGAAATGTTTTAAATGTAATCTTCAATTTCACAAAAAAAATACAATAAATACTCATTACACTCTAAAAAATGCTGGGTTGTTTCAACCCAATTTTGGGTCAAATATGGACAAACCCAAACGTTGGGTTAAAAATGTAATTTAAAAATGTAACCCAACGGCTGGGTTTGTCCATATTTGACCTCATTAACTTCATTGGTCGGTCAAATGATGGAGTCTCTCCTCTAAAATGAATAAATAAATAAAAAATAAGTCTAATTGCAATTCATATGCAAACATGTTGGCGCCGTCCTGTCATTTAAGATTCTGAATGCTCAACATTCTTACAATGTAAGTGGAGTGACAAATTTTAAAACTTTAAATCTTAAAGGTTTATAAAACTAACAAAAGATGTAGGCACACCTATTGCTGAGATGAATTAATTGCATATTTTTAAAGAATAAAAAGGAGAAATTTAAAGTGCTGCTTCACTTTTATTTATTATAGCCTATTGTAATAAAAAAAAATTTAAAAATCACATAAATATCATTTTTTGAAACTCTTTAGTTGTTTAAGTGGTCAGTCCAGTGACTCCTCACATTAAAAATAAAATATTAAAATAAAATAAAAAGAAATAAGTCTAATTTCAACATGTTGACGCCATCATGTCACTTTAGATTCCGAATGCTGAACATTTCATTTTGAATTGCATAAAAATACAAGATTAGTAAAAAAAAAACACAAAAAAATAAAATAAATTGGAGAGCTGAATGAATTGCATATATTTGTAAGGAATAAAAATGAGATATTTGAAGCGCTGTAATAAAATAAAATAAAATAAATGCACAAATAGAATCCCTATGTAAGGACTTGAGTGAGTTGAGTGGTCAGTCAGTCTCCTCACATCTTAGGCCGTCCTGCGGGGGTAATTGTCCAGTGGTGGGGCAGATGGGGGGTAATTGTCCAGTGGTGGGGCAGATGGGGGTAATTGTCCAGTGGTGGGGCTGTTGGGGGTAATTGGTTCTCGCAGACAGCGGGGGAGTTTAATTTACTTCTGAGAGACTCTTTGTGTTGACTGAGAGCTCTGCTTTGTTAGTGCTGCAAAAACTAATTAAAGCATTTGTTGAGCCATGGGATGCACGACCGAAGGAGCAAAGAGCAAAGCAACCCAACGAAAGTTATATATTACCAGGAATATATGAACATGAGGAAAAGATCCATTTTTATATTCTTTCCCCTCTGCAAACCATTACTCACGGGCCAAACATTCAAAGCAATGACACTTCATTGTTGGAGAAAAAAGGTTTTACTCACACTTTGTGGTCGACTTATTCTGAGCATTCATACATTTGATTTATGGCGTCCCATGCAGCGTTTCTGGATTCAATATGCTGGTGTGACACTAGTGCGTTTCCAAGCCAAACCTCACAACATGACATGGCTGAACATAAAGCTGTTTTCTTGCAATTATTATTATTTTTACACAAACAGCACTGTATATATCCGCTTCTTTCAGATGGCTAGATGTCTTTTTTTGTATAGCCTATTAAAAACAGATGCACTGAATCTCACAAAAACAAGCCGTATTTCAACCTAGAATTAAAAAACATGTAAAAATGTTTTCATCATTACTGTAATGCTTTATGATGTTTTTCTTTGATTATTCTCAGAGATTATTCTAATGACTGTAACACATAAAAATACAAATACTTTATTAAAACGTTTAATGTAAATTAACAGAAATGAACAGATAAATGAGACAAACTAAATGGTCAAATACCATTGACTTTACCATATCAATATATATATATATATATATATAAATGTTTTTTTTGTTTGTTTTTTTATTACAGCAATGTGCTTAAATTATTAAATTGTTATAAAATGAAAAATATTCCTCTTTCTTTCTTTTGATTTTAGGGTGAAAGAGAGTCTTGTGATGTTCTTGAAATGTTTAGTGAAATTCACACACATAATAATAATAATAATAATAATAATAATAATAAACCTACAGATGTTGTAAAGCTCTACTGCTATCTATAATCAATCAATCAAAATCTATTCCACTGCTCTCAAAACATGATGTTTCCTATATAAATGTCTTTCTTAAGATTTAAACAGTTTTTGGGTAAAAGATTCAGAAATCAAAATAACTTAAAATTGATCTGTGAAAATAAAAAATAAATAAAACCATCACATGAATGAGAAGACTTAATTTATTCATAAATGACTTGCTTCATGGTTTCCCTCCATTCAGCAAAACCAGTGAAACACAACATTCATAATTTAAAACATAAATTAGATTTGATGTAAATAGGAAATTAAATTAAACAATGATAAGCGACAGGACCAATAATGACATAGAAGAATACGGTTCACTGTACACCAGATTGCCTCCTAAACTGAAGATCGAAGTAATGAGTCCTCAAGAAAGTGTTTTAAGACACAGGATTAAAAAAAAGAAAACAATTTTAATTAAATTAAAAAACGATCACAAGGACGAAATGTGCATCGATTGGAAGCCCAAAAGTCTCAATCTGCTGAACGCTGGGCTTCTCAAAACAGCCTCCTCTGAAAGTTGTCGAAAAGAAGGAAAGGTAAAACACATTAATTCAATCATTCAAATCTTTAAAATACTCCTCACTCCTGACAAACATGTGTCTGAAGTTCTTGTGTAAAAGTTTTTCTTTCGAAACCTGCCAGTCTAGAAAATGTGTTCATGATACATCGCTCTCTGTGGAGCAAGTTCAACTAGTTCCTAAAAAAACAGTTCGTACAATATATATTTATACACTACCAAAAGTTTTGGATCGGTAAGATTTTAAATGTTTTTAAAAAGAAGTCTTCTGCTCACCAAGGCTGCATTTATTTAATAAAAATTAAACAGTAATATTGTTAAATATTTAAAAATGATAAAATAACTGTTTTCTATTTTATATATTTCCAAATGTAATTTATTCCTGTGATCAAAGCTGAATTTGTGTCACATGATCCTTCTGAAATCACTCTAATATGCGGATTTGATGCTCAAAAAACATTAATTATTATTATCAGTGTTGAAAACAGTTTTCAGGATTATTTGATGAATAGAAAGTTCAAAAGAACCGCATTTATTTGAAATATAATCTTTTGTTACATTATTAATGTCTTTACTGCCACTTTTGATCAATTTAATTAATCCTTGATGAATAAAAGTATTGATTTCTTTAAATTCTCTCCCCCCCCATCCCCCCCCCCCCCAAAAAAAAAAAAAAAACATTTTACTGACCAAAAACTTTTGGTGTTTAATGTTTCAAAAGATTTCTATTTGAGATAAATGCAGTTTTTTTTAACTTTCAATTCATCAAAGAATCCTGAAATAAAAACTGTTTTCAATATTAATAATAATCATAAATGTGTCTTGAGCATCAAATCATCATATTGTACTGATTTCTGAAGGATCATGTGACTGGAGTAATGATGCTGAAATCACAGGAATAAATACTTTACTATATACACTGTTTTACATTGTAAAAAATATTTCACAATTTTTTAATATTTTTAGTCAAATAAATGCAGGTGAGCAGAAGAGATTTCTTTAAAAAACCTTAAAAATCTTACCAATCCAAGACATGTCTGGTAATGGTTTTTCTTTGCACAGGTTTTTACGCAGCTTAGCACCAGTAGCTCCACTCGTCAGAGTCTTCATCCAGCGGTTCTGTTTATATCTCCAGAAGCCCGCTACTGTTGTCCACACCATTCCCCGTGTTGCTCTTTTCCTCTCCGCCGGCGGTAGGATCCTGCATCCCAGCGGCGGGATCCACTTTCCCGGAATCCGTCGGCTCCTCGGCTCCTCTGGCCTCGGCCTCTTCTTCCGGCCCTTTCCCTTGCATGCTAGTCTCAGTGTGCGTCTTCTGGTGTTTGCTAAGGTGGTCGCTACGAGTGAAGCGCTTATTGCACAGGAGACACGTGAACTTCTTTTCTCGGGTGTGCGTGCGGACGTGGCGCTCGAGTTCGTCGGAGCGAGTGAAGCGTTTTCCACAGAACAGCCAGTTGCACACGAAGGGTCGTTCGCCCGTGTGCCAACGAAGATGAGCTTTTAGATGCGAAGCTTTTCCGTAGACTTTTCCGCAACCGGGAATGTGGCAGCTGTGAACGGGTTTCTTGCGTAGGGAGGCGGCGGACGCGCCAAGCCTCTCAAGCTCCTGGCAATTCGGACAATCGCATGAAGACCTGCCAGTGGAGGAGCCGCCGGTGTATCCGCCCGAACCTCGAGTTGGTTTGATTCCCATGGGATTGTCAAGGATTCCAGACGTGGATACAGGCTTGGGTTTGTACATGTCCTGTGGGATCATGTGCTGTGAGGACTGGAGCAAGTGTGAAGACGAACTCAACCCTACGGATGAGTACTGCGCGGGATTGAGAGGCGTAAAATCGGGAGTGTAGCTTTGCATCTGGGGATTTAGGGATGCTTGCGAACCCACCGGTTGCAATGGCGCTTGGAGGCTGTCAGGTTGAGGTTGCCCAGCGCTAAGCCAGTTTGAGTTGGTGTGGACGTCCCACCAAGAAGAAGTGGCGTTAGCAGGATTGCCCGTGATCCCGGAATGGATGCTCTTGTACCATGAGCCATATGGATGCGTCATGTCCAAGTAAGTGTTGACACTCGCAAGGCAGTCCGCTGTAGCTTTGGTCCCCAAGAGCGAAGGGTCCTGAGAGGCACTCGAGGTCTGGAAAGTGGAGAACGGGTTGTATTCGGAGCCGTACGCTCCCGTAGGAGCCGGAGGAGGGCTTCCGGTTGGCGTTAGCAAACCACCGGTGGAGCTGAAGGAGCCGCTGTAAGTGTCCGCGACGCCATCATTCCCTCGTCCATTTTTAGGACTCTGGAGTTCAGAGGTCATGCTGTAGGCTTTCCTAATTGGTGCTGTGCTTCCCAGTTTACCAGGTGTTGCGGAGTCTCGGACTGGACTTGTGCTCCCAAATTTATTGCAGGTTGCGGTTAGCATAGCCAAGGGACTGGATCCATAACGTGTTTCCTCCTGGGAAGAGAACGAAAGCGCTGATCAGAAACGAGGCAACAGGTTTGTTAAAACTATGCTTTAAATGCCTTGAAGTAGTGCGTAAAACATCCTTCCCGTGCTATTAGTCTAGACAGAAATATGCACCAGCACTGAAAACACAATAATTAATGTCACCACACATGGAGTTCCTGTTTGACATGTTTACATCTCCATAGTGATCATCCGTTCGTGGAAAACAAGCAAGAGATTTTCAACAATACCATTTTGTTCAGAAGAATAAACAATTGTTTAGTTTAGAACACTCTAATTATGTTGTCAATCATCGACTGTGCATTTAAACATTCATGAGAATGAAAAATAAGCAATAATCAACATAAATATATGTCAATGATTTAGAGATCAGAGATGTTCAATCACTTCAAGCTGATCTAAACATGATTCCGCAAGTATTTAATGCCAGTGCATGAACACAGCTGCAGAAAAACATGTGGCAACCATGTTTACACTTAATTCAGGCTAGAATGACAAAATAAAAGCGTTCACAGAGTAAAATTAAAGATATGATTGGCATTTTTAGGATAACCCCAACCCTAACTTTAGATTTTAAAGTCACAGACTAGGTTGGACTTGGCTTCATTCGGAATGGCAGTGGTCTACCCCATTTTCCGTTGGGAAGTGATGATAAATTAATGAGTAAGGCAGTGTGTGTGTGTGTGTGTGTGTGTGATGATATTTCCCGCTGAGTGTGTGTGGTTCATCTTGGCACAAATTCTGCTCCCGTTTCCAGGTTAATTGCTCCCCATTACCGCGTGGAGATTACATTTGATGCCTCCATCCAAAACCAATGCCGCAAGAGTTTTATGTCTAAGAGTTTTTGTAACAAACTCTAAACAATAAAGATTCCTCAAAAGCAATAGTTTAGCTTTTTTTTTTTTTTTTTTTTTGCTCTATAGGGTTCATTATAGGTCATTCAGATCAGTGAGTTCATTAAAACACCATAACAACTAGGCTACAGAATAAGTTAATTGAGGAACTTTAAAAGTTTCAGTGATTTTAACTGGAACATAAGAGTGGATATAATCCACACTTCTTCTTGACAACATGAACTGAATTTCAGTTTTTCTATACACTTAGACATTATAGCTCATTCTACTTTTAATATCTTATTAAAACTAGCCAATAACTTTTAAGTGAGTAACCTAAATCAGAAAACCCTTATCTGAACAAAACACCCATAAAGTGCTAATTCAAACAACCTTGTTTTTGTTATGCGCCTGTAGCCTATAAGTTCACTTGACACACATAAATATTTGTAGAAATCCGATTTCTAGGCTAAAAGTATAACTGATAACATACATAGACAGGCCTCGGATCAGATGATGTATTCCATACCTCCAGAATCGACGCGGCCATCCCGGAGGAAAAGCAGTCCTGTGAAGTTCAGTCCAAAAGCAGGAGAGAGAAGCTCAAAACTGAAGCTCTGACTGAAATAAACTCCGTTCGAGCGCAGCGACTCTCCTATGAGGATCCCGGGAGACCCGCCTCCCAATGAGAGAGAGAGAGAGAGAGAGAGAGAGAGAGAGAGAGAGAGAGAGAGAGAGAGAGAGAGAGAACGCACATTGCGATTTATGGGGGGTTGACACTCCTAATTAGATAAGCTCGCAATTCTTAATTTTTTTTGATTTTTCTCAGAATTTTGAGATATAAACGTGCAATTGCGAGTTATAAAGAAGAATGCGAGATATAAACTCGCAATTCTGAGAGGAAAAAAGTCAGAATTATGGGATAAAAAGTCGCGATTACCTTTTTTTTCTTTTTTTTAATTCCGTGTCGGAAATAAGCTTCCGTCCGTATGAACCAGCTCCCAAAATAATTCAAATAAAAAGTTAGGGGTCTCAAAAGTATGTAGCCTATATTTTTTATGTATAGCCTACATGTGTATCTACTTTTCAAACAAGGTTAAAAGTTAAAATCAAAAGTTAAATTGCGCTAATATGCTCGCGAAAAGAAATAACATTAGCGTAAAGAGGTAAACATAGCCACAGCTGCTTGATCGCTGTCTGACTCGGATTCGCACATTCAGTGGACTACTGTAATTACATTATTATTGATAGTCTGACTTTATAAATATCCTTTGTTTTGTTTACTTTGTTTTTACGTTCACACAACACATAAGTTGTCGGACTACATGTTGCCCACAGTAGCCTATATATCAGCAACAAATTGCATATTTTTTTTTATCAGTGGTTTTGCATGTTGGTTTTACACAGCTCAAAACTGTGTTCATTTACAGAACACTGTAAAAAAAATAAAACGGCCTTAAATTCTATCCATCATATATATACACACACACATGTAGCCCTATTGTATATGTGTGTGTGTGTGTGTATAAAGTTGATATGCTTTGGAAATGTACTTTTTAGGCTATAGCAAAGCTTTTTTTTTTTTTTTGAAAGGGAGCAACACTTCTCAATATATACGTATGCAAATTGTGTGATGTGTGCTTGTGACTCCATATTGTCATATTGTAAAGAAAATGATCTTACATATTGAACTAGGAGAAGAGTAAAAATATTTCAGTAAGACAACTAACTACATCACTGCTTAAAGTCAAAAATTTTAATGTTTTTCCCCCCTAAAACTATGTGAATATGTGAATGTGAGATTTCACCAGCCAACCATTTAAAATGAAAAAATCAGTGCTAAAATCATTAAAGTTGAACTAATCATATATCAACAGGACAAAAACACACAGGCTTATATATTGCAAACAGTGTTTTTTCAGATTATTATTATGTCACACTCCGGACAAGCAAAGTTATAAGCTGTTTCATGAAAGAAATGTTTTCACGTTAAGCAATTATTTTATGTACAACGTACTATTCATTAATCTGTTCACAAAAATGCTAATGCTGCTAAAATATTTCAAATAGTGTGATAAAAATGAGTGACAATGTCAATCAAATCAAGTGAATCACAGTGTTAGTTTCAGTCAAACTTCATATTCAGAACCTTTTAGGGGTTCCATCATGAGATCATTTTATGCATTTATTTTTAATAATATTTTTAATTTTATGAATTAAACCGCTCATAAACATTTAATCACTATAAAAATGTAAAAAAACCACACACATTAAACATGAAAGTATTAGGCTGTTTAATAACTTAAGACAATTTCTCGTTAGAACCTTTTTGGCATAAAGGGTTCATGAATCATTTTTCTAAGAGTGAGATGCAAAGTATAATTACTCTTACCCTGTCAATTTAAAGGTTAAAACGATCTCTCGGATAAGAGAGACCCTGATTGAATGCAGACACAATTTGAGAAATTGTCAACAAGAAAAACCCTTAACAATTTAAAAAGGAGAAATGATGTCTTTAGTGTTGTGAAACCTCTGGAAATTCAGTTTTTTGGGGACAAACTCAGTCATTTATCAAATGCATGAAAGTCAAAGATGCTTTAATATCCGAACAATAACAGCCTTTATATTTAATATTTGCTTTTGCTGAATTTTTACTCTGTCTAAGCAAATTAAACAGAAATATTTTGCTTTTTCCTACCTAAGTTGTTGTATAAAATGAATTGTGTTCTATGTTGTATACATAGAAGTTGTGTTGTGTTGTGTTGAAGTTGTATAACTTTTTTTTGTTTTTATTATGTTTTCATAATCCCCGAGCACACAGTGTGTACATGCACTGCACAGAAGTTGTCCGCTGGTAAGAGTCTTTATGGCTCTCAGACATCCATCAAGTGAATAAACAGTTGGAACAGCCTTCCGACAGCCCATCTTGGTTTTGAGTGTCCTTGTGGGTGTTGCTTTTTTCCAAAATGAGGGGAGAGAAGATTAAAATTGTTTTCAAAAATAAACATGTAATTTCATTCTTTATTTTCTCCCTCAATTACAAGGCATGGTCAGAGCAAGCTTGTAGTTTGTGAGAGTTTGGCCCTTACAGTAACACACAGACTATATTTAGCAGTCTGCTCCTGAACTGACCCTGTGTCTTCTCTGTGACACACACACACACAGACACACGAGCGCACACACTCACAAGCGTGCGCGTGTATAGTCACACACACACACACACACACAGACACACACACGAGCACACACACAAGCGTGCGCGTGTATAGTCACACACACACACACACACACACAAGCGTGCGCGTGTATAGTCACACACACACACACACACACACACACAAACACACACACACACACACACACACAAACACACACAAGCGTGCGCACGCACAAACACACACGAGCGTGCACACACACACACACACACACACACGAGCGTGCACACACACACACACACACACTAATTTCTGCAATCATAGTATTGACTATGCGTATCATATGCACGTAAAAATTGCACGATAAACACACTGCGTGCTATAGAGACGCATTTACACACACACACACACACACACACGTGCGCGCGCACACACACACACACGAGCGTGCACACACACACACACACACTAATTTCTGCAATCAGTATTGACTATGCATATCATATACACGTAAAAACTCATTTTCGCGTATAAATTGCACGATAAACACACTGCGTGCTATAGAGACGCATTTACACACACACACACACACACACACACACACACACACACACACACACACACACACACACACACACACACACACACAGTCTCACACACACACACACAGTCTCACACACACACACACACACACAGTCTCACACACACACACACACACACAGTCTCACACACACACACACACACACACACACACAGTCTCACACACACACACACTAATTTCTGCAATCATAGTATTGAGCTGCACTGGCTAATTAGATTGGTGCCATAGGGGGCAGTGTTATTTCTAAGGACATGATGAATCGCGTTGCTGTCAGAAGCTCTACAGTAAAGACCACACAGTGATTTATTGGCAGATTTAAATGTTAGATTAGGTCATTTTTGGACCTTAATCCACAGTCATACTTTGGTGGTTGTAAATAAGACTGTAAACTCACCCGTGTTTACTGGTATGGGGAGAGATGAGATAAAACTATTTAGATGAAATCAGTTTTGTGGCTTTTAATACAAGCTCATTACTACAGAATAACAAAAATGTTTTAAAATGCATATTTCTTCCTGTAAAATAATGACGGCACTGATGAAATAGTTCAATATGGGAAAGAAAAATGTGATATACAGCACACTGTAATCGAGGAGGGCGAGAGAGTGTTGAAAGGTGAAGCTATAAGTAAGAATCATATTCATTTTCCAAACGCGAATGCATGTGCATTTGTAAATGGTTGGGATGGCCTAATAAATTTCCATTCATGCATTTATCTCAAGTCTCGTCTGCTCATTTGATCTCATGACTTTACTTCTCAAATGAATGGAAACATATGCAAAGACATGAGTGACTCAAAACGGTGATGCAACTGAAGAATAGAGCGATTGACTGAAGAAGAAATGTAGACTTGTAATGTGGCAGGTTATGAAAGCCTCACAATGCTTGATTTCTCTTTTACCGTTATGAAGCATGCAATCAAAATAATACAGCATTTTCACAAATTGTGCATTTTGAATGTAGTCACGATAAGGTTTTATTTTCTGTGATAATGTATGACGCACACAAAGCAGTGGCGATTATAAGCTAAATCTCACATGCGCACACTTCTAGAAGAGATTTAAAAATAAACTCAAACATTTCTCATCAAATGACCTGAGCTGCTTTACACATTGATTTTATATTATGCATGATATTTCTGCCACCATATCGGTATCGGCTGATATATGTTCATTTTTGAATGTTATCGGTTTCGGCCCAATGAGAAAATGTGGCCGATATATTAAAGCCTAATGGGCCCTATCTTGTATCCAGCGCAATTGACTTTGTACACAAACGCATGTGTCATTCCTATTCTGCACCCGCGCACAACGACTCTTCCCTCCACAGACACACGTCTGTAAATTAGTGAATGAACTTGCGGTTCAGTGAAAAGAGGAGTGTGTTCTGGCGCAAACGTTCCCTGGTGATATTCTGCAGTTTCAGAAAACAATTCCGCCGCTGACCAGGAGAAACCGAGTCTAAAGACAGCGGCGCCGCGCGTTAGTCATGTGCTATTTTAAGGGCGCGTGCTTGGCCATTATGTAGCGTGTGAACAACACACACACTTTGATTCTCTAATCTAAACAGACGCAGCAGTTTTCATTTTTGCCGGCAAACCCGCCGTTATAATAGCGATCCGCCGTGGAACAAGCGCGCCGGCTCTTAAAGGGAATGTGAGAGGACGCTCTGATTGGTTTATTTCACGTTACGCCCAAACCACACCTATGAGTAATGAAGCGACTTCAGACCAACACATTTTAGATTTGCGTCGGCCGCAAGAGTCGTTTATCCGCCGGTATCATAGCAACAGCGCCGGGATCCGCCCACAGAGTAACTTGCGTTTTGCGTTTGATACTTGCGTTTCAAATCATTAAAATAGGGCCCATAATATATTATTTCCTTCAGCTGAGACACTTCAGATGCGCACAGTTCAACATGATGGTTTTGAATTGCTTGAAATATGATTGATCACTCAAAAAAAAGGAAAATACAGTAAAGTGCAACACGTGCAGCACACACGTCATAGGACATACAATTATAATGAGAACATTGTGTGTTTGGGATGTGGATTTTATTGGTGAGACTTTTGTTTTTGAAATCAGGCTCTCAAAAATGACATACAAGTTTGGATTTAGATTTTTCAGCCAATATATCAGTTATCGGCTTTCAAGTATAGAGAATTATCAGTATCAGCCAAAATTTTCATAACGGTGTACCCTTATTTTATATAACGCTCTCTTTCTGAATGTCAACTTTATTTCATCCGAGGAGTTTTAGGAGAAACATTTGTGTACACACAGGACATGAACATTACAGGACATGAAAAAATAAGGTTCAAAATGGGTGTTCCTTCACTAAATTTACTGAACACGCAGAGATATAAAGCGTGGAGCGCGGTGCCACATGTGGAGCGTTCAGCCCAGTTTGAGGGTTCGCCTTCCCAACGATTTGCATGTGGTTTCCCCATTTGGGCTAATAGCTTTCCTATTTCCCTTTGAGGATCAGAAATCCCACAGCCTGAGATTGAAAGGAGAGGTGCAGCAGTGCCGTATAAAGAGGAGTTTACTGGGAAATCCTTTATCACTCTGAAGAGCCACTAACAGCTTCCTTCAAAGCGGCAAGAGAGGAATCTATAATTAGAGATTTATAGGGAAACATTTTGTGTTTTTTATCTTTTCTATTTTTGAATTTTACATTGAAAAGTCTTCCTCTCTGGGCGAGGTAATGGGCTGTTAAAAGCACAGTAGATTATTGTGTTAATGAAGGGCGTTGGGAGCTGCCGATTGCGCTGGAGTAAAAATTTTTTTTTTCCTATAATAATTTATATATTGATGAAAATAAGTGGTTCTCTACTTCCTAATCGAATGGCGTCCAAATACGTTATTATCACAAACTGTATACAAAATTTGAATTATTTGCATTTAACAAAATTGTAATATCGCATAAAACATTTGTGAATAAAGCAGAGTTTGCATTAGGAGAACAAAATCGTCACTTCATGAGAAATTGGAGCAAAATATCTGTAATAAACATAGAAGATTCTGCAATCTTATTCCCTCCATCATACACGAGTGTGTCTCAGAGCGTCAGACGAAACACAATAAACGCTGTCGTAGCGTTCGGATGCTGGTGTTCGGGAACACACTCGTGATCACCAAATCACTCTGATCACCAGAGACACCAAACCCTCATTTGAGATGATGCGACGCCATTGGTCCGCTGGTTATTCCAGTTATCCAATCACAGCCTCTGCTGAGCCAAAGTCACCTGAGTGTTTAGACAAAGGGGAACTGGAGCGCTGCTGGTATCCCTTGTATCCTCTGGTGCTCTTGGAAGGGTACAATGTTAAAGAAGAAATGGAAAAAAATCCAAGTCCAGGCACTCAATAGGATGCAAAAGTTAAAAAGCCTTTATTATTTGGGCTAAAACATTAAAACACCAACGCGTATCGGCCCACTGGCCTTCATCAGGGTGTTCATCAGAATTCTTCTTCACCTGAGTGTTTGTTGAGGGATTTGTTCGGTAAATGTGTTTCCATCGTAGGTTATGAGCATGTCTTCGTATCGGATAAAAAAAGGTATTCACCTCAATTGAGCATGTAGGCTGTGTTTTTATGCACATTTTAAAGGGGTGTTTGATTATGATTTGACTTTCTAACTGTAGTTAGTGTGTAATGTTGCTGTTTGATCTTATGATCATAAACAACATCTGCAAAGTTACAACATTCAAAGTTCAGAGCAAAAGGAGATATTTGCTTTTAAATAAATCGCTTTTTAAGGACTACAACAAACGGCTGGTAGGAACTACACGACATTCCTCCCGGGTTAGTGACATCACAAACCCTAAAATTTACATAAACCCCGCCCACTAAATGCGATTTATAGATTATCAAGACAGAATATGCTAATCAATGACTAGAAGATAACTACACATTAGCTTCATAAACTAACCAATCAGAAATGTCCTGTTGCTTCTACATGTTGTCACTTCTTCTTGAGTCTCTCCATCATTGTCTGACTCCGGTTTGAACATAAAAGGCTAAAAGTTTTTGAAATTTTCTGTGTGAGGTAAAAGGACACAAGCTGTTGTAGCTCCGCCCCCTGTGCCGGAAGCAGCAGCTCATTTGCATTTAAAGGGACAGACACAAAAACGGTGCGCCCTCAAAAAGTGACAATTTTAACATGCTAAATAAAAATATCTGTGGGGTATTTTGAGCTAAAACTTCACACACACACTCTGAGGACATCAGAGACATATTATACATCTTGTGAAAAGGACATTATGCACCCCTTTAAAATTGCCGTTTCCATTCAGTGTTTTTATTGGATATCCCAACATGTGCATAAATATAGGTGGATGGATACATAGTTTCTTTTTTTCTTGATTCGCGTCATCCAATCATAACAGACTTGGGACCAATTTATGGTTCATGACGGACACTGTAAACCCTCTCAATCATTTGATAAGTTAAACCTAGATTAAGTTAGAACTTAAAATTTCGATTTTTGAATGCAATTTAAATAAAAACGTTGACTATGCTAACTCTTGCAACTGGATTTCATAAACATCATGAACTCAAAACTTTTAATAACTTGAGCTTCATTCCTTTTTACATTAATTTAGTCGTTGTGACCATTAGATGAAATATCATCATTTTTGGCCAGTTTCTAGATATAATATAAATACAAACTATGTTTTTTTAAGTGTATGCACAACTCATTTTGGAGCGGTTGTACAGTTTGGGGTTTGTAAGGTCTATATGCTTTCATCATTAGACTCCGTATCAGAGTACCGAGGATTTCGCTGTGGTTAAATGGGAATCAATGCAATAATTCTCCTTGGATTCCTCTCTGAGCCCGGGCCCTCAGCAAATTAAACTTCTTAATAACGCTGCCACGCAAGGAAAAAGTGAAATGATTAGACGTGTGTGAGTGGCTTTGAGATGGAAATGTGGTGAGAGGGAGATACAGGGTCAGGGACAAACTCGCCTCACAGCGAGATGGCTTTTTCCAGACCGTGTGGTCACAAAAACACAAGAATTCCTATGGAAAAATAAGTGAGAAAGATGGGATAAAAAAAGAAAAGCTTAATATATTCTACTACAACAGAACTTTCTGCAATAAAACAACACAGCTTTGGTTGTGCAGGTCATTAACTGAAGACAGTGAAATACTCATGAATTGGATGTCAAACTGTGTGGGGCCTGAAGGAGCCAGTATGATCATAACAAAGAGGGCAATTTTATGAATTACTGGTTACTCAGGACTCTAGACTATACTAAACATGGCACCGATCTACCACTAGTGCTGCCGTCCGCCCCCGTGAGCTTCACCACAAGTGTCCTCCACAAATCATCAGTTTAACTAGACTTTACTCATGCAACTGACTCGAAACACACAACCAATGATGCAATTTTAAAACAGAACAATTCAGAAAATCAAAAGATTATGATGAGGATATGGGTGAAACTTGTCAAGATAATGAGGTCACAATTCACCCCAAAATCCAAAAAATTATTTTGCATTTAAAAAAAAAAAAGCATTGTGACTCTTTCATTACAATTAGGCACATTTCCCCCCAAAATGTACATAACCATTAAAAAAAAAAAAAAAAAAAAGTACAATTCTTATTTGTCTAAAAAGTTTTTTTATTGGCATTAATGGCTCCATGAAGAACCTTTAACATCCACGGAATCTTTCCATTGCACAAAAAGTAGGCCTACTTTAGATTTTTCTTGAGATTATTAAAATATTCTTTTTTTTTTCTCAAGATATATGTACAGGTCACAGTTCACCCCAAAATCAAAAATAAATCAGAAATTCTATTTTGCACTTAAAAAAAAAAAAAAAAGCATTGTGACTCTTTCATTACAATTAGGCTCATTTCCCCCCAAAATGTTCATAACTACAAAAAAATAAATTACAAAAAAATTAAATTCTTATTTGTCTAAAAAGTTATTTTTGGCATTAATGGTTCCATGAAGAACCTTTAACATCCACGGAATCTTTCCATTGCACAAAAAGTAGGCCTACTTTAGATTTTTCTTGAGATTATTAAAATATTCTCTCTTTAAAAAAGAACAAAAAAAGAACTGATGACTGAAAGGTTCTTTGGGAACCAAAATGGTTCTTCTGTGGCATTGCTGCCTTTTGGAAACTCTATTTTGAATAGTGTAATATGAAAGAAATTCAATATTATTTATATTGTAAAGTAATTACAACCCATTTTATAGTATATTTGCAGTACTACCAATCAAGCTAATATAAATAAATACATTTTAAATTGTAGTAGCAATTGTTTCTTTCTCACTGTCCCCAAAAGAAAATGTATATTTTTACACACAGACAGGTGCATAGGTTAAAAACCTGCAAAAATAAAAAAATAAATAACATTAATGACAGAGTTCCCCTACATCACATCTGGCAAGTGACAGAACTGAAGTGACTTAAAGGATTAGTTCACTTCAGAATTAACATCTCCTGATAGTTTACTCTCCCACACGTCATCCAAGATCTTCTTCAGTGGAACAGAAATGCAGGTTTGTGAGGAACACACTCCAGATGTTCTCCATATAGTGACTTCAATGGTCCAGCGGGTCGAAGGTCCAGATGTGAGTTTCAGCTTCAAAGTCTCTCACGATCCAGCCGAGGAATAAGAGTCTCATCCAGACAAACCAGCGGACATTTTATATAGAAATACACATTTATATACTTTTAACCACTAATGCTGGTCTTGCACTCGCTGTGATGCGCCACACATTACGTCATCACGTTGAAAGGTTACGCGTGTTTCGGTTAAAGCTACACTGTGTAGGAATTACTCCCATCTAGTGGTGAAGTTGTATATGACTACCAACTGAATATTACTTTCTAGCCCCTCCCATTCTGAGAGCGTTTTAACTCCTACGGTGGCCGTATTATTTCAAATCTGCCGGCAGTCGCGAGTAATCTCCCGCTCGCATTCGTCACGGCGCCACTGAGTGTGAAAACACGAAAGACGAAGCTTAAATCTCCAGATGTCTCTTTGGCTAATGTATTTTCAAGATGGAGGCGCAACATGTCTTCCGCCATTCGAGCAGCTCACCAGTATGTATTATAAACGGCAGATTCTACGCTTACGAGAATACTTGATTAGTTGGTACACTGAAAAAATTTGGAGTAGGATTTACTTGAAAAAAGCTAGGAAACTTTTTTCACTCAGAAAATGCTAGTAAATTTACAAAGATTTGACAAGTAAAAACCTAAACATATTTATCAGTAGCTTTAATTAGAAATCTTTAAGTTAAATTTACTTGGAATATTGAATTAAGTAAACTTTACTTAACCTATAAGGTTGATTAATATCGATTTAGTTGAAATTTCCTTTGCATTACATTTCACTCAAACAATTTTATTGAATTATACCAGTCATTTATAGTATGTGCTTTACTTAGAGTATCTAAGTAATTTATACTTCATCATGTCAGATGTTAAGCATGATGTGAATGCAAAGACGTCAATACTTGGTAGACAATACACAATGGCGGTAACATTTGATGGATCGTTTTTGTGTTTGAATGTGTCATTTTGAGCAGAAAATTTACTCGACATGTCACAAAATGGCAAGTTACTAATCCTGACAACAAAAGCAATGATAAAACAGTGTAAATACAGCTGGAAACCAGTGAAAAATGAACCTCATTAATTATTCAAGGTCCAGTGCATGATGGGAACCCCAGTATCAGAAAAGTTGAGTAATTTTTACTTAATTTTATTGAGTTGATATTTAAGCTTTCATTTCTACTCGCTTGAATAAAGTACTGATATGGAATTTACTTAGTTTTTTTATTATTCTTGCCTGAACTAACTTTTTCATGTAAATTACATTGTTTTTTTTCAGTAGTATTTACTTCACCAAAAAATCATTTTTTACAGTGTAGAAGTAATTATACATTAATGAGCACATATAATTTTGAAAGAACAAAGTGGTTTTTGCTAAGAATCAACTTAAAAAATTACACAGTGCAGCTTTAAAAAACGTAGGGTAGTTTCAGCGCTGCACACGTGTAACAGTTTATTGGATCCGTGCAACTCTTAAAGAGACAGCAGCCGTCTCTATAATAACACTAATCAAACAACAAAAGACAAAGAGAAAATTCACTCGTTCTTGACTAAATAACTTTTATTTATAAAGTGCAGTGTTATTTTACAGTTGAGTACCGTTTCTGTACCTGAATACCTGAAAATCTTAAAACTTGTGATGATGAATATCTGTATTATCTTGGGTATGTTTGTTTCGGCTGTAATAAAATTTTATAAAAAAATAAATGAAAATCTTTTTTTAGGGGTGTGTGCAACCTGCACATTTCATGAGATTAAGCCATATAGAGAGAGCTCAAGCAAGTGGTCCATGTAAAAATAAGCACATTTTACCTAAAAAGAGCCCTTCCTTTAAACACGGCAGGTCTGAAACCCAAGGAGAGCTCGGACCACCCAACACTGCACACACACCCAACACGGCACACACACCCTGCAGCTCAAGCACACGATGGTGGTGAAATATAACCATCACTAAAGAAAACACCGCTTCCACCTCCTCACCGTAAGGCCATTCTCTCTCACTCATGCTCAGGAGTGCTATAACAGTCAAGACCACCATCAAAACCCTGACATTCGATGTTTAGGTCAAGGACAGTTTGAGTTCCTCGTCTCAGACTCAGAGGAAGTGATTGTACACAGACTTTCCCAGATGTGCATGTGAACTACACGCGTTTGCAGCGAGCGAATGCCACGCAGTCTGGGCTCGGAAATAAAGCCGAATGCTTTGAGTTCCCCTGGCTGAGGCGCGCGGTCTCTGAATGCGCTGGCTCCGGGACACACACCCGTCCCCCACAGAGCGAGCGGTGGGTGTGGCCCCTGAGGAGATGGTTTTTGAGGGGGCCGCTCCCGAACGCTGCGCTGCATGCCAGCGCCCAAGGGCTCCAGTCTGCCTGACCAGAGCCACCGCGAGCTGCCCACGCCACGTTACACGCGCCGGCCTGGTGAACGACGCCCCCTACTGGAGCTGAGAGACACTGGGCCGCTGAGACACCATACACCTGTGATGCGCACACACACACACGCACGCACACATACCTCATCCAGAGGCTGAATTATTCTAAAAAAACATTTTCTGACACTTGTTTCTTCTATAGGCTATATTTAAATTTGAACAAACCCACTGGAATCTGAAAAATGTGAAAATCCACACACACGCACACACACACAGACGCACACACACACAGACGCACAAACACACACGCGCACACACAGACGTACACACACACACACGCGCACAAACAACCGAACACACATGCAAACACACAAACACTCTCTCTCACACACACACACAGACGGATGCACACGCACGCACGCACGCGCACACACACACACACACACACACACACAACACACATGCAAACAACACATACTCTCTCACACACAGGCACAGCATACACAAACACACACAAACAAACCCTCTCTCTCACACAGACACACACACACAGACGGATACACACGCACGCACACACACACACAGACGGATGCACACACACGCACACACACACAACAAACAACACATACTCTCTCACACACAGCATACACAAACAAACACTCTCTCTCACACAGACACACACACACACACACACAGACGGATGCACACGTACGTACACACACACACACACACACACACACACACAGCCTAGTAAGTTTAACAGCACAAAATATATGTATGATGGAACTATTAATCAAGCATTAGGCTAATGTTTAAACGTTTGAATTCGTTTGAACAAATAGCCTAATCTTTTAAACATTATATAAATCAATATTGTCAAGTTATTAGTGTTATGGGTATAACTTATAAACTCTCATATGCATAACTGGAATCTGTATAACATAATTTCATAAACATTAGCTTTCTCTCATAATGGGCTAATGGTTCAAATGTTCATCAATATTCATGAGCATAATTTAATAAACAATAATCATGAGCTACTTGACAGGCAGACTATATATTACTTTTTATATTTATGAAACACTCTTTAAAACGGTTCATCTTAGAAGCCATTTACACCACATTAAAATATATATTTTTGTAAATCATAATTATGACAGAAAAAAAACGAAATTCTAAGATAAAAAGTCTATCGTGACAAGTATGTAATAATTTCGCTTTAAAAACAAACAAACTATAGGCTAATTATGACTTAGTTTGTCACAATTTAGACTTTTATGTCATAATGAAGATTTACCATAGCATGTTTTTGGCGGTTTTGGCCTTCCATAAAAACGCGACGCGTGCGCGCGCTTTCTTTGTTTACCTGAATGGAAATTAATGCAAGTAGCCAATCGCAGTGGTACATGTAATTTGTGTATAGGCCTACATATGTATTTGGGAGTTTATGTATTTGTGTGTGCGTTTTATGTGCCTTACTTTTGAAGCTGATGGTGATACTCTTGCCGTCGTTCATACTGGTCGAGTTTTTCCACTGACAAGTGCCGAAGTTATGACGTCACTTTGTAGGCCAACTCGGAAGTTAGCGGCGAATGGGTTCCCTCGATCGAAAAGCTGTGCATTTTCCCCATAGACTTTTGGAAAATCGCCAAAAATAAGATCTGTGTTCAACAAAGAGTTGTGACCCTTACACGTTTTGTCTATCAAGATAATCTTTACAAGTTAATCCAAAATGTATACATTTTGAAGCCTAAATAAAGCCGTCAGATATAAAATGTTAACGCTAGGCTATAAACGGACTACAGCACACCACTCTGACCATGGTCGCGGATCATTGTCATCATCAAGCTTCCTCAAACTTTATTTAAAAAACACGCTCGCTCATTATGATCTGCGCTGTGTATGAACCCTATGGTATGAACACTTATCCACTTTTTCATGAGAAATATTGCCCATTCGTTTTTTCCAGAAATGTTAGAAACTAATTTTGTTTATGCGTGCCTCTCTGAGATTTTTTTAGTTTATAAACCTTAATACTATTTTCTTTGTGATTAAGATTATTATGCCTGATCATTGTGCCCCAAATAAACTTTAATAAAGATTATCTTTCACTGTATTATGTTTGATTGTATGTTTGCACACCATTTGCTAATTCGCCAGAAAAAACACACGCTTTTACCATCTCAGAAGCACTAACGTAAGCTATGGCCGTATCAATTTCCAATCTTATGTTCGACATTCGACGACTTGTGGTTGCATCTCGGGACAACACAAAACACCATTGTCGAACAGTCTCTCCACAGAAATAAAGAACGTGAGGCTGAAACGCGGGTTAGTAGTGAGAGATCTCCTGTTTGTCATGATGACGTCTAAAGTCCCCGCCAAAGGATGTAGTCCCTTTTAGCAACTTGTTAGCAACCACCGTTTTTTAGTCACAATAAAGTTTGAAAAATCACAAGCAGGTTATAACTGGTGTGTTTTATGTCATATGTCAAAACGTGAAAATATTTAGAGGCTTTGTTAACCACAGACCTTTCAGGCGATTTAGCAAAAACCCATAGACTTTAGGGCGAGGGAACCGGAAGTGCTAAAATGCTAACTCACTTCCGCGTTTTGGCCTACAAAGTGACGTCATAACCTCTGCACTCTATAGCATTAAATCAAGACGAACGATAACACGACTTGAAGCGGCTAAAGCGAGCAGCGCCCTCTGTCGGTCAAAACAAACACCTGTAGCTCTACTACTGCTTGTATTATTTCACTTTGTGGGCTGTTTTGAGTACACTAAAATGGGGACGTCTGGGCACCCTAAAACATAGCAATGCCAGTCTAACAACAGAACACCCTAGCAACACCTTAGCAACCACACAGAACACTGCAACTGAGTAGCAACTTTATTAAAATCACATATCTGCGTCCACTGCATCCTAGCAATCACCCAAACCCCCCAGTTAAATGTTAAGCTAAAAAAGCACGCAGAACACATTTGCAACCGCACAGAAATGCCAAATAACCTGTTATATTGTTGGTGCCTATTTTGAAATACAACTGCCATCCTTTTTACTTTTCTGACACGTTTATTATTCTACAGCACGGGAATCTGAAAAATGTGACAAAAACACACACACACACACACACACACACACACACACACACACGCACGCACGCACGCACGCACGCACGCACGCACGCACGCACGCACGCACACACACACACACACACACACACACACACACACACACACACTCACTTACATACACACAAAGACAGACGAACACAACACTCACAAAGGCACACACACACACACACATACACACAAAGGCACACACAAAGGCACACACAAAGGCACACACACACACACACACACACACACACACACACACACACACACACACACACACACACACACACTAACTTACATACACACAAAGACAGACGAACACAACACTCACAAAGGCGCACACACACACACACACACACACACACAAAGGCACACACACACACACACTCACACGCATTCTCTCGCACACACACACACATACACACTCGCACACTCACTCTAATACACACAAAGACAGACGAACACAACACACACAAAGGCACACACACACACTCACTTACATACACACACACACACACACACACACACACACACACAAGTACAAGACACACACAAGTACAAGACACACACACAAGTACAAGACACACACACACACAAGTACAAGACACACACACACACACACACACACACACACTCTCTCTCTCTCTCTCTCTCTCTCTCTCTCTCACACACACACACACACACACACACAAAGACAAACTCAACACAACACACACACACACACACACACACACACACACACACACACACACACACACACTCTCTCTCTCTCTCTCTCTCTCTCACACACACACACACACACACACACACACACACACACACACACACACACACACACAGAAGAATGTAAAATCCAGCTTGTGTTATTGAAGTCACACACATTATCTTTATTCATCCGTGTAAACACACACGTTTCCCTCACACTCACTCACACACAGCAGGGCTTAAGCACTATTCTTCCAGTGACCTGTAATTATTTGATAGATTTTTCGAGCTAACTGCTCTTTAGTAAGTTTGTAAGTGCTTCCTAAACAATCAGACATAATATGGGACTAATTTAAAGAGTGAGGCAGGCAGTTTCGTCTGGTTTGAATCAGCGGAGGCCCTTCCTCGCTCCAGCTCTGGGTTTAAACCATAGACTGTATAAAAAAATAGGTTTAAACTGTTCTTCGTGTTTGTGGAAGTGCGGCTGGCGGTCGCTGCGATCGAGGCCTGCGAGCCAGCGCTGTTTAATATGTCTTTGTTGTGGAAAGAAACGGGAACACGGTTCATTGCGGTCACATCTGTACAACGGTGGCGCAGAGACTCACACACACATGTACGTGCGCACGCATTAGTGATGTGTCGATCGCGAACGAGCCGATTCTCTGTAGCGAACGAGAAGAGCCGACTCTTCAGCCGCATGCAGGGGCTAGTGTCTATGTCTTAAAGGGATAGTTCACCCAAAAATGAAAATTAGCCCATGATTTACTCACCCTGAAGCAAGGTGTAAATTACATTCTTCTTTCCGATGAATACATTCGGAGTTACAGGTGAAACTCAAAAAATTTGTTTTTAATATATTGAAAACCCCAAATTCAAAATTAGAATATTGCGAAAAGGTTTTCATAAGCTGTAAGCCATAATCATCAAAATTATAACACATAAAGGCTTGAAATATCTCACTTTGCATGTAATGAGTCTATATAATTAGTTTCACCTTATAAATTGAATTACTGAAATAAATTAACTTTTGCACGATATTTTAATTTTTTGAGTTTCACCTGTATATTAAAAAATGCCCTGGCTCTTCCAAGCTTTATAATGGCAGTGAATGGGCACCATTTCTTTTTAAGTCCACACAAGTGCATCTATCCATCCTAAAAGTGTCCCAAACAGCTCAGAGGGGTTTAAGCAAGCCTATGCAGTTTCGGGGATTTCTTCGCTGTATTCTCGGTTTTTGCTCGCAGGTTTCTCTATAGAGCTCCCCCTACAGCTTCGGAGTAGATATTTGACAACACTGTTGAAAACTAGTGGCGACTCTCAGATACCAGAGGCTAGTAGATCAACGACATCACTTCTTCATTCGGGTTCGAACAGCGTAAGGGAGCGCAATAATGACAGGATTTTAGCAGGTTTTTTTGCCGTAAAGCAGTTCGTTAAATCGCGAGACCTGATATCACGCGATACTTCCTGACGCGGCGGCCGGCGGCCCAAAGTTGCAAGGGTGTTTTTTTCCGCTCACAGACGATTGGGGGGCGAGACGACCACCATTCAACCTGAAAAAAGTAATATAACCATTCCAATGACTCCGAAGCTGTTCAGTTAAGGTACAAAACCTGCATAGTTCACCTTTAAATAAAGGAAGCGAAGCGATGCTTTCTTGTAAGAAAAATGTCCATATTTAAAACTTCATCGACTAAAATAACTAGCTTCCGGCAAACGGGCGCACGCATCGACTAACGGCAAAAGATCAACACTTGACGATGTATGACGTTGGATGCAGGAGTAGCGTATAAGCTCTGACGGCTCTCGCGGTTCAAACACACAGCGCTGGGCGACCGCGTTCGTCATTACGTTGTGCGTCAAGTTCAAGTGTTGCTCTTTTGACGCAAGTCGACTTGCGTACGGCTGTCTGTCGGAAGCTAGTTATTTTTGTCGATAAATTATGGACTTAAATGGTGCCCATTCACTCCCATTATAAAGCTTGGAAGAGCAGGACATATTTTAATATAACTCCGATTGTATTTGTCTGAAAGAAAAATGTCATATACATCTATGGCTTCAGGTGTCACGGGTATGGTGCGGATGAAGACAAGCAGAGGCACAATAGTTCCAATTCAAGCATTTACTACAACAAACTCACACAACTGGTACAGGCAGACGGGTAACACACTCAACACTCAGTAACATATACATTGACCGACAACTGAAAGGTGAAAGACAGGAACTTAAATACACAGAGGATGACGAGGGTACAACAGGTGATGACAATGAAGGATGATTAACTGATTAACTAGACAGGTGATGAAAATGAACTAATGATGATGAAGAAAACAAACAGAAAGTCTATGATAAACGTGACATAACGCCCCCCTTCAACAAGGCGCGACCTCGCGCCGTAGAACAACAAAGGGGTGGGGGGGTGGGCGCCCTGGAGGCTGATGAAGGCGTGGCCGATCTGGAGCAGGAAGCGTCCAGGGCGGAGCAGGCCTTTCTGGCGGCCAGGGCGGAGCAGGACGTGCAGGCGGCCAGGGCGGAGCAGGACGTGCAGGCGGCCAGGACCCTTCGGGCGGCCATGGCGGTGTGGACCCTTCGGGCGGCCATGGCGGTGTGGACCCTTCGGGCGACCATGGCGGTGTGGACCCTTCGGGCGACCATGGCGGTGTGGACCCTTCGGGTGGCCATGGGAACCGTGTCGGAAGGGCCTCCACGATCCCCTCAGAGGACTTATTGCCCCCCCCCAAAATTTTCTTGGGGAGGTCAGCACTGGACTGGACCAGCGGCGAAGAGGGCTCTGAGCTGACCGGGGCCAGCGGCGAAGGCGGTCCTGGGCTGGACGGGACCAGCGGCGAAGGCTCTGGGCTGGACGGGACCAGCGGCGAAGGCTCTGGGCTGGACGGGACCAGCGGCGAAGGCTCTGGGCTGGACGGGACCAGCGGCGAAGGCTCTGGGCTGGACGGGACCAGCGGCGAAGGCTCTGGGCTGGACGGGACCAGCGGCGAAGGCTCTGGGCTGGACGGGACCAGCGGCGAAGGCTCTGGGCTGGACGGGACCAGCGGCGAAGGCTCTGGGCTGGACGGGACCAGCGGTGCAGGAAGCTCTGGGCTGGACGGGACCAGCGGCGCAGGAAGCTCTGGGCTGGACGGGACCAGCGGCGCAGGAAGCTGTGGGCTGGACGGGACCAGCGGCGCAGGAAGCTGTGGGCTGGACGGGACCAGCGGCGCAGGAAGCTCTGGGCTGGACGGGACCAGCGGCGCAGGAAGCTCTGGGCTGGACGGGACCAGCGGCGCAGGAAGCTCTGGGCTGGACGGGACCAGCGGTGCAGGAAGCTCTGGGCTGGACGGGACCAGCGGCGCAGGAAGCTCTGGGCTGGACGGGACCAGCGGCGCAGGAAGCTCTGGGCTGGACGGGACCAGCGGTGCAGGAAGCTCTGGGCTGGACGGGACCAGCGGCGCAGGAAGCTGTGGGCTGGACGGGACCAGCGGCGCAGGAAGCTCTGGGCTGGACGGGACCAGCGGCGCAGGAAGCTGTGGGCTGGACGGGACCAGCGGCGCAGGAAGCTGTGGGCTGGACGGGACCAGCGGCGCAGGAAGCTGTGGGCTGGACGGGACCAGCGGCGCAGGAAGCTCTGGGCTGGACGGGACCAGCGGTGCAGGAAGCTCTGGGCTGGACGGGACCACCGGCGCAGGAAGCTCTGGGCTGGACGGGACCAGCGGTGCAGGAAGCTCTGGGCTGGACGGGACCAGCGGCGCAGGAAGCTCTGGGCTGGACGGGACCAGCGGTGCAGGAAGCTCTGGGCTGGACGGGACCAGCGGTGCAGGAAGCTCTGGAGTTGGAGTGGGGCTGGTGGCATCATCGACGGTGAAGGATGATCCGTTATTCCATAATACCCACTCCACATAGGCAGCAAAGTTCTCCCGAGGCCCATCTCCGGGCAGGCGTGCTTTGGCCTCAGCGTTGAGGCCTGCCCGGAAGAACATACAGAGGCTGATATCATCATAATGTACCAAAGGTACCAAGTCCAAATACCTCTGTGTGTGGGCCTCGAGAGACTGATCCTCCTGGGAAAGGAGAAGGATCTGGACGGCTGGAAGATCCATACTGTCTTGGTCGGTCAATCTGTCACGGGTATGGTGCGGATGAAGACAAGCAGAGGCACAATAGTTCCAATTCAAGCATTTACTACAACAAACTCACACAACTGGTACAGGCAGACGGGTAACACACTCAACACTCAGTAACATATACATTGACCGACAACTGAAAGGTGAAAGACAGGAACTTAAATACACAGAGGATGACGAGGGTACAACAGGTGATGACAATGAAGGATGATTAACTGATTAACTAGACAGGTGATGAAAATGAACTAATGATGATGAAGAAAACAAACAGAAAGTCCATGATAAACGTGACATCAGGGTGAGTAAATCATGGGATAATTTTAATTTTTGTGTGAACTATCCCTTGAATGTTAAGACTTTTGTCTTTATTTATTTAAATTTGTTTGCTGTGGTTCTGTGTTCAATTAAAGTTGTATTAAAATGTTAAATAAAAGTAACTGTGTATTTTTTTTATAACAAAAAAAAAGCATAAAAATGAGGCTTTTATGTAAACACTGAATAAAAAAGTGCTTACCAACACACAAATCATTAGAAATATACATTCAAATAGAAGGCTTCGAGTGATACTAAATGAAGAAGAGCCATTTGGGAGCCATACGAGTCGGCTCTTCTAGGGAGCCGACCAAAAGAATCGGATCTTTGAAAAGAGCCGGACTTTCATCATCACGAGCCGGGATGACACGGGACGCCTCGTCATAAATTATTACTAATGAAGACATGCAGTCAGGTGAATTTATTGAATATGAGTTCACAGGGCGTGACTCGGTGTTCAAACAGGATGATGTGTTTCCTTCGTGGACTTTAGAAGCGTATAATTATCACATTTACAAACCAGAGCTTCTGAATAACCGATGTGACTGTGTGGCCTGCAACTCTCACGTGCATCTGATGCGTTTTTCTAATTATTGTAAAATCATGTTTTATGAGCTCATTATGATTGAGTCTACGTGGAATATCTGCACTATTGGTTCTTATTAAGATACTATAGATATGAGTAGCTACTGTAGGTATAAGTAAAATAATGGCAAATGTTTTTGAAACAAAAATGCTTGTTATTGAAAAAAAAAAATGCATTGCATTAACCAAGCATTCTTTCATTTTAAGGAATTGTATTTTTAGGGCTTGTGTTTTTATGGGCTGAAATTCAACATGGTATATTTAAGCTGTGAATATTTCAATTCAAAACATTTCACACACATTTTGATTATTAAAAATTAAATAATCCATATTCACCTTTCAGATTTAAATTTGTATGAGCTCATTCTAACTGAGTCTACATTGAATATTTGCACTATTGTTCTAATTAAGATATGTTAAGAAATGTTCTATTTGGAACCTTAAAGGGTTCCGTCAGGCGCTTCATATAGCCTACTATAGAACCTTTCAGGGGTTGCATAATTTAACGGATTTTTGTTTTATTTAATTCATAAATTTTTGATTGCAATTAAATTCAATGAATTAAGAAGCTCGTAAACATGCTTTAAAGTGTTTGGAAACAATCACTATTTTATTTAATAATATTAGTATAATACTATAAATTACACAAATTACACAAAATTAAACATAAATAATATAATAACTATAATTATCAAGAAATGGACCATAAAAAGAGAGAAACAGGCCGAGCAAGAGACCCTGATGTCCTGAATTTCATCATCATGCATTAAACGATTCCCCGGAGTCCCCCTTCATATATATATATATACTGCTCCTACTTTTCATCCCACATCTTTTCCCTCCATTCTCCTCTTCATCCCTCCTCCGTCTCATGTGGCGCTGATTGAACCCCATCAAAGACTGCGGTGAGAGGAGACGGCCTGCTCCAACCTCTCACAGCCTAATGAGACACACACACACACACACACACACACACACACACACGCACGCACACACACTCACACACACACACACACACACACACACACACACACACACACACACACACACACACACACGCACACACACACGCACACAACACATGCACACAACACATGCACACACACACACAAACACAACACATGCACACACACAAACACAACACATGCACACACACTCACGCAACACACACAAACACACACAGCGCATGCACACACACACTCACACAACACATGCACACACACTCACGCAACACACACAAACACACACAGCGCATGCACACACTCACGCAACACATGCACACACACTCACGCAATAAACACAACACATGCACACACACTCACGCAACACACACAACACATGCACACACACACACACACACACACACACACTCACACAACACATGCACACACACAACACATGCACACACACAACACATTCATCCATAGAGTTGTAATGTAATGTCAAGATATTCTCACAAAACAGATCTTTATATTTTTGACCGTTCGCAAAAGCCACGCCCCTTAGTTATTGTTACTACGCCCGTCAAACAATTGAGAACCAGACACATGGCAGATACATTTTGGAGTAATGCAGCAGACATATCCTCCAGGGCACGACAGAAAGTACAGACAGAATAGCGCACGGGAGCACATGCACAAAACAGTTTTGTAAAATTATATATCAATCATTTTTATTTGATCATATATCATTTTACAAAACTGTTTTGCGCATGTGCTCCCGCGCGCGCTATTTCAGTCACAACACTGCAATCAGAGGACGCGCTGAAACCATCAACTCTCGATGCGGTTCTCTTCATTCATAACTCGTAGCCGATTGAGAAGGATATATTTGTGTAAATAGTTGTGCAACTGCGCGAACTTTGTTTTGAAGTTTGAGTTCCAGAGGAATTTGTGACTGTGTACATGTTCAACCACATCAAAGTTTCGTAATTAGTCCGTGCTTTTTCCATTTTTTTTCTCTTGTTTGCTGACTGATGAGGTGCCGCAGTGCCGTAGTGAAACGGTGTTTGTACATATTGTAGCCTATTTTTTAATAATAGTTGCAAGCAATCATAAAATACAGCAAGTTTTAAGCCCGTGCAGACCTCACTGCCATAGGCGCATCATTGCACTATCTTGTTGAAATCGGAATGTTTGACGGAGGTCCTTCTCCTTAGTTACAGTTGCTGAGCTAGGATTGGACGAGAACCGTTAGAGGGCGGGGTTTTGCGAACGGTCAATTGTGCTTCTCAATAATGTCTTTCCTCCATTTATCCACTCGTTTCTGCCTTCATCAGTCGTTCCTCTCTTTCTTCATCAGTGTTTCTCTCTTTCTTCATCAGTCGTTCCTCTCTTTCTTCATCAGTGTTTCTCTCTTTCTTCATCAGTCGTTCCTCTCTTTCTTCATCAGTGTTTCTCTCTTTCTTCATCAGTGTTTCTCTCTTTCTTCATCAGTCGTTCCTCTCTTTCTTCATCAGTGTTTCTCTCTTTCTTCATCAGTCGTTCCTCTCTTTCTTCATCAGTGTTTCTCTCTTTCTTCATCAGTGTTTCTCTCTTTCTTCATCAGTCGTTCCTCTCCTCCTTCATCAGTCGTTCCTCTCTTTCTTCATCAGTGTTTCTCTCTTTCTTCATCAGTGTTTCTCTCTTTCTTCATCAGTCGTTCCTCTCCTCCTTCATCAGTCGTTCCTCTCTTTCTTCATCAGTCGTTCCTCTCTTTCTTCATCAGTCGTTCCTCTCTTTCTTCATCAGTCGTTCCTCTCTTTCTTCATCAGTCGTTCCTCTCTTTCTTCATCAGTCGTTCCTCTCTTTCTTCATCAGTCGTTCCTCTCTTTCTTCATCAGTCGTTCCTCTCTTTCTTCATCAGTGTTTCTCTCTTTCTTCATCAGTCGTTCCTCTCCTCCTTCATCAGTCGTTCCTCTCTTTCTTCATCAGTCGTTCCTCTCTTTCTTCATCAGTCGTTCCTCTCTTTCTTCATCAGTCGTTCCTCTCTTTCTTCATCAGTCGTTCCTCTCTTTCTTCATCAGTCGTTCCTCTCTTTCTTCATCAGTCGTTCCTCTCTTTCTTCATCAGTCGTTCCTCTCCTCCTTCATCAGTCGTTCCTCTCTTTCTTCATCAGTCGTTCCTCTCTTTCTTCATCAGTCGTTCCTCTCTTTCTTCATCAGTCGTTCCTCTCTTTCTTCATCAGTCGTTCCTCTCTTTCTTCATCAGTGTTTCTCTCTTTCTTCATCAGTTGTTCCTCTCCTCCTTCATCAGTCGTTCCTCTCTTTCTTCATCAGTGTTTCTCTCTTTCTTCATCAGTGTTTCTCTCTTTCTTCATCAGTCGTTCCTCTCCTCCTTCATCAGTCGTTCCTCTCTTTCTTCATCAGTCGTTCCTCTCTTTCTTCATCAGTCGTTCCTCTCTTTCTTCATCAGTCGTTCCTCTCTTTCTTCATCAGTCGTTCCTCTCTTTCTTCATCAGTCGTTCCTCTCTTTCTTCATCAGTCGTTCCTCTCTTTCTTCATCAGTGTTTCTCTCTTTCTTCATCAGTCGTTCCTCTCCTCCTTCATCAGTCGTTCCTCTCTTTCTTCATCAGTCGTTCCTCTCTTTCTTCATCAGTCGTTCCTCTCTTTCTTCATCAGTCGTTCCTCTCTTTCTTCATCAGTCGTTCCTCTCTTTCTTCATCAGTCGTTCCTCTCTTTCTTCATCAGTCGTTCCTCTCTTTCTTCATCAGTCGTTCCTCTCCTCCTTCATCAGTCGTTCCTCTCTTTCTTCATCAGTCGTTCCTCTCTTTCTTCATCAGTCGTTCCTCTCTTTCTTCATCAGTCGTTCCTCTCTTTCTTCATCAGTCGTTCCTCTCTTTCTTCATCAGTCGTTCCTCTCTTTCTTCATCAGCTGTTCCTCTCTTTCTTCATCAGTGTTTCTCTCTTTCTTCATCAGTCGTTCCTCTCTTTCTTCATCAGTGTTCCTCTCTTTCTTCATCAGTGTTCCTCTCTTTCTTCATCAGTGTTCCTCTCTTTCTTCATCAGTGTTTCTCTCTTTCTTCATCAGTGTTTCTCTCTTTCTTCATCAGTCGTTCCTCTCTTTCTTCATCAGTGTTTCTCTCTTTCTTCATCAGTCGTTCCTCTCTTTCTTCATCAGTGTTTCTCTCTTTCTTCATCAGTCGTTCCTCTCTTTCTTCATCAGTGTTTCTCTCTTTCTTCATCAGTCGTTCCTCTCTTTCTTCATCAGTCGTTCCTCTCTTTCTTCATCAGTGTTTCTCTCTTTCTTCATCAGTCGTTCCTCTCTTTCTTCATCAGTGTTTCTCTCTTTCTTCATCAGTCGTTCCTCTCTTTCTTCATCAGTCGTTCCTCTCTTTCTTCATCAGTGTTTCTCTCTTTCTTCATCAGTCGTTCCTCTCTTTCTTCATCAGTCGTTCCTCTCTTTCTTCATCAGTCGTTCCTCTCTTTCTTCATCAGTCGTTCCTCTCTTTCTTCATCAGTCGTTCCTCTCTTTCTTCATCAGTCGTTCCTCTCTTTCTTCATCAGTCGTTCCTCTTTCTTCATCAGTCGTTCCTCTCTTTCTTCATCAGTCGTTCCTCTCTTTCTTCATCAGTGTTTCTCTCTTTCTTCATCAGTCGTTCCTCTCTTTCTTCATCAGTGTTACTCTCTTTCTTCATCAGTCGTTCCTCTCTTTCTTCATCAGTCGTTCCTCTCTTTCTTCATCAGTCGTTCCTCTCTTTCTTCATCAGTCGTTCCTCTCTTTCTTCATCAGTCGTTCCTCTCTTTCTTCATCAGTCGTTCCTCTCTTTCTTCATCAGTGTTTCTCTCTTTCTTCATCAGTCGTTCCTCTCCTCCTTCATCAGTCGTTCCTCTCTTTCTTCATCAGTCGTTCCTCTCTTTCTTCATCAGTCGTTCCTCTCTTTCTTCATCAGTCGTTCCTCTCTTTCTTCATCAGTCGTTCCTCTCTTTCTTCATCAGTCGTTCCTCTCTTTCTTCATCAGTCGTTCCTCTCTTTCTTCATCAGTCGTTCCTCTCTTTCTTCATCAGTGTTTCTCTCTTTCTTCATCAGTGTTTCTCTCTTTCTTCATCAGTGTTACTCTCTTTCTTCATCAGTCGTTCCTCTCTTTCTTCATCAGTCGTTCCTCTCTTTCTTCATCAGTCGTTCCTCTCTTTCTTCATCAGTCGTTTCTCTCTTTCTTCATCAGTCGTTCCTCTCTTTCTTCATCAGTGTTTCTCTCTTTCTTCATCAGTGTTTCTCTCTTTCTTCATCAGTCGTTCCTCTCTTTCTTCATCAGTGTTTCTCTCTTTCTTCATCAGTGTTTCTCTCTTTCTTCATCAGTGTTACTCTCTTTCTTCATCAGTCGTTCCTCTCTTTCTTCATCAGTCGTTCCTCTCTTTCTTCATCAGTCGTTCCTCTCTTTCTTCATCAGTCGTTTCTCTCTTTCTTCATCAGTCGTTCCTCTCTTTCTTCATCAGTGTTTCTCTCTTTCTTCATCAGTGTTTCTCTCTTTCTTCATCAGTCGTTCCTCTCTTTCTTCATCAGTCGTTCCTCTCTTTCTTCATCAGTCGTTCCTCTCTTTCTTCATCAGTCGTTCCTCTCTTTCTTCATCAGTCGTTCCTCTCTTTCTTCATCAGTCGTTCCTCTCTTTCTTCATCAGTCGTTTCTCTCTTTCTTCATCAGTCGTTCCTCTCTTTCTTCATCAGTGTTTCTCTCTTTCTTCATCAGTGTTTCTCTCTTTCTTCTCTCCATGTCTCGTCACTCCCGCAAAACCACAGCTCTCCTCAGAGTCTTTTCCAAACCGGCCTGGCGTCTGTCTCCCCCTTATAACACCCTTTTGTGTGTGTGTGTGTGTGTGTGTGTGAGAGAGAGAGATATCAAAATATAGACCTACAGTGGCCCCAAAAAGAACTTGAGGAGAACTGACACTCACACTAGATTCAAACACACTTCAGACCCGATGAAGAACAGCGACATTAGTGAAGGAAAAAAGCATTTGAGACAGATTATCAATCACATTCACATTCATAGATTTTTATTAATGACTTCAGTGTTCACATTACAGTAAATTCAGGATGATTCCCTGGGAAAAGTGTCTCAATATACGTGAATTCACCCCTTCATTTTGCAGATACTGTATTGTGCAAATTAAGTAAAGAGCTGCACACTAAACATAAACTATTAAATAAATGAGTGACGCAGATACATCCTTATACATGTCAACAAAAAAAACTCCCAAAGTGTAACGTTTAAGTTATTGCAATTGTACATTCATCTAAACACATCAAAAAAAACTTGCTTCAATAGTTTTGGTTCAAAATATTCAACAACATCTCAAATGAACAGAATACACACATATGTCATGCACACAGTTACTAATTGCCTTACGATTGGCTTTATATGCAAGTATAGCACCACTAAGTGGACAAACTTTAACATTGCAAGTATGTCAATTATAGTCATAATCTGTGGTGCTATAGTGGTCAAATCAATCTATATTTCATAGTTACATGGACAAAAATCCCACTAACTTTGTTTTTTATATATAAAATTTGTATTTTTTAACAAATACAATGCGCTTTACACATCTCTTAAAATTTACAAAAAATCTGGCATTAAAATGAATAGTGTAATACGATCAAATTATACCATAAAACAGACTATAAATTAAAATATATGTAATATTAAAATATAAAAGTTAATATATTCAAAGTGCCTTCCAAGATTGGTTATTATTTTATGATATTAATGTATAAGCTTATATGAACACATCTGATGGGTACAATGTTCCCTGATTTACCGTGGTAATGCATATATGTACAGTATATGAGCGCACATTTAACAATAAAGTAATAAAGCTACATAAAGAAACATCATCTTCTAGCAGTTCTGTGGGGTTTCTGAACCTGGATGTTCTGAGGATTCGACATTACACATCCTTTCTCCTGGTAATGATCCAGAAGTCTTCTCCACAAGACACTGCAGCGCAGCAAGTGCTCATTACCTGTCAAAATACAGGATTAGTTCACCCCAAAATGAAAATTTCCTGATAATTTACTCATTCCAGTGCCATCCAACATGTTCATGTCTTTCTTTCTTCAGTGGAAAAGAAATTAAAGGGGTCATGACATGAGAAACCAAATTTGCCTTGATCTTTTGGTATATAAGAGGTCTTTGTACCATTAAAACGTCCTGCAAGTTTCATAGCTTAAGATGTCCTCCCCATTATAAACGAATCATTTATTTAATCAAGCTCTAAATACAGCTCGCTCTGGATCCATGGTAAGAAGTGACGTCACGGTGTGAAGTGACGTCCCAGCGTTTGCATATGACCGCCTCCAGCGCAAGACAACTACGCTTAAAGCGCAAGACAACTACGCTCATTTCGTATCGTTGTCGCGCCTCACAAGTGTTCAGTCGCCGGACAGCGAGTGGGTCTGTGTACAGGGAAATGACGATGCCGCAGATGTGCTGTTCCTGGCTGTGGACAAACAACATCTGTGAATACACTGCGAAAGATCCAGTCGTCAGGGAAAAATGGATGCACTTTATTCTTTGTGGACGTCTCAGTCACGGCAGTGTTAGTTTAAGCGTTTGTTCTGTACATTTGAAGGATGACTGTTTTGAGAACAAATCCCAAAATGATGCTTGGCTTTGCCAGAAAACTGTTGCTCAAAGATAAGTCCGTGCCGACTATTCTGGGCTCAACAACGACGACGCAAACTGTAAGTAATGTGTTTAAAACTTTAAACTACTTTTTAAATACGCTGAATCCGCAAATCCTCTGGCTGGGGGCGTTAATAATTGATGCATAGGCACTGACGTTAGCCAATCATAACAGTGGGCGTTAACACTGAACTCTTAAAGGGGAAACACCCCCAAAACAGACCGTTTGAATCAGAGGATGAGAAACAGGGAAAAGGTCATAAATCACTACATTTTAAAAGTTTTTTGTAAAAAAAAACTATATAGTAATACTATAATTGCACCTAAGGGAACATAATAATAAAATAAAAAAACCCATGTCATTAACCCTTTAAGTTTTTTGAGGAAAACGTTTCAGGATTTTTCTCCACACAGTGGACTTCAATCGCAACCAACATGTTGAAGTCCAAATCAATGCAGTTTCAAAGGACTTTAAAGTGCTTCAAATGTCTCTCCTCGATCCCAGCTGAGTAATAGGGTCTTATCTAGTGAATTAATCTGTCATTTTCTAAAAAAAAAAAAAATGTATATACTTTTTAACCACAATTGTTAGTCTTGTGCTGGACTGCACGTGCCAGGCATGACGTCATCACGTTGGAATCACGTTTTAGTAAAAAGCGCTATATAAATAAAGGTGACTTGACTTGACATTGTGTTACTGACTATACTTGTCTTTAATAATGTTTGAAATTAATATTTGGTATAGTTTATTAGTTATTATTAGTTGTCGTGTAGGCTGATGATTTTTGTTCATGGTATTGCGCTGCAACAGAATGTTTTGCAAAAAGACAGAATAAATATTTGATATCTATGTCTGACTTTTTTTTTTTTATCATATTGGAATCTTATAATAATAAGCAATTTTATAAGTAGAATCATAATTGGAATCGCTAAAATTCAAACGATACCCAACCCTTCATAAGAGACAAAAATGGCTCTGATGTGTGCATTATTTTGCGTAATTCAAATAGCAGGTGTAACGGATCAAATTGTATTAAATTCACACATTATTGATTTGTTTATTCATCAGTAAACTGACCAATGATGCACATCCCTTCTTGTGCCCTGGTAATGCCCACGTTAACCTGGTGTGGGTCCATGATGAATCCAAGCCGTTTCATAATCCAGGATTTCGTTGGATATCTCTCTATGTCAGACTTTGGACAGGAGCGCACAGTTGACATGATGACATATTTCCATTCACTTCCTGTGGCCAAACAAACAAACGAGAAAAGATCAGAAATCATATTGGCTATATACGCCTTAATACAGAAACAAACAATATCAAGTGTAAAAACATTTATAAACACAGCTTAGAAAGTATGAATGCCTTGCTCAATATTTACAAAGTTAAAACAAGCTCTACTTAGTTGTGCCCTACACATTCATTTATGTTATGCATACATGCATATATTTTTAATGTTCTATCATGGGTCCAGAATGGTCCATTGATGTAAAATGGGATTTGTTAAAAATGTTATTACCTTGACTCCGCATTATGGTGTTGACTGTGATGCCACTTATACCATTATAGAAAAGGGAGTCATTAATGTTCCTAACTTGAGCATTATATGGTGTGAGAATGGCGATGTCCTTCGTCTGTATCCCAGCCTCAGTCAAAAGAATGGCGATCCGCACCTGTTGGAAGAATGATTATCACTCAGTGTTACAGCAAAATGTTTTTTTAATGAATGAACGAACGAATAAATAAATACATTTTAAATGAATAAAAAAAGTGAATTTTAATTGGTGAAAAAGTGGGATTTAAAACATTAAAAAAATTGTGGTAGAAATAGGTAGGGCTTAGACGTTTAAATATAATTTTTTTATTTATTACATTATTTTATTTATCTTATGATTTTCCATATGTCTCTTTGATATTGTAAGACGAGTTGGTCACGTGATGTCTTTTACTTTTTACAACGCTGATCTATATCAACAGACATCTGGATATTTACGTTTTATAAATAATTTTACGGAGATGTTTTTATAATCAATATAGCTTTTTATTTACAGTTACGCTCTGTTGTTAGATAAATATACGTCCAATAACGTCCGGATATGTCCTAAATTTGAATGTTGCGAAAATAGACTGTAAAAAAATAGGTTACGAAGCGCGCGCTTGAGGAGTCGTCGTCATGTCTCCTAGGCAACTTAACCGACAACACTTGTCAGTTGCCGCTCAACATCACGGACTGAGGAGAATCTGTCAGAAGAGTGTAAATCTAATGCTCTCTGCATCATCACAGTTTAAGTTATTAGGTAAGTAAGTTTAAAAATATCATTTTTTTGGTGAAAATAACTGAAGTTACACATAATATGTTCGTTATTTGTAAATGGTTGTCGTGTTTTGTACGTTTTATTTTGACTCATGCGTTAAAGATGGATGAAACCTCCTGTGGATGTGTCAGTCTTCAGGTTAAAATAATGATTCTACTTTGAGACCATTGTTTAGTCACAGTGACTATTTTGAATCGCAAGATGGCGCTAATGAACTATTCTAGCTCCTGTTATAGAAACCATGGAGCGAAATGAGACAAAAGTGGCAACTACTATGTGAAATATCTAAATTAGCGATCATCATAAGCGGTTTCTAGGACAGTAGGGTCAGTGGATATTTGAGGCTTAGCCCAGACATTTGAATGTATGAAACCATATTTTAAATATCGTAATAATATGCTATGTAGGAGTATGCAAAGGTTTTAGGTGTATGATCTTAGATAATAGTTCCTTCTCTTACTTTCTAAACAAACACATGTACTATTATACCTGTAGCAACCTAGAAAATGAAAGAACCCCCCAAATAAACTGCATCATGTGTGTAAATTAATAGGCAATTGAATAGAGTTTAATTTGCACTGTAGCCCAAAATACACAATTTCAGCCTACCGCACTTCTAACTTACCACTTCTTCTGCCTCTTCCACATTTGCCTTTGAATTTTCATTCCCATGTTCAGTCGAGACCACCAGACTTTTCTCCTTTCCTTCAACATGACCAAAGACTATGCTTGTTTGCCTTGATTTAGCATGGAAGAGACTTGGTTTGGATCGAGTTCCTGTTTTTAACTTTCCTGCATAGAACTCCTTAGATGGAAATGCACAGATGTCTTCTTGCTGTAAGAGACAAGATGTGTAAAATACATTATAATTTAAACTACCGGTAAGTGAAACTATAACAATAGAACTGCTGGGGTGTAATTGATTAGATCGTTGTTTAATATCACTAGATAACTAATAATATTGCTAAATAAAAAACAACATAACCTCCCTTTTTAGACACTTAAAGCAAAGAAACAACAACTGAAAGAAATGTGTACAATGTTAAAGCTATATTCTGATAATTTATTACCATTCTGTACTGAGTGTCAAGCATGAATGCTCTCTCCATGTAACGTTCGAAAAGAGATCTGCTCATTCCCAATCGCTCCACCACATCACAGTGCACTACAGGTTGCAGCTGCATATGATCGCCCAGAAGAACAATCTACAACAAGAAAAGAATAGTTTAAGAACCCAGAAGTGGATTCAACTACAGTAATGCATGTTGTAATCAATGCAAACAGTGAAAATAGAATACTATCCGTTTTACCCATATTGATGTGAATGTTAAGGTAAAGCCTCCAGCGACCTTTAATGTGTGTTATTAAAGTTCCTATAAGACAAGTCAATTCAGTCGGCGGCCGTCTTTGAAATGCCTCTCAGCTCCTATCTTTTTGAATGGGGAAACATCAAACTCTCCAAAATATTTCGCCAGGCTTACGATTAAATTTCATATTTAAAATCACCAATGAAATCTGACAACAACTGTCTCATAAATGTTGTTTCTAAAAGCTCGAATCATGACAAAAAACTATTTTTTTCAGGCTGGATCAAGCTAATGTGCATGCGCAGTGGAAGCGCGCATCTGACTGACTCTGGAGCTTCTAGCGGCAGCTGCAGTGACACAATGACTTTACCAATCTGCGATTGGCTCTTATTTAGAAGGTGGAACTTATTCCACCATTTTGAGCATTGAACTTTTCCCCATTCAAAACGATACGAGTCACGCGTCGTGTAATTCTATAGTCTTTGGTGTTATTCAACCAATCCATGCTGCTAATATCCAGGTTTTACTGTTTGTCTAAAAAGTTTGTCTAGAACTTTGGTTTGCATTCATACCTGCTCAGGTTTATGAGCCACTAGAGGAATAAAGGCTTCAGGTTCAGTTGCCATGGCACATTCATCAATGATGATCTGTTTTAAGTCGAGGGCGTCAGCTAAGGCAGGGTGTGAGGCTGCTGTGCAAGTGCACAAGATGACATCGTGCTGCAATAATTCGTGTTTTCGAGCCATTTTGAGGGTTTCTTTGTAGCTTTAAAACAAAAAAAGTTTTTGTTTTGAAACTCATGTGAACTTTAATACTTAGCCTATGTCCAAACTATTTCCAACAACAAGAAACAATAACCAAAAAGAGATATTGAGCCATACATACAGTTTTTTTTCTTCAGGAGTTAGTTGATCTCCTCTTCCGATTTTCAAATCAAATGCTTGTATTTGAGCGGAATATCTGTTGCCAGCCTTTCGAATCAGGTGGTGTAATGCAATGGAACTAATAAAACAGCAACAATAAACATGTGTTAATGGAAATCAAGGTTTACATACACACACACACACACACACACACACACACACACACACACACACACACACACACACACACACACACACACACACACACACAATTATTATATCCACACCCAAATAAGTGATTAATGAACAATATTTGGGGAATACCTGAGTTCTGTGTTTGGTTTTTCCCCTCTTTTAGAATTGCGTGACAGCTTCAGATTGCAGTCTGGGTAAGGAAACTCCAACATCTCCATCTGAACACTGTAGATTCTGAGAGGTCGAACATCTCTTCTCAGTTTTAGGAGGTGACCTGCAACATATTTGAATAACCAGTTAAATTTGCTGTGATCATCGGTCAGGAAATGTTCTTTAAAAGGGAATCAAGTAACTTCTGCATCCCTAGTGACCAAAGTCCAGATTTACTAACAGATTGCGCCAGTACACACACTATTTTGGCACTTGACACTACTGTCAGGATTTACTAAAGATACGCAGTGAAAAATTAGCGCTGAAAAGTAGGGATGGGAATTGAAAACCGGTTCCACTCGAGAACCAGTTCTAAGTTTTATGAACCATCGATATTGTATGCCTTCGACGTAAACGAGTCCTCTTATCGATGCTCCTGCTCCGAGTCCAGCCATACAGACCGTGAACCCTTTTGTCCCACGGCGTCCTACGCATCTGTGCATCATGACGTCAAAGCAATTTGAGCAAAGGAGGGAATCATGTAGAGGAAGATACAATCTAAAGCTTGGCTTTATTTTACTATACGAGACGAAAATTATGCTGTTTGCAATAACTGCAAGGCTGTTATTTTGTTATTTCGTGCTTAAACATATACCCGTGTGTGGCGAGCAGGACGAGGTCGAGGGCCGTGAGAGAATGGCGCGAGGCCAGTGGCGTGATTACTGATGAGCGACACCTGCGCGACGTACCGGTCTCGTATCTCTCACGGAGGAGCGGAAGCATAAAAGGAGGAGCGACGACAGTGGAGATCGAGACCGCCGTCCTCCCACGGCACTCGACCTCGTCCTGCTCGCCACACCATGGTACTAAATTTCAGGAATGTCTTGTTTTTGATCCTCAGCGTACAACTGCCCAAGTTAGCAGCACCATAACTTCTGTTGAACAGGGTAATGTAATGTTAAATATCACTAGCGTCTTACAAATAACAGGCATATTCTAGGAAAACACTGTATTATGTATAACTATTCCATCTTTTTTTTATAGAGAGTAGTTTTAATTCTATTTTAGGAGGAAGAGTTTCTGACCTGTATGCTTGTTTACAGGAGATTTTATTTATTTTGTAAATCTTATTTATTATTCAGTTTGCTTAGTCAAGTGTAAGCTCTAAAACAAATAAAAACACTTGTTTTTTTGCCGAAAAAGCATATGACTACTTTTTTCCACACAGTGCTATCAGGAATCAATAAGAGAATCGTTAAAGAATCAGATCAATAAGCATAATCGTCAGTGGCATTGATATTGATAAAATCAATTCCCATCCCTACTGAAAAGGCATGGACAGTGTTATTTTGGCAGCTGACCTTATTGCATGCATTTGTAGGAGTTTCCCTCTTAGGCTCAAAATTCATGGGAGGAGAGTATTTAAATTAATCATGCAACCCCCAAAAAGCACGTCTTAAACCAGATGCTAACTAATAGGTTGCGTTGGTTATTATGGAAATGATCTGACTGCGTCTGTGTTCTTTAATTTGCACGTTGTCAATAGATAACGCGCAGAACTTTCCACTCTCATCTCCGCTTTTTTGGAATTGTGCTTTCATGCTAATTTTCCCTGTTTAGTAAATCTGGCCCCAAATGTCATAAATAATAATTGGCTATATGGAATAGCATGCTAGATATTACTATACTGCTTTTACTATTTCTGCAATATTTACAGTGCATACTTCTGAATATAAAAAATTCTGAATATTTGAATGACCTACTACTTTTGCCAATATGCAAAACAAATTTTTTTTTTACACGATTTGCAAAATTTACCTGCTACAACATCAACAGATTTATTTGAAGGGCCACAGTACAGAATAGCTCTCTTCTTTTGTGAACTGGAGGTTGGAAGCTGTTGGATATTCTTGAGCATCCAGTACACGATATGGACACCAACGACAGTTTTTCCAGTCCCTGTGAAAATGCACAACAATAATATAGAAGGAAAGGACTACAACTTACAATAGCCTTAAGAAGGTCAGATAATATCTCTCACCTGGTGGTCCTTGGATAAGAGTGAACGGGTTGGTCAATGCTTCTCTTATAGCTTTACATTGACTGTTGTTTAGATCAGAAAAGCCAGAAGGGAGATAATTGGCAATCTCAAATCTGGCTGAGTTCTGCTCCAGATTTGTACATCCTTTGAGGAGATAAATATAGTGTTAAACAAAATTAAACTACATTTGAAGAGATTTTGAAAATAAAATGGCCCATACTGTAGCCTAATGGCGCTTTTCCACTGCACAGTACCAGCTCGCCTTGGCTCGCCTCACCTCGACTCGACTCGCCTCTGTTTGGTTTTCCACTGTGTAAAAGTTGTACCAGTACCTGCTTCCAGGTACTTTTTTTCGTATCACCTCCGGCGAGGTTCTAAGCGAGCCGAGGCGAGCTGAGGCGATACTAAAACGTGACGTGACACACGGGAGACTGCTGATTGGTCAGAGAGAATCGTCACTATTCACTGCGTCATCATTGCACGCGCCAGACGGAGTATCCTGAATAACCCCGGCATTTTTAAATAGTTTTGCCAGAGATTGCGTGATATACCCATTACTAATATTATGTAAAACAGCATACACTCGATTTCCTCCATTGTCCTGTGTGTGTGGGTAGCGGGTGCGTGTCGCGTCGCTATGACGACCACCAGGTACTATTGTGGAAGTACTATGCAATGGAAAACGGAGCGAAACGCGAGCCGAGCCGAGCCGAGACGAGCTGAGTCGAGTCGAGCTGGTACTGGTAATGGAAAAGCGCCATAAGTCACTATAGTTTGAAATATAGGCTGTATGCAAGATGTTACAAAGAAGCATTAAAAGTGAAACTGTAGTACCTCCTCCAGAGTTGGTTTTCCTGCCCATGGCAATCATTTTCACAAGGTTGTTAGCTTTGGTTAGACTGCTAATTGCATTCTCTTTGCGCCTGCAAAAGAAATTAAATAGCAAAACAATTAATGAAGCTTATATTGTTTGAAGATGTGTTCATAATCTAAGGACACACATTAAACTATACCATTGATAAATATACTCAAAAGAGTAGCTTTAAAATGAATAAGTCTGTATTTTTGAACATTTTAGTCAGCTATAGTATATATGATTTGTAGCCTTACACATCTGGCAGAAGCTTTGTAATCAGCTCCAGAGTAAACCTTGTCCTCTCGCAGAATATCGCTTCTGGAATATTTTTCATAGGCATGTGGTTAATCAGAAAATCAATTCGTAAGTTCTTTGGTTCTTTGGAGTCTGTTTCTTCAACTTCTGTAATTATGCCATGGGTCACCCAAGTGATAGAAGGAACATCCATGAGAGCGGTGCACTGATTGTTTTCCAGAAAGGGACCACTCTGACTTTGGTGAATCCTAGTTCGAATGCAGAGAAAACTTTCCCTCAGGTCACATTCAATAGACCACTGAGATTTCTTGTCAAGTGGGAGGAGAAAAAAACCTTTAAGCTTTTTTTGAGGGGAGGTTTCCCATTTCAAGGCAACATCTTCAATAAGAATGCTCTCATTTTCGGCCACAGCATTGGAGGCTGACTCCATTTCACACAAAGGCTTCCATATTGCCTGATAATCCATGTACGAGTTGTATGAATTCCTTGATGAGTGGAATGCATACTTTGAAAAACTCATGATAGGATCTTTCACATGCTCCAAGCAAATCTCAAATTTTGGATGCACAACAAACAGCTGAATTGCTGGTGTCAAAAACCCTCGAGCTGTGGCTGTACCTAGCTGCACCTCGACTGCCTCACCTTGCTTTATTCTCAGAGAAAGTTCGGCATAATGCTCAGAGTGCGTGGAATCAGAATTTTCATAACTTTCAGTGTTTCTCAGTCTTTCCTGCAATTGTCTTGTATGGGTTCTTGAGCTATTTTCAAGCTCCTCGATCAGGGGAAACATTATGTCCCAATTTTCTTCTCTAACAGCAGCTGCTAGGCATTTCCAGGTGTTCCTAGGGACATAGGCCATGGCTGAGTTGGGATTTTGTTTTTTGACCTCGGCATGGATGTGAGGATTGGAGAAAGAATATATTCTTCTCACCCATTTCAAGGTCATCCAGTTGTTTGTTTCATCAAACTGTGGTTGATCTGCCAGCTGAAGATCCCTGTACATGATGTCTAAGTTTTCTGATAAAGAGTCTCTATGAAGTGGGAAGGATACTCTGAAGTTTGACCCTGACGGATTGAGCTCAACAATGTACGCCACCTTCCTTTCACTTTGAGTCGACAATTTTAAAGCAAAATGTAGAGCATTCGCTTTCCTCTCATATGCTGACTGTTGATCATTTTTCCTGGAAAATTCCATGCAAGACAGGTTAATGTCATGAGCTGTGTACTTATTGTTTGTCTTGTCGATCACAGAGTGAAGAAGGCGCTGCACAATAACATCTATGTATCTACGGGCTGGAGATGAGGCCCATGTATAGCTGTCAAGATCTAAATCATAGTGCCCAATTCTTGAGACATGTGTTGAGTTTGAGCGCAGAATACATGCTTTGTGAAACAGTCTCCTAAATGCAATAGCAAAAGGGAGAAGTTGGGGGTGAATGTCATCAGTTGCAACAAAGTCAATTATTTTGTAGACATTTTTTTGCTCTGCTGCTGTCTTCAGGCATCTCAAAAGTGATTTCAATATAGAGAAGGTTTCAGAATCAGAAATGTCAGGCTGAGGGTTTGGCATGGCTGTGTACCGAATCAAACCTTGGTTATTCAGTTCACGAGACACTTGTTCACTCTCATGAGCTCGACTTGAGAAATGAACAGACAGTGGAATCAAGGAGGCATTTTTGTCAAAAAGGTCAGAAATCTTTTCACTTTTTGGCCTGTCCTGACATCTCAGTGGAGTTATGCTCCTCGTTGTTTCATCAAACAGAAGGCGTTCAGCAACTGTGTGGTTAAACATGATCATCAGCTCTTCCACCATTTGGTGAGATCGTCGTCTTCCAAGGGTTACGTCCTCATCTGGCTGTTTGTAGCACCAGCTTTCCTGTTTCCTGTATTTCCTGTGAACTTCAGCAAAGTGCCATGCTTTCACAAGGCAGATTTCAAGCAGGTCAGAATGCTGATGATTGTTTTCAAGGATGTCCTCAGCTTCATCATAGGAAAACTTCCTATTGGAGTGAATGATGGACTTACAAATTAATCTTTTCTTTATGTGATTTGTCTTTGTATCTACTTGTATTATCAAGGAGATGGCTCGTCTGTCATGGTTTGGGATTAAACTGAAGAAATTGGCACTCAATTCTTTAGGGAACATGTATGTTGGCTCCTCCCCACGTTGATAGAAAGTAGTGCACAGCTGTCTTGCATATTTGTCCAGTTCACTGTCTTTAGCTACAAAGCTTGCAACATCAGAAATGTGAACTCCTATTTCATAGCACTCACCTAAATCCCGTACACTGATTGCATCATCAAGGTCTTGTGAATCGGCAGGATCAATGGTGAATGTTGGGAGCATGCGATAATCTTTTCGTCCATCTTCAGATAAATTGAGACCTTGAAAGTCTTGGATTTGTTTTTTCAAAGATGTAGAAAGTGTCCTCCTCAACTGGAACTCTATTCTGAGTACATGCAATCCATCATCTAAAGTTGTTATTTTTGGAAACAGTCCCACAACAATCCCCAAGGGATATCTGCAATAATGTTTCCACTGAAGGATTTTGACAACAAAAAGATATTTTCTGTGTGCTTCATTGACTTTAATGAACTTGATGTTGTCAAGATTTCTCACAGCAATGTGGTTTGGTTTGTCTTTGTAAAATGGTGTGTAGATTTTGGAGATGCAATTATTGATAGGTGTCATCACTTGACTGTCATATCTTTCAAGGGTGCAGACAAATTCTTTGACAGTATCTACACTTTCAAGGACGTTGATTACTTTTCCCATAGGGCGATCTGATTTCTCACTCAGGATCTCCACTGTTACTTTGTCTCCAGGGAATGCCTGTCCGATGTTTTTTCTTCCCTTGATATCAATTCTCAGAGTAGGCTCGTCAAGTGGTCTTGCATAAGCTTGGTAGAAGCTCTCTATGACTACCTCACAGCATTTGTGGATGGTAGAGTTAGTCAACAATTGCTCTTCATCTGCTTCTGTAATCTGGTTGTTCACATTACTGACAAGATGCCCATCGGTAAAAATGGGAAATAAGCCTTCCTCTGTCAATGCAACATTGATGTCTTTGCTCTCATCAAGAAGCTCTTGAAGTATTGGGTCTTCTGTGTCTAGTATTTCAGATGTAGTTGATTCACTATCACTACTCTCTTCATCCTCACTTCTGCAGAGCTCAGATATCTCAAGGAGATCTTGTTTTAAAGAATCCAAGCTAAAGTCATGGGCACTTCCCTTGTTGATGCAGTACTCTATATAAGATCTCCATAGTCTCCAGCACATACCGAACTGATGGCAAGAAATTGCAGCTGCATCTCCAACAACAATTATTTGGGATTGGGCTCTTGTCATAACAGTATTCAACACACGCATGTCATTGAAAAACTCAAGACAGTTCCGGTCCGTCTCCAATAGGCTGTCCTTGGTGTGCACAGTGGAAATCACAATGACTCTGAATTGTTTTCCTGCAAAACATGGGAAAAGGCATTATGCTCTGTGAATCCTAACCATGAATACTAGTATGTTTGCACATAATCATTGCATAGCATTACATTTGAGTAACCTTGAGTAACATCATCCTTACCTTGCACATTTTCGGCATTCTCCACAGTGAAACGGCGCAGTCCAAGCTCACGCAGTCTTTGCCGTATTTGCAACACCTGAAACACAAAAGAGGCAAAAGCATCTGGTCTAAACACACTGATGCTAATTGAATGAATAAGCAGCATGACATTAATAAAAAACATAATATAAATTGGTGTATAACAATATGCTTGATACCTGTCTGCCTTGAGAAAGGACACAGACTGATTCAGGATCTTTATCACCCCACTCTTGCGGCCACTCCTCCAATATTCCTTGAACAATGTCAACAACACTTCGAATTTGTTCTGGATTGAACCAGGACATGCTTGTTGAATCCAAATAGCATTCTCCCCTTACATGATGGAACTGCAAGGCATGCTGGTGTGGATGAGGAGGCACTTCTCCTTTAGCCTTGATCACATCGGTCTTTCCCACATAAAAATGTGTTGACACAAAATCCACAATGTCCTTTGTGGAACGGTAATTTTCATTGAATATGATTCGGCTTTGTTTGGAAGCACTGTTGTTTTCAGCTTGGTAGTAATAGAAGAGGCGATTGAGCAGGGTATGTTCTGAGCATTTGTCTTGTCTCACAGAGAAGAGCTTGGGTCCCATCTGCATGTGATCTCCTGCTAAAACAACACGTGTATTTTTACCAGCCAAGCCCAATGCCATAAGAGCCTCACACTCCAACATCTGAGAAGCTTCATCAATCAGAATGTGGCTGAAGTAGTTTTCAGGTAGCTTCATGTCATGGAACAAACGAGCCAGTGCAGTTGTTGTTATGATGATTCTTGTGTAATCTAGAACAGCTTTATCAGGAAACTCAAATTGATTGCCGGCTTCGGATAAATGGCAGTACGGTAGAATGATAGGATCAGTGGATCTGAGATTGCTTTCCATTGCCTTGATTCTCAAAGGTCTGGCTTCATGATGAACAGCATATTCATGGAAATGACCTTTTATGTAAAGATCAGCTGAACTGCATTGGGAAAAAATAGATAAATAATAGGAGCTGGTACAATTAAACCTTTAGAACAATGCATTTGGCAGACATTTTTATGCAAAGGGACATTGCCTTCAAGGTATTCATTTTATCAGCTTATGAATAATCTACTGTTTGAGCTACAGGAATGCAAATTTATTTTAAACAAATGTTGACACATATGTAGTGTTTTGAATGTTGGCGTGCCAGTGCCCCCACATTGTTTTTTTAACAATGGTGGTCCACCAGCTATGCCAGAACCAAACAAGCACTAACCAGCATAAATCAGCATTGAATTTCAAGTTATTCTGAGTATTCTGTGACACAGAATTGCGATGCCTTACCTGTTTGTGTGTGTGCAAATCAGGATTTTGTTCTGTGGTTGCTGCACAAGAACCTGGGCCATCTTTGCAAGGGTTCGAGTTTTCCCTGTTCCAAAAGGTCCATAAATCAACAAAGGTGGGATACTGCTTCTGTTGTCCGTTACACCCAGGACAAAGTTCATTGCTGCTTGCTGCTTCTCATTTAACTCTCTGGGATCTGACTGGCAAGAAATACAGAAGTTGATGTTTTTCAGATCAGGCAAAACTTTGTCCAAGTCGGGGAGATCATCAATGGCCTTGTGCATCTCACAGAACCATAGACGATTTATTTGGAACTGGACTTCCATCTCACATTGCTCTTCATTCTGCAGATTTAGATCAGTGCAGCAGTGTTTGGAAAGCTGTAGATGTACTTTTGTATCAGTGGTAGTGTCTTTCAGAAATGTAGCCTCGTAAATAGGCCCAAGATAATTATTGTTGTTGACGACACGAACAAGAGATCTGATAGCATGTCTTTTCACTAAGAAACCTTGAGGGGCATCAGGAGTGAGTGGGTGAGACAAAGGCACAGCAGCAAAAAGTTCCCCCGTATTAGGGAATTTCAATCCAAACCTGTAATCAAACAGTTCATTTTTCAACTGCACAGTCCCTCGTAGATTCAGCCTGAAAATATTTTGGAACAAGGAGAGTACATTAGAGTTGTTATAAATTGCAATAGTCAAATATTGTATTTAGACTTAAACATATACTGTACCTGGAAAGCAGTTCACCTTCCTCCTTTTCCTCCTGGTATAAAAAATTGTGCATGCTCTGTTTGTAATTCCCACGGTTAATCAAACTGATTGACTGGAGTTCCTTGACGAGTGGGTATCTGTTTAGCAGCTCTCTTTGTGCCTCATCTCTTTCAACAAAAGGAATGACTTCCAGGCTTTCCTCATCCCAGGGCTCAAGATCCCTGGCAGTCTCTGGTTCTTCTTGCAGAACCTCAGGTGCTGGACATCTTCCCTGACACTCATCCTCTCCAACTCTGACCTTGAGTTTTTGTCGCAGTACGGGTCTCGTATTGAAGTCAAACACTACCCACTGCTCATAGAGGCCTGGTTGGTCAGATTTGAAGGTCACTGGGATTTCATACACTGCAGAAACAATTTACAGTCATTATTTGAATATATTTTTTAAATGAATAAGTAAGGTTTCTTTCTAGGTTTTATAAGAAACATTCAATCTTCACCTTCATTATTCTTTTTAAACCAAGCACTAGTGGAATATGACAGTTCCGCATGAGGGTCTTTGCTGAGGCTGAATTTCGCCCCCTGTTCCCGTCTGAGTAAAGCAATCACTTCTAGAGGTTCCTGGAGGGATTTAAGTCAAATTGATAGTACAGATCAATGTCTTTGCAGATGTGGCTATCCAACACTACCAACATTACATATTTTTACATTACTTTAATCATCAAAATAACCCTAGTGAAAAGAAAAATGTATTTGAAATACATTTATTTAATGCTAAGTATACTACAAATACATTTAAATGTACTTAATATAAATACCCTGCAATTGCACTTTTCGAATACTAAATTGGTAAGTCTGCTTAATTGGAACAACTAATTTTGTACTTAATGCACTTTAGTCCAGAAATAGTGGTGAGTATATCTTCCAACTAAAGATATACTTAAGTATATTTGATTGTGTGTAAGTGGAACTATTGCAACTATACTTTAGGCACACTTTAAATATATTGCATTTAAAGATATTATACAGAGATCATACTATTCTTACTAAGAGTGATATTAAAACACTTTTTAGGCTTCTTATAATATATCAGTGAGTCTTAAGCGATATGTCAGTAAATATGTTAATGGATTTCTAGTATACTATAAGTTTTCACCTGGATAATTTAAGCCATTTTTAAAGTTATACAAGATTCCACTGATTTTTAAAGTCGATTTAATGAAATTTAAGTTGAAATTACTTATACAGCTTAGTTGATTCTACTTACTGTATAATTTTTAGGCAGCAACTTTTTAGATTACAGAGCTGTTTACATAATCCCAAAAATTGGATTATGCATCATTACACATTTACCCCACACAAAATATAGACTTTAACTTCAACTTGAGCTTATTAACTTGCAATTAACTTCAAGTTATAAACTTGAATCTTTTTTTTCTTCTCATAAGGATAAGGTATTTCTCAGGGTTCGTTGATCATGATCAAGAGGCACAAAACACTGCTTTGAACCCCATAATTCCTAAAAAACCAAGAGAACATATTGTAGTATCATTAGTTAATGCACAAACCTTAGAAATAATGGTAAAACTCCATGTACACTGTATTCCCTTTTTCCTTACATAGACACTGTCTAAATCGGGGTCACAGATGATAGAAACATCAGGAAGGGTGTCGCTGACCTGCAGGAATATTGATTCACTGTTTATGATGTTGTAAAAAGCAAATATGTACAGTAATAATCAAGCTTTGGATTTAAATATACGCTAAATAATTTAGCATCAGCCAATGAAATAAAATCGTTAGCATTGTGCCACTAATGACATTATTATACACTGTTCATTACTGTATGGCCCACTTACAATAATTTTCTTGTTGTCGCTGTGCCTGTATTCCTCCAAAAGAATGTCCTGATAGGACAGCAATCCCAGCTCGGCTGCATCCCTGGCTTTTTTCCGTGTAGCCTTGATTCTTCTTTGCCATTCATGGAGTTCCTCTTGACTGTGTGCCTTTGTGCAATTATCTCCATACTCGCATATCAGGGATCTATGGGAGGACATTTTATTGGCTTCTTTACTGCAACGAAACTGGATCAACACTGAACTGACTACAGTGACACTTTTTTTCTTTATAGAGCTGCTCTACAGTCGATTTGAACCATTTAATCATTATTTCCCTGTTGATCACTGTAAACTGATGACTGTTTGCACTGTATTTTAGTTCCTTTTTATTCTAAACTGTTTTAATTGTTCTTATTTCTTTTGATTCTCTTGATCCTCCTTTTTATTCTAAACTGAACTCAAATGGCACTGAGAAGTGGGTAAGAGATGAAACCATGCTGATGATCTGGGTCTGTGGTGGAGGAGTGAGTTTGACGTGATTAAACTCCAGGTTCTGGATGCTGGTATCAGATACTGGATATATGGTACTGGATTGATTCCATTCCTAGAGCTTCCGAACAAATGGGTTTTTGGGGTTTGGACTGATGGGGCAGTGAACCCGAGGTTACCCCTTTTTAGGGGAAAATCGGGTCCAATAGATTCCTTAGGCGTGCCGAAATAACACAACAGACAGTGTAATCACCATTAGGGATGTTGACCGTTTGACCGATGGTTGACCGTATCAACGTTAACAGATCAAAGTTGTTGGTAAAAAAAGAAAGAAAAGTGATCTCTAAATTAGGCTATTATAGACAGTGGACTAAACGCTACTACAGTTGGCATCTCATTCCAAGATCTTTTTGTGTGAAGTGAACAAATCCCTCACACTCAATTTTTCATAACTCGCCTGTTTGTACTTAATAGACCAATAAAAACATTTGGCGCGAGGTCACAGCGTTTGGGTTCGCGCGCTCACAAAGTTTGCGAAAAGTAAAGGCTACAGGCTAACACACTCGAGGTTAGCGCCAGGGCAGACGACAGGAGGAAGCGTGCGAGTAAGAGTAGTGTGTGGGACCATTTCACCAATGCCTTTATTTTCAACGCGATCACCTTGTACCCAAACCATTTCAAAACTAAGGAGCCATTTGTCCTCCGATTATACAAGCTCCTCTGCGCCGCGTTTGCGGGACTCATGTTTCGCGCTGTAGGGGGTTTAAAAAAAGTGACGTGAATGGAAGGGCGGCGCCGGGGCAGTGTGTGTGTGTGAGAGGGGCAGTGTGTGTGTGTGAGGGGCAGTGTGTGTGTGTGTGTGTGACGTCCCTGTCGGTCCTTCCTTGTTTTGTGTGTGTGTGGATGTGTGTTGTGGTTGATTGTCTGCAGGTGACTGCAGCTGATTGCGGCGTGATGGGGAACACCAGTGCGCAGTTTCTTCATCCCTACAAAAGCTGTCGGGTTGTGGTTGGCGGGGTGTCTTCTGCTCGGGCTCGGCGCGGCTGTTCCTGACGGTTTCGCATCGATACAACTAGCGGGGAATGGCCGACCGACGGCTTAATTAAAAGAATAATGTGAAATAAAGTGCAGATGTTAGTAATGTAAACGTATTCGTTCTCTCCTTATTTTGCGCTGACTCTTTGGAAGCGTAACATGGGGGCTCGGCCGAAATATTCATAGTTTTTTTTTTTTTTTCTCCTCTGTAAGTTGGTAAGTAGACAACAGTTTGGATTGTTGTTTGTTTTGGATTTGTATTGTTTGGGATTGGTTTTGGCGAGATCATTTGAATCGAATTTGTGTATAGGCTATTTTGTTATATTTTGGCTTGTGAAATTAGTAGGAGAGACGAGTGCATTTATTTTTTAGTAGTAGACTATTTGTGCGCAACTGTAGCTATTGGATTTAGTGGAATGCCGTGGGTCTAACTTCACTGTTAGGTTTTAGCGGCATTTCCTTTCGTGGGATGTGTCGGGTTTTTTGTTGTTTTTGTTTTGGGCAGATCAGTGGTTAGAGCTTAGTCTCGGGAGCACGCCGAGGTTGGAGGGAATCGCCGATTTAATTGGTTGTTCTGCTCGACTTGCGGTATCAGGTGCATAAAAACCCGCCACTGTATGCTTGAAGATTAGGGTCTACTTAGTTAGAGTTTTTTTTTTGTTTATTATTTTTTGTAGGGAGGGTGTGAAGTTGGATCCCCAGGGCATCTTTTTGTGGTTGTGCAGTTGTGGTAGTTCAGTAAGACTTCATTTGTTTGTTTTAAAGAGCTATGTTGTATGGAATTATTCATTGGGCTATAAAGTAGGCTGATTAATAAATATGACATCTATCGAAATAATTGGATTTATTGAGAGTCCGTCTGAGCAAGGGTTAAATTTATTAACGAAAGATCAGTTGATTGAAGTTGCAGTGCATTATGGGGTCAGTCTGTCCACGAATGATAAAAAATTGAAAGAGAGTATTCGAACGGTTTTAAAGGGTGCACTTGTAAATGAAGGAATTATGTCGTCTGTAGCAGAGGTGGTAGATTTACCGGGAACTATTTCTCCGTCTGTAACGCTGTCGTTTGAGCAACAAAAAGAATTAGTTCTTCTCCAAATGGAACAGCGTAAAATGGAGTTTCAGATGGAAATTGAGAAGAGAAAACTAGAACAGGAGACTATGTTGGCACAGCAGGTTTTAGAAAAAAGAAAGTTAGATATGGAACAACAGCGTCTTGACCTTATGAAAGAGGGTAAGGTAAGAATGTGGCGTGAAGGTGATCTACATGAAGGGGTGGAGAGTGGTCTGCTTGCTCCTAATTTTAATGTGGCAGCAAATTTGCGGTTGATGCCTTTGTTTGATGAGGAGGATGTAGATACTTTTTTTGTGTTATTTGAACGGGTTGCGGATAAACAAAAATGGCCTGAAACAGAACGCACCTTGATGTTACAATGTGTTCTGATGGGTAAGGCGCAGAGAGCTTATTCTGCTTTGAGCTGGTCTGATAGTCAGAATTATGAGAAGGTTAAAAGTGCCGTTCTTAAAGCATATGAAATGGTCCCGGAGGCATATCGCCGGAAATTTCGTGGGTTGAGGAAACGTTCTGCTCAAACACACGTAGAATTGGCACGTGAGTTAGGATTGTGGTTTATACGTTGGTGCAGTGCATCTGCGGTGGAGTCGTATGAGGAGCTTGTCAATTTGCTTGTTTTGGAGCAGTTTAAGAACACGCTGCCAAGTCAAACGGCTGTGTATATTGCAGAGCGTAAGGTGTCTACAGCGGCTGAAGCAGCAGTTTTAGCAGATGAATATGAGTTGATACATGGATCCTGCTTTGGTGTTGGCCGCTTGGAGGATGAAGGTACTGGGAAAAGGTTGGCTTTGTCGAATCAGTCTTCAGGTATGTCTACATCCTCACGTTATGGTAATACGAGATTGGTGGGTAATTCCGATTTGGTTCTAATTTGTAACTATTGTCTCGGTCATGGTCACTGGAAGAAAGATTGCCCTGTACTTAAAGTAAAAGATCGAAACCGCTATAGTATGCCCAAGCCATCGGCGTTGGCTGCTGTAGTTCCCATGAATGGTGGTCCAGTTCCCCCGTGCTTCGCATCAGATGTGGGAGAAATTAACAAAACTGGTTGTTCAAATTTTGAGTTTTTACCTTTTGTTTCTGATGGTTTTGTGTCACTTCCGCAGGGTGAGAGAGTTCCGGTGAAAATTTTGCGAGACACTGGTGCTTCGGTTTCTTTTATTTTGGGATCGGTTCTGCCTTTCTCAAATGAAACATTTACTGGTGATTCTCTGTTGATTCGTGGAATAGGTATGACTAAAATGTCTGTACCTTTACATAAGGTTGTTTTGTATTCCCATTTAATTCAAGGTGAAGTTGAATTGGGGGTGAGATCAGCTCTTCCAGTGCAAGGGATTTCAGTGATTCTGGGTAACAATCTGGCTGGGGGGCGGGTTTGGAGTGATGTGTCCTTACCTTTGATTGTTTCGTCCAAACCTGTTTCTACTGGAGATATTGATGAGAGTGTGCGGAGTTTATCTGATGTTTTTTCAGCATGTGCGGTTACGCGTGCGGCTAGTCAAGCTGCTGCGACTACAAAGAGTGCAGAACCGTCTCGGGCAGATGAAGGCATCTTGTGGCCACATGCTCTTCTCTCAGTGTCTCCGGGTGAGTTGATTAAGGAACAAAAGACCGATTCCACTCTTGATGTTCTATTTTCACAGGTAATGACCGACGACAGTGCTGCACAGGGGTATTTTATTCGTGGGGGAATTTTGGTAAGAAAATGGACACCTCAAGTCAAAGCGTTCCTGAAGGAATCTGTGGTCCAAGTAGTAATTCCGACGCTGTTTCGTTCGATGGTGCTGAAACTCGCTCATGATGACTTATCTGGACATATTGGAGTGAAGAAGACTTACAACCGTGTGATGCGTAATTTCTTTTGGCCTCGCCTAAAACGCGATGTGTCCAAATATATACGAACGTGCCATACATGTCAGGTGATGGGTAAGCCTAATCAAAATCCAAAGCCGGTTCCTTTGCTACCGATTCTCGCTGGGGGTGAACCGTTTAATCACCTCATAGTGGACTGTGTTGGACCTTTGCCCCGTTCTAAATCGGGCAGTGAATATTTGCTGACCATTATGTGTCAGGTTACGCGGTATCCTGCTGCTTTTGGGTTAAGGTCAATCACGGCAAAATCTGTGATTAAAGCATTGTCTCAATTTATGTCGGTTTTCGGAATACCTAAAATCATACAGTCGGATCAGGGTACTAATTTCACTTCTGGTGTGTTTGAGGAAGTTTTACGCCAACTTAACATTAAGCATAATATATCAACGTCGTATCATCCGCAAAGTCAGGGTGCGTTAGAACGCTTTCATCAGTCACTTAAGTCCTTATTACGTGCGTACTGTACGGAATTGGATCGAGATTGGGAGGAAGGCTTACTCTGGCTTATGTTAGCGGCCAGAGAAGTGACTCAGGAGAGTACTGGGTTTAGCCCTAATGAACTCGTTTTTGGGCATACTGTTCGTGGGCCGTTAGCGGTTTTGCGAGATGGCTGGGTGCCTACTGAACCACCGAAGAAGTTGACCGAATACGTGGATGGTTTTAAAAGGCGTCTTTTTGAAGCGGTTAAAGTGGCGAAGGTGAACCTGGAACAGGCACAATCCAAAATGAAACGTTTGTATGATCGCAGGACGGAAACTCGTTCTTTTTGTGTGGGTGATCAGGTATTGGCCTTGTTGCCGGTTGTTTCATCTCCGTTTAAAGCTAGGTTTGCCGGTCCTTACGTAATTTTACGACGGGAATCTAATGAAAATTATGTCATCAGTACGCCAGAGAGAAGAACTAAAACCCGGTTATGTCATGTGAATTTGCTAAAGTCTTATTATGTGCGGGAAGGACGGCCATCATCTCATGAAACCGGTTCTGTTGCTTTGTCCGTGGATCAGAGCTCAGCAATGGACGGGTTGCCTTTGATCGATTATGAGGAGGCCATAGAACCGGAAGACTGTGTTCTGTGTCCTCGGTTAAGTAATTCGGAAACTTTGAGAGATTTGTCAATGTTCCTGGAACATCTGCCTACTGAAAGGGGTTTTGAGTTGAGTAAGTTAATTCGGGAGTATTCGGCCTTGTTTTCCGATGTCCCTTCGCAGACGCATGTAGTACAGCATGATATTGATGTGGGTGATTCCCCTCCGATACGTCAGCGCTTTTATAGAGTACCGTGGGAGAAAAGGAAACAACTGGAGTTGGAGGTGGAGTATTTGATTGATAATAATCTAGCCGTTCCATCACTTTCAAGTTGGTCATCACCTTGTTTGTTAGTAAGGAAAAAGGATGGGACATCTAGATTCTGTACGGACTATAGAAAATTAAATGCGATTACTAAACCAGATTCGTTTCCGCTCCCACGTATTGAGGATTGCGTGGATCGGGTGGGTACAGCGAAATATCTTAGCAAGTTTGACTTGTTAAAAGGATATTGGCAGGTCCCGTTGACCGAACGTGCTCGAGAGATTGCTTCCTTTATTACTCCAGATGGGGCATATTCCTATAATGTTATGAGTTTCGGTCTGCGAAATGCCCCGGCCACATTTCAACGGTTAATGAATCGGGTGGTAGCTGGGCTTGAGGGGTGTGCGGTTTACTTGGACGATTTAGTTGTGTATAGTGATTCATGGGAGGAACATTTACTCCGAATTCAGGCTTTGTTCAACCGTTTGAAAGAGGCTCGGCTCACTGTAAACTTAGCGAAGTGTGAGTTCGCTCAGGCCACGGTGACATATCTTGGCAAGGTCGTTGGTCATGGCGTTGTTCGTCCAGTAGATGCAAAAATTGAGGCCATCAATAAGTATCCTTCGCCCTGTACGAAGCGGGAGTTGATGCGTTTCTTAGGTATGGTGGGGTACTATCGAAATTTTTGCATGAATTTTTCAGATATTGTTGCTCCATTGACTGATCTGTTGAAGGCGTCACGTACATTTGTGTGGAGTTCAATATGTCAAAATGTTTTTGAGAATGTCAAAGCACTTCTTACTAGTGCTCCAGTCCTTGCCGCTCCTCAGTGGGATAGATCGTTTAAGATGCATGTAGATGCTAGCAAGGTAGGAGCGGGAGCTGTCCTTTTACAGGATGATGATGAGGGAGTCGAACGCCCAGTATGTTTCTTTTCGAGGAAGTTCTTGTCATATCAGCTGAATTATTCAGTTATTGAAAAAGAGGCATTGGCGCTGGTTTGGGCACTTCAGCATTTTGACGTTTATGTGGGAGGGGGTGGTACGTCAGTTGTGATTTATTGTGATCATAATCCCCTTACGTTTTTGGCGACCCTTCAAAATCCTAATCAGAGGTTGATGCGCTGGTCATTATTTCTACAACCTTATAATTTGGAGATCCGCCATATAAAGGGAACTGAAAATGTTTTGGCGGATGCATTGTCCCGGGCACCTGTGTCTTAATAAAGACGGAGTAATACAGTAACTCTTGTGTTATCATGCTTTTCTTTTCCAGGTCGGGGAATAGTGTTGGCACGGTGGCTAAGGAGATGGGCTCTGACGCTGGGTCAGAGTGACCTCATTATGCTTGGATACATGGAGGTTCCTGCGGGGTGTGCCTTATAATTCGAGTTTTTTTATGGGGGAAGGTGTGACGTCCCTGTCGGTCCTTCCTTGTTTTGTGTGTGTGTGGATGTGTGTTGTGGTTGATTGTCTGCAGGTGACTGCAGCTGATTGCGGCGTGATGGGGAACACCAGTGCGCAGTTTCTTCATCCCTACAAAAGCTGTCGGGTTGTGGTTGGCGGGGTGTCTTCTGCTCGGGCTCGGCGCGGCTGTTCCTGACGGTTTCGCATCGATACAACTAGCGGGGAATGGCCGACCGACGGCTTAATTAAAAGAATAATGTGAAATAAAGTGCAGATGTTAGTAATGTAAACGTATTCGTTCTCTCCTTATTTTGCGCTGACTCTTTGGAAGCGTAACAGTGTGTGTGCGGGAGTGGCAGAGAGATGCGACAGAGTTGCGAAATTGCAGGCGCGGCTCGAAATGGCTGTTATTTCAAATAGCGTAGCATATTTTAAACTAATCGGTTAACCGGTTTCAAATGGCTAATTTACATTTAGTCATTTAGCCGACGCTTTTATCCAAAGCGACTTACAACTGAGGACTACAGCAAGCGAGTCATCGTGAAGAGGCAAAAATAACGCAATAAGTGCTCAAAATACAAAGTTCAGGCATTGCTCAGAGTAGCATAAGCCAAACAAGGGAGGATTAAAGAAAAAGTTTATTTTTTATTTTTTATGTCAAGTGCTCACGGAAGAGATGAGTTTTCAGTTGTCTTTTGAATATAATGAGGCTAATGATGGCTAATGACGCTCGGTGGTCGGTCAAGAATTTTTTTTTCGTTTTCGCCATCCCTAATCACCATGGGGAAAATCTCAGAGTAAAACTTTGAGTTGTGAAAAATATGATACGTCTGTGTTTTGCCAGATGATAATTTCTACTCTTTTAATTCATTTTATAACGGTTTTAATTTTCCTTGATTTTATTTTGTGATTATTTTAATTCCTTTTTTGTAAAGCACTTTGAATTGCCATTGTGTATGAAATGTGCAAGTAAATAAACATGCCTTGCCTAAAGCTGCTTTTGAAACCATGTATAAAGCGCTATAAAATAAAGATGACTGCTTTGACTTGCTTCGAAACAAGCAAACATCTATTGGCATGCATGTCAAACTTCATATAAATACCTTTCACATATTTTCAGGTCCTTGTATGTTGGTGGCGGATCACGGTACTTCCATTGCAGAGAAGTATCTTCAAAGATTAGTCTTCTGTGCTTCACCGTGAAACAATGGTTCATGAAGTCCTCGTCTGCTGGGAAGTGTTCCTGACATAACGTGCAGCTTCCTCTCTCTTGAGGCTTTACCTGCAGTGTCCTTTGGTTTCGTTTGATCACATTCACAAGCTGAGGAATTGTCAGATTGAAATCCTTAATGAAGTTCCACACTGATGCTTCCTCTTCGCTCCTAGCAAAGGAACATCTACTTCCATGTGTTGTGCATCCACGTTCTTCAGTGTAGTGCCAGCAAACCACATACTTATAAGGTCTGGGAAAGTCTGGCAGGGGAGCAACTGGCCTCCAAACTGAACTGGGACGTTTCCGCTGGACCAGTAAGATGTTTTCTGAGCAGGTATGGATGAACTGGTTAAGGGAGTATGAAATCGCACTGCGTTTTCTACAGCACTTCTTACATCTCACACACAGATTGAACGTCTCTTGTAATATTTGAAGGTTATGATGATTTCCTACAAGAGCCATGACTCAGAAGGCATGAAATTCCTGTGAAAAGAAATCATTTGTAATTAGAATAAGATTAATTTACTATGGAAAGCTCGTTTCCGCCACAGAATAAAACATTTTAAAAGATAATTACGAGTTTATATGTCGCAATTCTGACTTTATTTCTCAAGAGTTGCGAGATATAAACTTGCAATTGAGAGTTATAAAGTATATAAAAAATAAAATTTTGAGTTTATAAAAAAAACTTTTCCCCTCAGAATTGAAAGTTTATATCTCACAATTCTGACTTTATAACTTTATTTATAACTGACTTTATTTTTTTAACACACAATAAAAAATAAAATAATATTTTTTTTTATTCTGTGGTGGAAACAAGCTTCCATAATTTACACATTTTTGCTTTTAAACACGTAATATTACACATTTTGATTAACTTTTACTTCCTTCTGAATACATTAACATCAGTTGTAAGGAACATATATTTACACAGTTTCACATCTATAAAAACAGTGGTAGTTAAAAATGGTCAGCCAGTCAACACAAAGTTTATGATAGGCTAAATGTAAAAACAAACGCTGAGTAAGTGCAGTTATGACAATAATTTCTCCACAGAACAATTTCTTAACTGTATTTAAGGTTATATAAGCTGCTGATTAAACTAAACACCGTATAACAGTAATTTACTTTTACTCGTTTAGCTCACCCTCTTTTAAAGGAACAGTTCTGTAATGTTTTATGAGTATACGACTTGTTTTCTTCCGTGTGTAACACAAAAGGGGATGTTTAGCAGAGTGAGAGACTCAGTCACCATTCACTGTTGCTGTAAATGGTGACTGAAGCTGATATACACACAGATGATATTTTTCACGACTTTTTTCCCACTAAATAATAAACGGTTCACAAAAAGAATCGGGTAACATGAATTAGTAATGCATAGAGTCATCTTACCTTCATATAAAAGGTGTTCTGATATGCCACGATCTTCCTGTAACACTGGATGTTGGGTATCTTCCCAGAGGCGTTTAGGATATTTATAGATGTTGCTTAGTGACGCTGGCTAAGCCACTCCCTTCTAGAATTATGGAATAAGTTTCCTTTTCCAGGACTGTGTGTGTGTGTGTGTGTGTGTGTGTGTGTGTGTACGGAACAGTGCAAATGCAGCTTTAGCTTTCAGTTTCAATACTGATGAAAACAACAGGAAGCATCAGCTTCGGGTTAACAGAATCACAAATAAACAAGTTGCATGGGTATACAATTCATGTAGATATTATAAATATGTTATTTGCTGTTAAAAAAAAAATATTGGAACATAAAGTGTGCATTTTTAAACCATGAAGTAAGCACACATTTGACATGTTTTCCACATTGCACAATTTTTTTTTAACAAAATATTTCAGAATGGAACTTATCTAGTTAAACTGACCATTGTATTTCGCGTATTTAAAATGTGTAACAAGGACCTAATGATGAAAGAAAATAAGGATTATATGGTAAATAGCCACACACTCTCATTAAATGTGGGGAACACTTTAAATGCAAAGCTAAATAACTGACATTTTTAGAACCAATTAGTGCTGAAGTTGTTAAGATCAAATTGAAATAAGGTTTCAAATGTTGTCAAATTAAAATACTGACATGGAGGAAACTGATAAATTTGGTTGGAAATGAAACTAAAACTTTGATCTGTGAGAATTGCTTAAGAAACCATGTTTACATCTGTGAAAACTGAACATGTCTGAGTTGACTACAGGTCAGAGTTAAACAGTTACAGTACAGTACACACACTATTAAACAAAACATCTGAATGAAACTGCTTTAATTGTCCCTTGACTGACATCATATGCATTTGGAGTGTTAATATTTATGTATCTATCACCTGACCTGTCACTCCCTTTTAAATGCCATGTTATGTAAGGTTATGTAAATGTTGTCACAAACAAAACAAGTTGATGTGCAACGTGTCTGATCAACCGTATGATTCTGGCTGTGATTAAAGGCCCAGGAATGTCATAACTGTGTTTACTTTTAAATGTGGTTTCAGATCCACCTGCCTCACAAGAAACCAGGACACACACACACACACACACACACACACACACACCTTTCTAAATGGGGACATTCCATAGACGTAATGGTTTTTATACTAAAACTGTATATTATCTCCCCTTACACTAACCCTAATCCTAAATCTACACAATGCCCATCACACACACACACACACACGTTTACTTAGCTATCTAAATGGGGACATTCCATAGATGTAAGGTTTATACTGTACAAACTATATATTATCTCCCCTTACACTAACCCTAATCCTACCCATCACACACACACCCCTAAACCTACCCATCTCTCTCTCACACACACACGTCCCCTAAACCTACCCATCACACACACACACACACACGTTTACTTAGCTATCTAAATGGGGACATTCCATAGATGTAATGGTTTTATACTGTACAAACTATATATTATCTCCCCTTACACTAACCCTAATCCTACCCATCACACACACACACACACACACACACACACACACACACACACACACACACACACACACACACACACACACACACACACACACACACACACACACACACACTAAACCTACCCATCACACGACCCCTAAACTTACCCATCTCTCTCTCTTTCTCTCTCTCACACACACACACACACACACACACACACACGACCCCTAATCCTACCCATCACACACACACACTAAACCTACCCATCACACGACCCCTAAACTTACCCATCTCTCTCTCTCTCTCTCTCACACACACACACACACACACACATTACCCCTAATCCTACCCATCACACACACACACACACACACACACACACTAAACCTACCCATCACACAACCCCTAAACTTACCCATCTCTCTCTCTCTCTCACACACACACACACACACACACGACCCCTAATCCTACCCATCACACACACACACACACACACACACGACCCCTAAACTTACCCATCTCTCTCTCACACACACAGACACACACACACACACGACCCCTAAACCTACCCATCACACACGCACACACACACACACACACACGACCCCTAATCCTACCCATCTCTCTCTCTCACACACACACACATTTCTGCATTTTTACATTTTTAAAAAACCTTTAATTATTTTATTTTTATACCGTTCCTAAATGGAGTTTTTTTTGTTGTTGAGATTTTGGTCACTTCTGGGTACAAATTTGTCCCCGAAATATATTTAAGTAGGTACACACACATGCAGTGTGCACTAATATTAGCAGAAAAGGAAGTAGGATCTAAGCAAACAAAACGGCTTCAGTTTCAGTAATTTGCATCACACTTTGACCAGTGTTTGTCACAGACACATGACGACACGCATGCAAACACACCATTCTTTACTGAGCTTCAGCAGCAATTACGAGTCTTATCAGCAGCAATATAAGTCCTAATGATTTAGAAACTACTGTGTCAGAGATTTCCATATACGAAACCTGATCATAAACTCGTCATAAACGACTAAATATACCCAGCAAGAGAAACTTAAACACTAAATCGCTGACCAGTAAAAATGGTTGTATGCTTGTATAAATGGCACTTTTACCCGGAAGTGATAAACATCAACAAATAAGGTTAATCTAGGAAAGCGTGATGAGTTGCCATCATTAATCTTCTGTTGGGTGCGTTATCAGTTTCCTTGTGTTGCAAAAATGACAAAGACTTCTCATTATTACGAACATGTTATGCTTTAATCTTAGTTTAAATGGTTCTCAGTACTCAGTTAGCAGCATATAGCTTAGACATTTCTCCTTCGGGTCACTGAAAAACAAACCAGTGACCCTTGAGATGCACCTAAACTACCAACGTGAATGAATCATATCCTATAAAGTGCAGTGTAAATGTGGACACAGAGTCATGTTTTTTGGTTTTGTGAGATTCAGCCCTGAAAAATTACACCTCAGACGGGAATAAATGACCAGATCGTACCACTTGCTGGTGTCATGAGGTATGTTTGAACACTTCATGCTGGTTTAAGCTCATCTACTGGTCTACAATAAGCTTGTACACACCACTAATGGCAATCGAAAACAAGTTAATCTTGTAATTTAAGCTCGTCTAAGTTGTGTTTCCCAGCAGGCAGATGAACTCCGTGGGCAAAAGTATGTGCGCACCCCTTTATAATAAGTCTAATCATTTTAAATCTTAAATCTACAATGACATTCTGGAAATGTTCAATAGTTTTGGAGGATGCTCGTCTTATTTTGCCAAGTAGCGCATGTTCCTGGATCAGGAGCAGCCAATCAGATTTTAGGAATAGGTCAAATTATTTGTTTAGGGTTCATAATTTCACACTGATTTGAGCCATGTTTAGTAATGTTTGGGTTTAGGGATAGAGATATGACAGGACATGTTGGTCTTAGTTAGAAAAATACACAAGGATCATCAAAAAATGTCTAGTCCTGAATATCTTTGGGACGAGTAATCCGAAGAAGGACGAACTTCCTACTGTCTTAATGCCCCGGGATCTGAAATTAAACAAGCATGTGTGTGTGTGTGTGTGTGTGTGTGTATGAAGTTTGGGTGCTCACATACTCGTGTCCACGTGGTGTATGTGGGATGTTGTTATATGGTCTGACATTTATTGATAAGGGAAACTGATAAGGTGAGTCTGCTTTGACCTCTGAAGACAGTGTGGCCAAAGGATGACATTTCCTCCACACGCCGTCATGACTGATGTCTCGTGGCTCCGGCGTCAAACAGTGTCCTCAGCCAGAGAGATCAGTGTGAAGCTCCTTATTCTTACGCACTTCTGCAGCATGAACCTCCTGAGGGGAGAGAGAGAGAGAGAGAGAGAGAGAGAGGGGATAGAGAGAGAGGAGAGAGAGGGGGGGGGGAGAGGAGAGAGAGCGAGAGAGAGAGAGAGAGAGGGGGGGGGGGATAGAGGAGAGAGAGAGAGAGTGCAAGCATGATCAATATGCTGTAATAAATTATAAATAATAATAGTTTTGCAGTAACCAGGGTGGAAACTTGATTCTCTTTGTTATTGACAGTGAAGCACACGTGTAAGCCAGTTACTCCAGAAAAACAACATGCAATAGGAAGTGTGGAAAGTTCAAGCCCATAGTTCATTCAGGTCATTATTATTATTATAGTTCATTACTTCCTAAAAGTTCCTAAAAAATTATTTCCCTTTTTTCTAGACTTTATTTTTTTGTTGGATCCAGGGCTTGACATTTACTGGTTTTGCTCGCCAGCCACTGTGGCTACTGGTTTTATAAAGTTGCTATAGCCACTCAGGATTTTCACTGGCCACAATTTTGACACCGATGCCATAGGGGAAAACTGGCATACAGATATTGATATTAATTCAAAATTAGAATATTGTGGAAAGGTTTTCATAAGCTGTAAGCCATAATCATCAAAATTATAACAAATAAAGGCTTGAAATATCTCACTTTGCATGTAATGAGTCTATATAATATATTAGTTTCACCTTTTAAGTTGAATTACTGAAATAAATGAACTTTTGAATGATATTCTAATTTTTGTACAGTAAGACCAGGAATATGGATTAAAACAGAAAGACAGTATCGTGTCTCAGACGCTGCTTGAGAGCTTTGAGACGGGCCATGCGGTTTTCCACGCAGTTACACTGAAAAGGTCGCGCTTGACGAGTCAGTGTGTACAGATGTGCGGAAGGAGGACCATACACACATATTCAAATGTCTTTGTGTCAGTTTATCGTTTAAAATGCCCATCTCGTGTGTGTATCCTGGTGTTGTAATATTAAAAAGCATAAAAGAAAATGTTCGTCAGGACAGAAATGTTTTACTTTTCACAGAAGCGTGACCTTTACAACGTAACTGCGTATTACGTGACGTCACGAACGCGCATCACAGAACAGAGCAAGGCGAGCGCTTGTGCTTATAAAACTTCAACTTTTTTATTTATGTTTGAAATGCCGATGGTTTCGCTAGATAAGACCCGTATTCATCGTCTGGTGTCGTTTAAAGCCCGTTGAAGCGGCGCTGACACTGTCATCTGGACCTTGACCCGTTTGGGGCCCATTGACGTCCATTATATGGAGAAATGTGTTCATCAAAAACCTTCATTTCTTTTTCCACTGAAGAAAGAAAGACATGGACATCTTGGATGACATCGGGGTGAGGAAATTATCAGCAAAAGTAAAAAAAAAAAAAAACTAATCCTTTAAGACAGAAAGTCTCACCTTCTCTCTCAGACGCTGCTTGAGAGCATTGAGACGGGCCATGCGGTTCTCTTTGATCAGCTCCATTTTGTGGTTGAGCTTCTCCTCGGTGATCTTGCTGTAGTTGTTGTTGACCTCCTGGGCCTTGTTGAGCACCTCCTTCTCCCGCTCCCGCTTCTCCGCCAACTGCTTCAGGACCTGCTTCTCCTGGGACTGCACAGAGAAGTGTAGCACGAGTAGATGACACGGCTACTGTGAGACCGTGAGGAGAAGCTTCTCTGACATGTGAAAAGAGGCCAAAATGTGGGACAAAGTCCTGAAAACATCTCAGCAGCGATGGAGACGTGCAAAAGAGGACCGTTGGTTATCAGATGGCAATACAATAGTACTAACTGATTACCAGATTCATATCTATTCAGATACCTATCAGACAGTTACCATTTTGTCCATTTAAATGGGGAAAAATCAAAGATAACATCAGTAAATTATGGAGTCCTGCATCCTCCGTAAACAAGCTACAGTTAGTCCAAAATGCAGCCGCTAGAGTTCTTACTAGGTCAAGAAAATATGATCATATAACACCGATCTTATCATCTCTACACTGGTTACCTATTAAGTTCCGTATCAATTACAAAGTATTGCTACTGACCTATAAAGCCCTAAATGGTTTAGCTCCTGTGTATTTAAGAGATCTTCTATCGCCATATAATCCATCGCGCTCTTTAAGATCGCTAAATTCGAGGCTTCTGGTCGTACCTAGGATAACTAAGTCCACTAAAGGAGGGAGGGCGTTTTCACATCTAGCTCCTAAACTCTGGAATAGCCTTCCTGATGTTGTCCGAGGCTCAGACTCGCTCTCCCAGTTTAAAACTAGATTAAAGACGCATCTCTTTAGCCAAGCATTCACATGATGCATCTCATACCTTTTATACTACAGTTAAATCAGATCAAATGCATTCATATTATGAACAGCAGCTACGCTAATTATTTCCCATCTGCCTTTTTTGTTGTTATCTCGGGACGCCTGTCCCTATAACTCAGAGTTCGTCAGCTCCAGTTATGTATCCAGCCCCTCATGGAGACTTCAGATGCCCCAACGCCTGTGATGAGACGACTCGACGCCTGTGAAGAGACGACCCAACGCCGGCGATATGTTATGCCCTAAATTTATGATTAACTAACTATTTTTGTTTGTACATTTTTGAAATGCATTTTCTGTGAAGCTGCTTTGAGACAATATGTATTGTGAAAAGCGCTATACAAATAAATTTGAATTGAATTGAATCTATTCACGATAAAGACCACGAGAGGTTCCATGGGTGAACATTATGAACAAAGAACCGTCGTTATTTCCAAGCATTAGGTGTTTTTATTAATTGTGTCCACATTTAGTTGTGAATGGGGCGTCCCACACTGCCTGATCCACGCCGGCATTTCTCCCCTCGACTTTTAGGCTTCGGGAAGGGAAAAAATTCCACGCCAGCGTCCCAAACTTTTAGGATACGGGTATCAGATTTGATCAACATGGCTTATGCTGTGACGGCTCTTCCTGCTGAAATCTTATCAAACTTTTATAAAGCAGCAAATAAAGTGTCGGATAGAAGTAGGCAGAAGGGGCTCAGTGTGCGTTCGAAGACTATATTCAAGACATACCGGAGAAACACAAGCAACAACAAGGCATCCAAATAGAGGCAAAAGCATAACGGTCACAGTCAAAAACTGACCCACCGCATCATATCCTAATGGAGACGGAGACTGGGACTCACAATATCAGGAGCAACACTGTTCATGCAGAGCTGGTCTCTATTCACTTCTATAATCGTTATTACAAAGCACACGGACTACGCGAGTATAAAGTTGTGTTTATTAGCAGCGTGTGCTAGCGTATCAACAATTAGAGTAGAGAACCGAAATCATAAACCAGCATAAAACTGTGTAACTAGTGTAACTTCACAGTAAGGTTAAAAGCTAAATGTATCTTAGAGCACAAAAGTGTGTTGTTGATCTTGAGGGGTTTCGCTGACTGAGGACGTCCACACAGTTTAATCCAAAGACGACACTTGTCAGGATTTGATGGTTTTGGGAAGGGAAAAACGGACACCCCCCTCCAACCTCTCTGGGAAACACGTATCTGTGTTACAAACGCCCCAGGCACAACGCTTAACCATATTCCTGATAAAACTACGACGGTAATAGCCTGCCGAGACCAAACATACGAGACGCCGGTGTTAAAGTCAATGGAGCGCTGTGGAAAAGTGTCGGACCGGTGTGGAGCTCGTTCTTGGCTGCGCTGTGATTGGTCAATCTACATTCAAAAACAGAAGTTCAAAGACAATATTCTAAAGATGGCGGCGTGGTTGTTTCTCTGGCGCATTAGGTCTATACGTAGGCGTTTGTTTATGTGGTGTTCCACGGATGGATAATGGCGTGATCTTACCCTGCGTCTCCCCTCGGCCGCTTCCAGCCTCCTCTGCAGCTCCCCCAGCGATGGCTCCTTCTTCTGGGCTGGCAGCGCCAGGGTCTGGGGTCTCTCTGGAGGAGACGGGTCAGTCGGACTCTTCAGGATGACCTCAAACGCCTGGCCAGAGGATCGCTTATTCAGGGACTTCACCTCCATGTCTGCGGAGGGAAGATGAGGACAATGAATGTGTGATCATTGGAGCTCTTCGGGATAAAAAAAATAAATAATTGTATTACTTCATCGGAATGGTACGAAACTTGGTAAAGGTTTTGGCACTTGGTATGTGGACACACAAAAATCATTCAAAAAGGTTAAATGGTCCTGAATAAAATAGTCACACTTGTGCTCCTCGCGGTCAGAAATGAGCGCATTGGAAATGAATGGGAGACGAGTTTCCTCTAGTGGAAGCGTTTGGTACTGCAGCCGAACTAAATCTGACTGAAAGCTCATTGTTTGAGATATCAAGATCAAATTTGGAACACAACTTGTTTAGATTTATGGCTTTGATTTTCTTGCATTTTTAGAGTAAAACTTGTTTTTGAAAATATAGATTTCATATCACAATTGAAAATAGTATTTTTTTGTTTTCATAACAATAAATGTAAAATTCTGTATAATTTTTTTAAGTTCACTTTTTAAAACTTTTTTCATTTCATCAATAATTTGCCAAGTGTCGTCTTTAAAAAGAGATCAAACTTAAGTCAGTGCTTTAAAGCATTCAAGATTTATGATTTCATTTTCAGGTCTAAGCTTAAAACATGAATAAATGGATTATAAATACAGCGTAAATATCATGTAGTACCATAAAATCCCCTAAAAATACAAAATATTAAATAAAAAAACATGATCAAAATAAAATATAGTACATTCCTGTCATTGAAAAAAAACAAAAACTGTTTTTTTCATTGTAAGGCCTCCAGTTATTGACTTTTGAAGCTCCCACCTTCAAACTGGCCGAAGGTGTTGGGATGAGGCTGGGAATACAAACAAGAGCAGATGAGAGACAACACCGACATCTCTCTCAGCTTCTCAGAGTAGGCTGCGAAAGAAAGGAAGAAAACAGTGATATATATGCATGTGGAGGAGAAAGAAGAGACATCTTTGTACTGCATACTACGATCCGAGAACTAGCTCTAACCTTGAATACAATTTGGGACAGATAGTTACAGCTGTGTAGACATAATAGGATGGAACATAAGAAATATTAACACTTCGATAAGGTTAAAGTCCCCCTGTGGTGAAAATCCAGCTTTTAAATGTTGTTTATTTGTCTATATGGTGTTTTTAATACGCTTAAACCGTGTGTAAGTTCATAAGTGGACAGCATTGCTGAGTATTTTCTGCTTAAAACTGCAGTGAACCAAAGACAGTCTCAAAAACACGGTTTGAAATCGCTGGTGTTTCTGACGTCACACACTACCTTGACCAATCAGATCAACGTGTGATCGTCAACCAGTGGATCTCTGAGTGAGGGAGTGGAGGCGGGGCTCATTTGCATATTCATAGAACCACGCATACTAAATTAGGCAAGGGTGTCGAGTTACATTCAAGCTATTTTAAGGCAAGAAAAAAAAAACGCTTGAATACCTATTTTCGGTGATCAAAGGTGAGTTTTAAGGGATGACATGATTGACCACAGGGGGACTTTAACTACATTAGTTAACATGAATTAAGCATGAACACACAGACCGCACCCTCGACCTGATTCATGCATTATTGATCTGTTCACCACAGCACATGTCAGCAAAATAATTCCCTGTGTGAGCTTGTGTGAAGGTGACCTGTGTGTCATGATCATGTGTGACACAGATCCTCAACAAGACTTGATTTGAAGAATTAAAAATCGCCAACACTAACTATGAGCAAAAGAGTCCAAATGTGTGCATGCATGCAAAAGGGGAACTTTAATAATAATAATAATACATTTTATTTGTAATGCACCTTTCTCAAACTCAAAGCACTACAGCACTACAGCATGCATGTACAGAACTAAATAAATCAAACAAGGAGAAAAAAAATACACAATATATATATAATATACAGTAATAAATTAAAATCTTGACTAAAAAAATGCGTTTTAAGAAGTTTTTTAAAAACAATCCACAGAAGCAGTATTCCTAATAGATGCAGACTTTATGTTAGTGTTTATTACTATAGCGAGTTCTTCAGGCGTGTGCATCCTAGCCTAGCGGTTTGGAGTGTGTGTGTGTGTGTGTGTGTGTGTTTATCACACACGAGCTGAAAAGAGAGGTGACTTTGTAAGAGAGCTGAGATAGCAAAGATAACTCAAATCCTGCTGCATCCGCCGGACATTACAACCCATCACATGATATTACTGTTATTTATATAACTATTCAGATCCAAAACACAAACGCTGCTCAGGGTTCTTTACAAGGTCTCATCAAAGACAACACAAGATGATCAGACTATAAGTGTGACCCTGGATCACAAACCCAGTCTGGAGCCGCACGGGTATATCTGTGGCAATAGTAACTATACATTGTACGGGTCAAAATTATCCATTTTTCTTTTATGCCAAAAATCATGAGGATATTAAGATCATGTTCCATGAAGATATTTAGTAAATGTCCTACCGTAAATATATAAAACATGTATTTTTGTGAGTGAATGCAGCACAATCGTGAACATAAATGCACAACTTTAAAGGAGATTTTCTCAATGTTTACATTTTTTTGCTACTCAGATTCCAGATTTTCAATAGTTGTGTCTCGACCAAATATTGTCCTATCCTAACAAACCACACATCAATGGAAAGCTTATCTATTCAGCTTTCAGATGATATAGTAAATCTCAATTTCAAAAAATGTACCCGTCTGCTTTTGTGGTCCAGGGTCACATCTAGTGGATGAATGTGTTTGAATGTGATCTAGACGGTCTCATCTACAACATTGCGACACATTTTGCTGCACTGCCGCTACCCTCCAAATGAACCCGGTTTTTATTGCGCAACATCTGCAGTGTTGAGCATCATCAAGTCTTGTTTAAACACAAATGATCCGTCTATTAATGATCTCTACAGACTCCAATATCATCATGCTTGGGAAAGGACATGTTCACTAACACCAATGTCATGCAAAACATCACTGGGAAAAACCCCAGACGAGTCGATTCTCTCGTGCGATCTCATGCAAAACTCTCTTTATCCTCTCTGTTCTGGTTCTGGTTCTGGTTCTGGTTCTTACCTGAAGCCGTGCTGTCCATTGTGCTGCCGGAGGGATGCTGAGCCGAGAGATGAAGGGAATGAAGCACTGAAGGAGTGACGCACAGCGATGCTCTGTATTATCAGGGGAGGAATGATGGATGAGAGGAGGAGGAGGAGGAGGAGGACAAGAGATGAAGAGACGGGAGAGAGAAACGGCGAAGTGATGTCGGTGACGAAGCTGGAATATTATCAGATCCAGAGATAAACTGAGAGAAAAAAAGACAAAAATAAAGTGATGTAGTGCCGTTGTCTTGGAAACAAGAGCTATTTTAACTCTAATCTGATACTTTATGCAGTTATGTGAAAACTAAAAATCAAGTTATTGTGGTTGAGAAAAGTTCTTGCAACATTTGATTTGGTATTTATATTTGATATGCATAATTACAGCGCAAAAATAAATAAATAATATTTTTGCCTCGTTTTCCAGCACAAATATCTAAACATTTTTAAATCAAGATGTGTGTTTTTCAGTAGCAATGACTTGTTTTCTGACAAATTTATTGAATTATAATAAGTTTGTGCTTAAAACAAGAATGTGAGTCAATGGTTCAGAAAACAGAAAAAAATTAAGTAAAATATCATATTCTGACCCAACTGGCAGATATTTGTTCTTGTTTTAAGCATAAATGTGCTTAATATTGATATTTAAATATTTTATAAATTATAAATGTATCTTTATTTAAGAATGATTAAATATTTGCACTGGGAAACTAGACACAAATACAGTGCATCTTACTGTTACCTGCTGTGTCTGGTACATATTTCTAGATATTGTTGTGTTTTTAAACGGACTACTGTAGGTCCAATCGATGAGGTACTAACAAAATCCATAACTCATCGACAAGACAGAGGACGGATTGGGTTCAGTCCCGTGACAAACCCTCAAGACGACATCTTACCGTTTCCAATCAGCGATCGACCTGAAGCCGACACGTGCGTGCATCAGACGGCTGATATTACTGTGAAGGACCAGCTTGTAATTTAACATGGGAATAACAATAGAAGCACTGTCTAGTTATTTTCGAATGAGCATAAAAAAAAAAGAAGATAAAGCCCTAATAGCTTTTTTTGGTATTATATGCTACTTTAACATTCCTAGAACTTGACCCTTCGCAGGGAGCTTGATTGACAGGTGATCTGACCAATTATACTTCGCCATCCGCCATTTTGTCCGACAAAGCAGTCAGGAGAGTTAGTAGATTAACACGGGAGGATTTGAGCTTGAGAAGCGGAGTGTACTGACGTCTTTCCGCGGTTAAAACAACATTCCTTCTGATGTTCATTCATGTTTATTTGATGCTATAAATGAACTAGAAGGAAGAGATGATCGGTTCACGAGCGGCTTTAGCTGAGGCGACACAGCGATCTGACACACACATTAAAGAGGCACAAAACGGCATTTATTGTTTACATTTCTTTTAAAAAATTAGCAAATTTGAAAGGTGAGACTTTGTTTAATATGTTTAATTACAAAAGTAACCTGGTCTGTGTCTGTCAGTGTGTTGTCAGTCTCCTCTCTGCTCCACGATGTGTTTTTCACTGCATGAGAACATGGTGTGTGTGTGAGAGCGGCGTAGCTTGTCGGACATAGCGACAGTAACTAAGGAGGGCGGGTCTTTGCGAACGGTCAATTTAACAGTTTAACGGACAGTTCAGTGCAAGTCTGGTATTTTTTTATTTATCTGGCAAACATACAAATCAACAAAATTTTGTAGAGAAAAAGCTATTTGCAATTGCAATTAGGTGGAAAAAATGTTAACCCAAGATACTTGATTTAAGAGAATTTCTTAGTTTTGCTAAACCATTGTATAATGTTGCTGGTCAATTTGATAAAATTACAATACAAATTTGAGTTGTTGGAAATACTGAAATTGAAATTGTGGAACAAGTGCACAAAATTTCTTACGATTTTGATGTTCGCGGGTCAATTTGTCAGTTTCTAAACCACTCTCTGATGGTATTTAAATGTAAATGAATGCATTTGACACAAACTCTTATCCAAAGTAATGCGCACATTTTTATTAATTCAAGAATGCTAATTTCACTGGGAATCAAACACATGATTTTATTGTTGCATGATCTTCAGACAAGCACACAAAAATAAAACAGTTAAAATAAAATAAAAATCTATGTTTAATGTTTATAATTTTCCTATTTGATTTTAAAACAATAGTTTTACTCATGTAAAAATTTTTTGTTATGTGTGAGAAGTATTAATATTACTTTTTTTTTTTTTCATAGTTTGATTTGTGAATTGTATTGAATCCAATGAGGGTAAATTTGTCTCGCAACATATTATCGTACCCAGAATTCGAACATAATACAAGGTTTTCCAGTTAAATATTTCATATTTAAAAACAAGACGAAAAAAAAAAAAACTTTTTTTTGCAGCGTAACCAAAAGTGGCAGCTCTAATATTCAAGTTCCCTTCCAGATTCACGGATGCGCTGTTACACAAGTCTTCATACACAATTCATGGCCGAAGCCTCAGCTGAAGGGTTGCGTGCGAAGCCCGGCTCGATTTAGCCTGCTGTCCTAAAACAACCGCACAAGGGAACAGCCGGATTCAAGCAGTTCAGAGCATCGTTCTCAAGCACTCATACACACATAATGCACTTTAAAGGTACGATATGTAAGAATTTTTTAATACAATTTCCCAAAATCACTTGCACAGTGTGATATATTTCCTGCAGTTGTGTACTTACAATATCCCAAAAGTTCCCAAAGATTTTTAATAATACTTTTACATAATGGCTTGCCCCTGTTCACTTGTCACTTACGTAATATCCGCGTTATCCCTGGTTTCCGCTCGTACTGCCATCGTAACCATGGCGACAGACGTGGACAACAGCGTAATGTTTAGCGGTGCTCACGCTGTTGTTGTTTCGTTCAAACATTATGAAACTATGGCAAGCAGACTTTGGGATAAAAGGAGAACTAAAACGAGGATCAATATCAGCGTGGCGTTTTCGAGCTAGCGTACACGACTAACTTCCACTCGACAGAGACCCTCTTACATGTGCTTTATTAGACAGGTGAGCAAATGTACATAAAACTATTTAATGTTATATAGCTCAAGATGATGAAATGTGAGAATATGATCAGTATGTTATTCTAATGTTGATCTAGCTTACTGCTAATCTCATACAGACACACTAACACACAGAATAACATTATAACTTTAACACACTCAAATGCAGTTTAGTGTGATAGTGTAGAGCGAGTGAGACAGCGCTGCGTTACCTCACGAGTTTCATTCGTCTAATAAACTGTCCTGTGAGTATTAATACAGTAATTGCGGGTAGTTCGGTAGAACTTATTCCTTTATATCCGCGGGACTCGCGTGTGGCGCTGATATCTGTCTCTCATTAGCAATCGCGCCCTGCTTCACACCACAGTCATGATATAAACATCAACATATTCACTCATCCATAAACATTATTAGATCCATCACCATGACGACAAGATCCATAATTCCGCTTAATGCGTCATCAACCTACAGCTTTGTTATTGTAAGAGGTTAGCGACCCCTAGCGGCAAAAAAAGTACATATTGTAGCTTTTAGACTAAGTGTGAGATATCTGAACAACTACATATGAACATTAGCACTAATGATGCTAACATCACTGATTAATCATATAACATCTGGGAATGTTGACAGATCAGGGGCTTTTAGCGCAGAGAGAGGTGGCATGTTAAACATCATATTGACACACACACACACACACACTCGCGTATGATTCATTAGAGAGGTCACAGATGTGATGCACGCCGCTGTAATAACATTCATAGCATGAGCTAATATTGATTCACTGTTGCCTTCATGCAAATTGCATTCAGCTTAGACAAGAGAAAAATCAATAAACCCAGTCCTGATGGAACAAGGCATTTCCTGGATTTGTAAGGGTTGGGAAAACATCTGTCGTGCAAATTAAACCGAGACACAAGTGCTTTATTTCTCATCTCTGCTGTTTATTATATAATTGGTTAGTAACTAGAACTAGATTTTGAGTCTTAAAAACAACACCTCTTGAAATTCTATACTAGGAATGTCTTCATTATTTTAGTAACTACAGATGAAACTGGAAAAATTTGAATATTGTGCAAAAGTTCATTTATTTCAGTAATTCAACTTAAAAGGTGAAACTAATATATTATATAGACTCATTACATGCAAAGTGAGATATTTCAAGCCTTTGTTTGTTATAATTGTGATGATTATGGCTTACAGCTTATGAAAACCCCAAATGTGAAAAGATTTCCATAAGCTGTAAGCCATAATCATCAAAATTATAACAAATAAAGGTTTGAAATATCTCACTTTGCATGTAATGAGTCTATATAATATACTAGTTTCACCTTTTAAGTTGAATTACTGAAATAAATGAACTTTTGCACCATATTCTCATTTTTCCAGTTTCATCTGTATTGATAAAAAAAAATGTTTTTAGCAGAGACGCTTAAAACTCATCAGAAATCAAGACTAAAGGTGTCAGTTCAGCATATAAATATCTACAATGTCACAGCATAGATATCAAACATGAGGTCTGCAAGAGCATCATCACTTACATGTCCTCAGAACAACTGCATCCGCTATGCATTTACAGAAATCCACACACACACACACACACACACACACACACACACACACACACACACACACACACACACACACACACACACACACACACACACACACACACACACACACACACACACACACACACACACAGTTCTATGTGATGTCTTTCTGTCTGGGAGGGCGGTGAATGTTCCGGATCACACATTTGACCATCCACTCAATGCCGTCATTCACTCCCTCCCTGAAAAACACAGAAAACACACACGCTTTAATCAGCCAGCACAACCGGTCGAGCACATGTTTAGAGCAAGAAGTAACAGTACAACAATTATCTTCTTTATCTAGCATTACATGCACTAACATAAAAAAAGCAAAAAAAGAAGCATTTCCTTAAATATACTAATTTGCAACAGATTCAAAAACTGGCCCGATCTTAAGGAGACATAACGATGTAATTAAAATCACTGCAAACAGGGTTCGTACAGACACGATAAAATGAACTTTAAGGGCTTTTCAAGCACTGATCTTTGGGTTTTCAAGGCCTACAATCAGAGATCTCACTTATCAAACAATATATTTACAAAGTAAATAGAGGAAAATAAACTGATAAAACTAAATGGTACAAATAAAGCGCAGCACACATGCATGAAAGGATATTATGATGACAAAGATATCACTTCCCTTATTCAATTTGAGGACAGGCAAATTCAATGTTGGTTTATTTACAATTTACAACAAAATAGCAAATATACAGTATTAATATAATATTATGTAATACACTGAAAAAAAAAGATGTTGGATTTACATGATTTAATCATGTACATCGATTTGACACGACTCAAAGTTACATAATTTATAGCACCTCTACATATTAATATTTATTTTATGTCAGTGCAATATGTAATGGTCAAAATAATTAATTATACGATTTGCATGTATATATATATATATATTTAATGTATATAATTTAAGATTTTTTTTTATATATATATAAAATATTTATATGCATGTGTGTGTATTTATACAAATTAATAATACACAGTAAACATATATTATGTAAACACAAACTTTTATTTTGGATGTGATTAATCGTTGCACAGCTACTTTTCTAGTTACTTGAAAAGTAATTTGATTATGTAACTCCCCCAAAACTGCTTATCGGTCATGAACAACACAGTTCCACACACACACACACACACACACACACACACACACACACACACACACACACACACACACTAATAAGCGAGGCGTACCCTGATAAAGCACAGCAGGGCTGCACCAGACAGTCTCTCTTCCCGATTTTGGGAGCGCAGTCACTGAAAGCCGTCTTAATGTCGGGGACAGACATGCAGTTCTGAGGAACACAAGACAAAGCATTATTACAACGGAAATGAAGGAGCACAGCGCCACCTAGAGGCGTGACCGTTCCCTGACCGTTCACACACACGTCTATCAGACGCAGAGTTCATACTAGTGATGGGTCGGTCATGAACGATTCGTTCATTTTGACTCGGGACTACAGAGTTGTCTCAGAGAGTGATTTGTTCATTTTGTGTGCGCAACCATAGATACACATAATAAAGGCTAGATGTCTTACGGCAGAGTCTCTAACGTCATCACCGGCGGCCATCTTGTCACAGTCAAGCTTTCTGGCGGGCTCTGTGGTTCCTGGTGTAAGGCGAGTGATCGACACGAACACAAATACTCTTATCTCGCTGAAATCTTGACGGATTTTCAAACGGTTTGGTTTCTTACAAACGTTATGAACGTGGCTATAATTCTGGATGCTTGAACATGTTGAAATATATATTATAATTATTCATAAGCATGCAGTGTCATAACTACATCTCTGACGTTTATAACAAACCAACCCATTTGAAAATCGGTAGAAAATTGAGCTAGTTATGGTTATTTAAAAAGTACATCCACCATAAAATTTCAATTTTTGACTGTGACAAAATGGCCGCCAGGTGCGGACGTCGACCTCCATTGGCCAGCAGCGCGGATGAGACATCTAGCCTTTATTATGTATATCTATGTGCGCAACACCCTATGGGTTCAGTACCGAATACAGAAATGGTTAGTTCACCTCTCGAGTCTTTCATTCTTTAATTTGTCACGTGATGAACGAACGACTCAAACCCGAAGACTCAAAAGATGAACTAATCAATTCTGTATGCGGTACCGACTGCACAGCTCAGCCTATACGGGGCTGTCACGTGATGAACGAACGACTCGAACCCGAAGTCGATAGATTTGAAACGTGAACTAATCAATTCTGTATCCGGTACTACAGACGGCACAGCTCAGTTTATGAGGAGAACGGGATGAACGAACGGCTCAGATCGGGAGGTAGACGAACACACTGCATAGCCTGAAGACCCAGATCAATTAATGAATCGTTTCTGTTTCTCATAATTTGGCCTTGCATTGCAAATTTTTTCTTCTTCTAAATGCGATCAACATTTGATGTGTTTGGGGAATTTGGCTCACATGTATTTTTTAAGGCGAGACACGGCAGGCAAAAACATCGGGGTTTTTTCACTGGTCAATTTTGAGATTTTGGGATATTTGTCTTCAATAACATGTCTTCTTTCAGACTTGTGGTAAAAAAAAAAGGTCCAAAATACACATCTAGGTCTTTATTTTACTACACTGTGTCTGTTTGTGTCTGTAGATTTCTCAGAAATTCAACAAAAGTTGGCGTTCTGAATCATCATGATCCGCGATCTCTGTCTGCACCGTCATCTCACACACCGTTAGAAAGCTCTCTCACTCCTTTACAATGCAGTCGGATCAAAATATGGTCATTTCCTTTTTATCAGCAACCAATCGTGAAAGTACAATGGGCATTTAACTCTAAAAGCGAAATTGCATTGGCTGATGTCAATTTCTGACAACGTGATTGGTTCAGATGCATCACGTGACGCGCTCTGACATTTACATATGTGTTTTTGACTGTTTTTCTGCTCAGTTGAAGGCCATAAATGCTGTTTATAAGTTTTGATGTGATTTAGGTGGATTGTATTGTTGTTGCTAATGATTTGATCAGATATTGTGTCTGTAAATAGTCTTTCCACTAAAGAAGTATGAACTTTTACATTACAAATCTTAAATGCCTTTTTCTCAAAATTATTTTTTTGTCATTCTCCAGTATAAACATCTCAGTGTAGCACCGATGTACACCAAACTCTCCAGTTACACACTTAGCAGTATTCTGAAGATATGTTCAGAGGGATTTGTTAATAAATCATTCCTGGCCTGATTTATGTGACATTTGAATTTAAAAAATATGGCGAAAATTGAATTTTTAAGGCTATGGACAGTATATTTTGATTTCCTAGGTCATGAAAGCATATATCCTGAAATCCCTCTGAACATCTTTTTTCATCTTGTGTGTAATCAAAATGAAAAAAGAATTTTGCACCTGGTTTTATCATATGATCTATCTACCGAAAATATATGCAAAATTCCACATATTTAATGAGATAATGTCTAATTTGCATAATTAAACATACAAATTTCAAAAAACTTGTAATACATTTTTTTAATGAACTTGTGTAAGTAATCAACTGAGGAAGTTTCATGGTGATATCTATTATTTTAAAATTTTACCCTATTCACCTGTAGTGTCTGGCCTTAAATTCATTCTGCTGAAATAAACGAAATGACTCGGAAAAAAAGATTTGTTCATTTTGATGAACGAGATTCAAAGATCCGAGTCAGTAAAATGATCCGAACTTCCCACTACGAGTTCATACCTCGACGTCTTGCTTGTTCGCCAGTACGAGAAGAGGAACTCCTTCCAGAACTTCACTGCTGATCATTTTCTCTGCTCGACGGGAACATGAAGTCAGTTCACATTAGACAATAGTTCAACTTTTGGTATAAACTGCCCAAGATACACCCGATTAGAAAGTCAACCTTTATTTCTATAGGGCTTTATACAACAGGGAAGCACAGAAATAAACAAAAAGCTACTATAAAGCAGCAACAGAAGACAATAGTGTCGCAATTCAGATCAATAACGGAGTAGTACTGCAAAATTATATGTATATGCATAAAATTTTGCCAACAATTTCATTCAGTTTTGTTCGTCACTTACAGTGTAACCTTTTTTTTTACTGGAAATCATTATAATACAATAGGTCTATATGATTTTCTTTAATGTAATGTAAAAAATTATATTTATTTATTTATAATATTATTAGTACCATTTACAATAAGGTTCTATTATTCTTGAAATCATATATAATAATAACATTTATAATAAAATAGGTCTATATGATTTACTTTATTGTTGTGCAAAAATGTATAGTATTTATTTATAATATTATTGGTAACCCTTTACAATAAAGTTCCATTATTTAACATGAACTAACAATGAAAAATACTAAATCTTAGTTAATGTTTATTTCAACACTTACTAATATATTATTAATATCAAAAGTTGTATCTGTTAATATTATTTATCGGTAATATTATTCGAATACGGTGCAAAAGTTAATTTATTTCAGTAATTCAACTTAAAAGCTGAAACTAATATATTATATAGACTCATTACATGCAAAGTGAGATATTTCAAGCCTTTATTTGTTACAATTTTGATGATTATGGCTTACAGCTTATGAAAACCTTTTCTAAATATTCTAATTTTGAATTTGGGGTTTTCATAAACTGTAAGCCATAATCATTAAAATTATAACAAATAAAGGCTTGAAATATCTCACTTTGCATGTAATGAGTCTATATATATTAGTTTGACCTTTTAAGTTGAATTACTGAAATAAATGAACTTTTGCACCATATTCAAATTTTTCCAGTTTCATCTGTATATGAAAACCCACAAGCTTTCATGTCATATGAAGGATGAGCTTTGAATATCTTTGTGTGCTTCATAACCATGTTTATATTCTTTATTCTTTACTCTCTGCCAGATTATGAATCTCTCCAACACACAAAAAAAAAAAAAAAAATTTATGGCATTTCTTCAAACTTCTTCTTAAATTTCCTTTATTTTGGATGGCACAATATGACTGAAATTTAAGTAACTGTGATTAGATCAGAAAACCACTATCAATAATCAATAGTGACAGGCCCAAATCTGCTTCTGACCGCAGTTTCTGTTTACAATGAAACTATCCGAGCATCTCTTCTGCTGAAGTCAAACAGGTTTTGTGTGCGTGATATGAAAAATGCTGCTGATTGTTCAGGTTCTGATTGATTCCTCATTTTAGTATAACTCACCGAAAGCCTCCTTCGACTCGCCCAAGCGCTCCTCGTCGGTGGAGTCGATGACGTAGATCACACCGTGAGATTCTGCGTAGTACTAAAAACATGGTAAATATGACATTACAAACAGATTAGTTGCGTTCCTGTCTTCCGTAGTGGATAATGCAAATCTTCCAACGACAGCATCAGGATCACATTTTTTTTTAGTGAACGTGTGTCACCTTGTCCCACAAAGACTGTAGTTCTTCTTGTCCTCCAAGATCCCAAAACATCAGACGAGCTTTTCCCACATCGATGGTGCCGACTGAAACAGACAGACAGGAAAAAACAAGTAAAACTACTGCTATGTTTATGTGTGTTGTCTTTAGTTTCACAGCATGCATTACTCACTGTTGAGGCCGACTGTAGTTGTGATCTTCGAGAGGTTCATGCCCTTGTAGTTTTTACTGAATTTTGTTTTTGTTTGTTCCAGAAAGGTCTACAATATTCAAGAAAAGAACACAGATTTGTCTCAAAACTAATGAGCTGTCTACCTAAACTGCACTTTTGAGCATCATATCTATTCTAGGAACTAAATAAGCAGCATACTAATACAGAAACAGTGTCATAAACATAGTGTGCAACCAAACTAGTGAGAATATTAGTTAACTGCAGTCTCAAATTCTTAAAATTTGATGAGCACCCTAGCTAGACACCACTTTCCAAGTTGCCTAACTTAGGTTATTGTGCATCATAAGCCCAAAAACTGATTTTGTGGGACTGTTTTAGGCGTGGACTATTAACTACTAGTCTTACCGTTTTCCCTGCATTGTCCAGACCGAGGATCAGGACGCAGTACTCGTCCTTCTGGAACACATATTTGTACAGACCCGATAATAAAGTGTACATCCTCGATAACAGACTATTTGCCAACTCACATCACAAACACAGCTAGCTTAGCTTAGCTGCGGCGCTAAGTAAACAACGTCAACAGTCACGAGCTCTAGTGAAGATTACGATAGAGAACACGGTGTTTTTCTTCATATAAATGCAAATATGAATTCAGTGAATCAGATGTAATTCGTGAGACTCTGTTTTGCTGTTTATGTCCATGTTGGCAGCGGTCAGTAATAAACGCTTCCTGGGAAGTTGTTGGCGAATTTTGGTGCATTGTGGGAAATGTAGTTCGCGATCTGTTCGGTGGCAAAGACTGAAAGATCGTTTAACAACACTATTCTTTAATTATTTCACCATAGTAATTATACTACACCAAAATATATATTCATGACATCCAAAAATAGCTTGCTGCACTGTGACACCTTCAGTTAAAACTCATGAATTATAGTTTTCAGGTGTTTTATTTGATAGAGAATATAATAAATCAATCATAAAAGATGATACAGCTGGTTTACACTTTTAAACACATTAATAAAAGAAAAAGCCTAACCCTAAAATCACACACAGAAAGACATAAGACACAAGTGATGGTGTGACGACCCCTTATGGACTTTGGTCGTCACTGCATATAGCATAACGTAAAAGATAGATAGATAGATAGATAGATAGATAGATAGATAGATAGATAGATAGATAGATAGATAGATAGATAGATAGATAGATAAGTTAGAAACTTAAATTAAGGCTAATTTTAAAGGCCTATATGAAAATATGAAATATGAAAACTCTAAGAAAAGCCTATATGAAGGGATTTTCTGTATTAATTTTCTACAAGTACTTTACCTATATTTTTTTATTACCCATTTAATTTTTTTGCGTTTATTGGTTGAAGGAAATGTCGATAAACTTAACTTAATTTTCTGCCAGAACATTTTCCTACTGGGTTGCATATATAAACATATATAATTTCCTTTTATTCTTTTGGATTTTGGTGTGAAATAAGACCCG
>NC_136886.1:1651982-1676982 GCF_949152265.1 Phoxinus phoxinus
TTTAAAGCCCGTTGAAGCGGCGCTGACACTGTCATCTGGACCTTGACCCGTTTGGGGCCCATTGACGTCCATTATATGGAGAAATGTGTTCATCAAAAACATTAATTTCTTTTCCACTGAAGAAAGAAAGACATGGACATCTTGGAGGACATCGGGGTGAGGAAATCATCAGCAAAAGTTTTTTAAAAAGTGAACTAATCCTTTAACACGCACACAACAATGACTTAAAAACACTAACAACAGGAGCATCATACAATGTGTTCCTCTGTAAATGCTTTCTTTCTTCTACCTCTCTACGGTTTAGAGTTCACTGCAATATATGTTGAATGAATCAGACATGATGCGGTATGCTTTAATACTTTATGTTTTTGGAGTAATTCCAAAGTACACACATTAGTCTACACACCATCCACCGATACAGACACAGGATCAGCTGTGGTTGGTCCAATTGTTTTAATACCATTTAATTTTTAGATTCGAAATATTCCATTACAATATTACTGTAGAAATGTGGCAAAATTCAGTTTTGTATTATGTTATTGTTTTGAACCCTTTAAGTGTCACCCCCCCCCCCTTTTGTTTTTTAATAGATATGAAAATGCAGATTCCGAACTTAAATGGTTGTAATTCAAGAATGCATTGGAATATAGATGTAAGATTGGTCTTGTTTTAAAGAAGACATTTGTCAGATTTTTGTAGAAGAGAAATAAATTAAGCGAAAGCGAAACAGAAAAAAGTTATAGAAGTTTGAGTTTATGAAAATGTACAATGTAAATTTTTTTATTATTCATATTTTATATTAAAAATATTTGTCAAAACCTGGTGGACTCTAAAACTGCAAAAAAATCAAAGCCAAAAATCTGAACAAGTTGTGTTTCAAATGTTAGGTTGATATCTTAAAAAATGAGCTTTCAGTGAGATTTAGTTTGTGCGCAGTACCACACTTCTCCACTAGTGGACATCACTGCCCATATAAGGGCGCCTCCATTTCCATATGTTGTTTTTCTTTATATTTAAAACATTTTCAGACCTTTTTTCTAAAAGAATTGAATGGATGCTATCTTTTGAACTCTTGGCATGAAAACAAACTGAGGTTTCTACCATTCTTTCATGATTTTTCATGTTCATCACTATTTCAAAATAAAGGTCTGAACACGCCTTAGGAGTATGAACATATTCTTGTTGCAAATTGATAAATTACAGCTCCTCTGTAATGTATTTTGAAAATCAGTCACCAAATATGTAAACTAGAGATTGTAAGCTTTCAAATGATAAGTTTGTCAAGATTAGTTTAGGTTTAGTATAGGATATTACTGTTTTAAATATGTAATGACTTTGGGCCCACCGGTGACACTTTTAAGTTTAACAGTTCTGAGATCAGTGTGTGAGCGTGTGCAGATTGGTCTGTAGATACACAGTTGTGGTGGTTGTTGTGTCGAAGTGAAAAAAGAGTTAATGTAATTTGAAAGATGTCGTCATTGAATGCATTTTGTGCCAAAGCAATGATAAGATCCACAGTTTAACCCACACACACTTCTGTTGTGCTCACTGTGTGAAGAGTGAAGAAACAGTGACCTAAGTGTTGAGAAATGTGTCCTAGCGCCTGAAGTATTTATCATTGTTAGGTCATATTAACAAATGAAACCTTATTGTAAAGTGTTAGCAGATTTACTTGAGTCTCGTGGAAGTTGGTTCATGTCTCAAACCTCTCGTGGTTGTGTTTGTGTGTTTGTGCCGAGTCTGTACAGTGAAAACAACAGCGTTTAGAAATACATTCACAAGCATTTCAGAACCAAACTGAGCTCAAGTAAACATTTACACACAACTGGAAAAAAACTGACAGTGTTATAAAAGATACCAAAGGCAATTTAGCAAAAATACACAATATTCTTTGGCAAAACAAATTGAAACCAAGCAAGGCAACTGTGTTTACGATATTAAACTCAAATCACGATTACAGATTCAACGATTGAATGTGCAGAACTCTCTCTCCAGCAGACCAGTACCGTGGTGTACGCATGAGATTACTATGGTACTTTGGCATATTCATGTACTTAAGATTGTTACTCAACTCTTACTCAATGTGTTAGGCTAAAAGATGTTGCAACCATGTTTACCACAGTATTCTGACTTCACAGCACATATATATTGATTGTTGTTTGAATCCAGGAAGTAATTCTGCGGCTATCACTTGATTTTAAGCATTTTGCATTGAGTTCAGGGAGACCGGGGCAAGTTGTCACATGGCAAATATGCGTTGAGTCAAAAGTGCATATACACCATTGCTTGTTTTGTTCATTTTATTTTGATATTATTACATATTTCTCTGTCAGCTGTTTTTTTTTTTACTTATCGGTAACACTTTACAATAAGGTTCATTAGTTAACATTAGTAAATGTATTAACGACATGAACTAATCATGAGAAAATACTGTATTTGTTAATAAAAATACAGCTGTTCATTGTTAGTTCACAGTGCATTAGCAAGATTTTAATAACAGAATGCAAAAAGTGGCTGAGTTTAGAATTAATTATAGTTTGTATCTAGTTTGTAATTATAATCTGGTACAATAGGAGAAAGTGGGAGATATAATAATCATAATTTTTTCTCAGGTCCTGCGTCAAACATTGTTAACATTAACAAAGATGAATAAATGCTGTATAAGTGCAGCTCATTATTAGTTTATGCTAACTAATGTAGTTAACTAATGTTAACTAACGAACCTTATTGTAAAGTGTTACCCAAGTGTGACAACATGCCCCACTATAGATACAGTAGAGCAACACCTTAGTGTTTGATTCCCAGGGAATGCATGAACTGATCAAATGTAAACATTGCATGCAATGTAAGCCTATAAGCATCTGCCAAATGCATAAATGTAAATTATTTTTTTCATGGTGACTCAACACAGAAATATTCACTGGTTTGGAAAGTGTGACAACTTGCCCCGGGTAGTCCCGCACAAGCAACAGACGACCAGCCTTAAAGGGAGAGACTGTCGGATATCTGAACACAGGAGATATGGAAGACGAGAAGATGTAAACCGAACTAACCATCCTCTTTGGAGATGTTCAGTCTGACTTCTATACGGGAAACGTACTTTATATCCGGCCGACTGTCCGGTCTCCATACAGACATTTTTGTTCAATATGGTTTCAAGCAATAAAACAAACAATAAAAGGCAACAGAACATCAATTACATGACAAGGCAAAATGATACAGTGCATTTCTCACGTAATAGTGCATTCAAAAGAGTAGTTTTCCCTGTTTCATGAGTGATTAACTAAGAGTTCATGTTCAACTTCATACATCTGGCCCTCATGTTTTCAGACGACGTATTAGAAAATGAAATGTTTATATATATATATATGTTGAATGATTGTGAAGCAGACACATTACGTTATTAAACGTTTACAGAAATCGTTTATGTACAATGTGTTTAGAAATTGCTTTGGAAGGTTTAGTGTCTTTAGGAAAAGTTGTTTTTTTATAGCAGAAAATAGGCTTTTTTTTCCATTTAAAGAATTAACTTTAAATATACATTCTTTCTAAATATTCCTAAATTCTCAACATGCAAGTTATTAATCCAGGGTGTATTCAAAAATTGTAAACTTGAGAGAAAGTGATATTTTATATGTCTTATGTACTTGAAGTGAATTTCCTAACCATGGTATTCATTTAGGGAATATTGTGATGGATATTAAGTAAACCTGGTGTAAAGACATTTTGAAATTCACATGCTGTCGTGAAATACATTCACAATGAACACGGACGACACTTTTCAAAGGGATCCTTCATCCAAAATCTCTCATTATTTACTCCTCGCCCCCATGTTTATCAGCAACTACTTACATTTCACTATAGCTTCATATAACTTCAGAAGGCAAGTCAAATAAACAACAAAAAATGCCTGTAGAACTTATACACCTTCTACAATGCAATGCAAGTCGCTTTGGATAAAAGCATCTGCCAAATGCATCCATGTAAATGTACGCTTATGTGTAGTTTTGGCCTTTTTGGAGCTTGACAGATGCTTGTATTTTTCGTTGCACAGACGCAAACAACTCGTACAGTTCGGAGCGACACAACAGTGAGTAAACCATGGCAGGACGTTTGGGTTATTTTTGGGTGAACGATCCCTTTAAAGGATTAGATCACTTCAGAATAAAACATTTCCTGATAATTTACTCTCCCGCACGTCATCCAAGATGTCTTCCTTTTTCTTCAGTGGAACAGAAATGCAGGTTTGTGAGGAACACACTCCAGATGTTCTCCATATAGTGACTTCAATGGTCCAGCGGGTCGAAGGTCCAGATGTGAGTTTCAGCTTCAAAGTCTCGATCCAGCCGAGGAATAAGAGTCTTATCTAGACACACCAGCGGACATTTTATATAGAAATACACATTTATACACTTTTAACCACTAATGCTGGTCTTGCACTCGCTGCGATGCGCCACACATTACGTCATCAGGTTGAAAGGTCACGCGTGTTCCGGTTCAGAAATGTAGAGTAGCACGAAAAACTCCATCTCATTTTCTCCTCCAAATTCAATATCGTCCGACAGCGTTGTTTTACCTTTTATTTATTTAATTGTTATTTTGTAAATGGCGTTTGACTCAGTCTTTGCATGTTCACTTTGAGAACACTTGGTCTGTTCTTCCGCCTACGCTTGACCTTTCAACTTGATTACGTAATGTGTGATGCATCCAACACGATCTCATGAAAGTGCGTACCTATCTATACCACGAATGTTATTTCTCATGCATTTATACGCCAAAAAAGTTTTTTGCGTGCATATGCTACGCACTGAAAACCCTTGGGTAGGATTAGGGGTGGGGAGTGCGTGCGTATTACACGCCATAAAGTGTATCATATGTACGCAAAAACTATTTTTGGCGTATAAATGGCACGAGAAATAACATTCGTGGTATAGATAGATACGCACTTTCATGAGATCGGGCTGGACACATCACAGCTAGTGGAAGACGAGCATTTGTGGTTAAAAAAGTATATAAATGTGTATTTTGTTATAAAGTTGGCTGCCATTGAAGTCCATTATATGGAGAAAAAATCTGGAATGTTTTCCTCAAAAACCTTCATTTCTGAAGAAAACTGAAGAAAGAAAGACATGAGCATCTTGGACGAGTAAATTAACAGGACATTTTAATTCTGAAGTGAACTTATCATTTAACTAGTGAGATGCAAATCCAGAAAATGTTCTTAAAGATGAAAATGCACCACATGTGAGACGATAAACACGTGTCTCTCGTCCATCCTGACGTCCACCCGACGGAGAAAGCTCCCAGAAGTCGTTTCCAGCGTTTGCCGTCTCCACCTGGAGCTGTGTAAGTGAAACACTGCTTCTTAAGCACACAGGTGCTCACAAATACAGTCTAGCCAACACAGTCTCATGAAAGTGCGTATCTATAGCACAAATTTTATTTCTCATGCCATTTATACGCCAAAAATTGTTTTTGCATGCATATGATACGCACTGTAAACCTTGGGAAGGATTAGGGGTTGAGTCGCTGAGTCCTGCGTATCATATGCACGAAAAAACTATTTTTGGCGTATAAATGGCATGAGAAATAAAATTTGTGCTATAGATACACATCTTCATGAGATCGTGCGCTGGTCGTAACGACGTCCCGTGTGGTTTCAATGTTCGTAAAGATGAAAATGCACCACATGTGAAACGATAAACACGCGTCTCTCATCCATCCTGACGTTAACCTGACGGATAAAGCTCCCAGAAGTCGTTTCCAGCGCTCAAACTTTTGCCGTCTCCACCGTAAAGATGAGAATACACCACGTGTGAAACGATAAAGACTGTTCCGGTGTCTCTCATCCAGCTTTGCGTCAACCTGATGGATAAAGCTCCCAGAAGTCATTTTCACTTTCTTCCGCTCGTGGAGTTGTGCTTGTGAGTGAAACTGCTTTTTAAACACGCAGGTTTCCTCAAATACAGTCTAACGCTGGTTTGTAAAGACTTCCTGCGTAGTTTTCACTTGGGTCCGGTCCAGCCTCGGTCTCCGTAAGCGCCGTCTCCGGTGGCCGAATGAGGTGACGGGACACACAGATCGGAGTCCGTGTCCGACTCGCCCTCCGCGATGTACGGCCTCACTTTAGCGCAGCGCGGCACGCCGCTAAAATAAGCGTTGTTCAGAAAGTCCAGGTTTTCTTTGGACTGCGAGATGCTGAATCCGCTGAAGGAGCGTTCGAGTTCCTCGTGATCCACCGAAGGGATCGATACGGACGTGTCGCTCTCGGCTCCGGCTTGGGAAAGGCGCCCGTCTTCGCGGGAATGATGTGCACGAGATCCTCCGTTGTGTCCGGCGGACGAGCGCTCGTGTGCCGGAGGCGGAGGGATACGCACTAGCGAACCGGGATCGGGGATCGGACCGGGATCAGGGATGGTTTGTGGATGCCGGGACGTGGATGGAGGACAGTGGTGATTGATGGTCGGCGGGTCGAAGTTCTTCTGTCCTGCTGAGCTGTTGGACCGGATGATTTTGGTGATGGATCCGCTCTTCACCATGTGCTCCACCGGACTGTGGTACGGAGGCGCCGGGTCGGGCTCCTTAGAGGCGAAGTAGGCGTCCGTCTCGGACTGCGGGATTCCCATGCGCTGGATGTAGATGTTCACCAGGAAATCCAGCTTTCTCTCCATTGACATCACCTGCAGAAGAGGAAGATCTCATCATCTTATTATGACATTATCTTAATAAAACAAACAATACATCTCAGAGAGTCAGGATCTCAGAGACAAGCCCCTTTCACACAGAGATTCCAGAAAATACACGGATAATGTGTCCCGGGATCGTTTGATTTTGGTTCATTCACACTGCCAGTGATTTTCCAGGATCTGTGAGTGCGTTCACACTCATCCTGGTAAGATCACGTAAAGACACGTGACGTCAGGATGAGACGTGTAACGTACGCGGCAAAAACATGCACACGAACGCATCGCGTGCCGTTCCACAAGCTGGCGAGCGCTCTCAGCTTCCGCGCGGATAGTTAGGAGCTTCTGGTCTCTGCTTCCTTCCAGTTTGCAGACATTTTTTCGTTCTTTCTTTGTTGATGACGAACACAAACTTTCTAGAGTCGCGCGATGGCACGTGCGTCATCACTACAACACACCCCTTACGGTATTGATCCTGGCTTTTGTTCACACAGGGCACGTTCTGGGACTGATCCCGGTAATGTTACTAGGTCCCCAACCTGGGATCGATGCCGGCATCGATCCCGGGATGTGTTTGCATTCACACAGAAGGCACTCTGGCAATTTCCCGGCAAATTCCCGGGACCAACGCGCTGTGTGAAAGGGGCTAAGACAGATAAAATTATGAATAACCATTTGAAATGTATTCCTTTCTGAACAATCTTTCTTCTGATGAGCGTTCGCCAAGCTATAATAAGACCATACAGGTTGACTCGAAACCCTGATTAGTTCAGTGTACATGATTGATTGTGATGTACCTGTTTCTCCACTTTCCCGAGTCGCCCCATCATGCTGGGATCCTCCGGCAGTTCTCCGTCGGTGGTTCCTTTAGGACGATCCTTGTCCGTTATCGGAGCGCCTCGGCCAACAATCTGATCCACTCTAACAATCAATCAAAGAGAGGAAACATCTTGATAATTCACGAGTTTTTCCTGCAAACATCGGTTATAGGGGAAAATATGTGAACCAGCGATACATGGACAAAAAAACTTTTTTTTTGATATAATCACCAATTGTTAAGTACACTAGATTTGATTTTTTTTCAAATTGCATCAAACAAACATCTTTCCATTACATGTTCATTGTTAGTAACCCAAAGTTTAATAACAACGATATTCATATCAAAGAAACTATAAACCATGTATTCTGTCTTGAAGCACAAAGCATTGTGGGATATAAGTGAATGCATGCAGAGGGAGGGATATGATAATAATGAGTGGGCGTGTCCACAAACAGATCGACAAACATGATTGGACAGAAAGAGTCAGGCCCTCCAGACAGACGTTTTCTGTTGATATTTGCCATTTTTGAACAATGTGTCAACATGAAATCACATCTTTAGCTGCGTATTACATGTTTAATGAGCATCAGTTTGACACATTATCCAAAGTTTCAGATGATGTACTACACTAGCAGGGGTGCGTCTGATCTGAGACACTAGATACGGTTTTCAGAAATCAAATCACTTCCAATTTGCTCCAAATAGTCCTTTTTAAAACAGCACTGCATGTGCTCAGCAGACCGCTGGGAATCAAGCATGCCCTGCCGAGACCGTATGAAGAAAATTGCACTTGCGAAAGAATAAAATAGTGCATCATGTGGCATGCCTGAAGTAACGCCATGCCGACATGCATTAGCAACAACAGCGACGCTAAATGAAATAAAACCATTTTTGGACGTGTGCATCTCCATTTGCTGCTTCTTACTGCCGTAACGCTTCATTTCCAAACAGCGGTGCAGGCAAACTAGCTTAACCAGTTTTAGTTCAGCTACATGACTAGTAACTCGCCGAAACGTGACATTTGTTCCCCTGCTTTTCTCTCACCGAAGCGTCTCTTGTGATTAGTTCAGTCACAACAAACAAAGGTCATGAAGTCAATTAAGAGTTGATTACCAGAAGCTGCCGGGAGCGCTTGGGCCGTTTCAACACTAATAGACTGGGTTATTTAGGATAAGAGCCACTCTTAGAAGAAAAGGTTCTGGTTAGGTTCCGTCATATACAGTGTGGAATCTTTCAGGGGTTCCGTGATGTGTAATTAGTTTTAATTAATGACTTTTTTATAAATTAAGCAGCTCGTACAGAAGTGGCCCAAAGTGATGTCCGATCTTCACCCTTTATTTAGACCCCGTTTACAAATGACATGGTTAATTTAAAAAAAACTAAGACATTTCCCTTCGTTTACACAGAGAATTTGCCTCTGAAAACGATTCTTTCTAGAAACTCCGGCCAGAGTGGAGATTTTGGAAAACTTTATTTGCACGTAAACACGTTTTAGGCAGCCGACGTCACCATAGATGTCTATTTAAGGCTAGATGTCTTTCGGCGGATTCTCTAACGTCATCACCGGCGGCCATCTTGTCTCAGGCAAGCGATCTGGCGGGCTCTGTGGTTCCTGATGTACGGTGAGTGATCTGCATGAACACAAATCCTCTTATCTCGCTGAAATCTTGACGGATTTACAAACGGTTTGGTTTCTTACAAACGTTATTCACGTGGTTATAATTCGAAATGCTGGAAAGTCCTTTGTTATAATTATTCATATGTATGCAGTGTCATAACTACATCTCTGACGTTTATAACAAAGCAACCCGTTTGAAAATCGGTAGAAAATTGAGCAAGTTATGGTTATTTACAAAAGTACCATTAAAACACAATGTTACGAGTGAGGGAGCTGACTGTGACAAGATGGCCGCCAGGTGCGGACGTCGACCTCCATTGGCCAGCAGCGCGGACGAGATATCTAGCCTTTATTATGTATATCTATGATGGTGATCTGCATTCAGAGCAGCAGTCGCATTTATGGCTATCGCTAATAATAACAAGGCTTTCTGAATTACACGTATAGCCCAAGTTTAGTGTTTTGTTCTTCCCTCACACTTTAAGGAATATATTTGATATTTTTTGTAGTTTAATCAAAACAAATATATAATATAAGCCATTTATTGCCCTTTAGAGCCTTAAATAGAGCCTTTCCCCCCTAAGAGTGGCGCGTGTGGTCCCTGATCACTGAAGCTCAGCCTCTACTAGCCATGTAGTCTGAAGCAGAAGCAGGTTTCTTCACTTGTCTCTGGATGGAGATCTGGCGATGCAGTCTGGGGCGTCCTAACCTAGAAGTCAACTGGGGCGACTCTTTGTTTCCTTTGGTTGAACGCTTCTTTTGGCGAGGGGTGCTGGGACCCGGAGGACCCGAAGGACCAGGAGGACCCAATATCATATCTAACCTGGCAAAGCAAATAGAGTAGAGGACAGCACAATGCAGAGTGACGTGACACGGACCGGCGCAGACGTCAGGACCCTCGGCGGGACACGGGGACAAACACAAACCAACAACAACAAGCCCAGAGATTCCCAGAAAACACAATCCAGACAGACCTTATTCACAGCAGCGCCATCGCGAATGGGAATGAAAGCGAGGCTGTGAGGGACCGACATGCATCTCTTCAATGCTGAACTGTTGTTTAATGTGTTCTGCTCATGAAACACTGGAAACATATAAATAATAATAATAATAGTAAGTAATCTAGGAGCTTTATACCATTGGAAACACAGCGAGTCTATTCCTCACATCCTCACGTTCTCACCGGCGCCGGCGCTGCTCTCAATAAGGTCTATTACCGCTGATATCAGCGATCGACGTGTGGTGAGAGTATGCCATTAATGTTCCCTAAATATAATAGCAGCAATATATTTACATATGTGAAATCATATTCAGAAGGATTCCCCAAAAATAAGATGTGACTGAAGTACTGGAATATGTTTAAATGCACTGAGAAGTGAGTTAACTAAATGTTCTTGGACTCTACACAGTTTTCACTAATATTTTGAATTAGTTTAAATTTTTATATTTTCTGTTTTTATTGTAATTTAGTTCGTTTTAATAATTTTGTTGTGTGTTTTACCATTTTTATTAATATTTTCAAAAATATATATTTATATTGGTTTTTATTATTAATAATACATAAATTAATATATATTATATTTTTTATTATTATTTTTATTTCAGTATTTAGTTATTTTAGTTAAAATAAAAATGGGAAATATTGCATTGGTTTTCAATATTATAGTTTTTGTCAATATTTTGAATTACGGTAGTTTTTATTTGTATATTTCCTGTTTTCATTTTCATTTTATTTAATAATTTTTTTAAATTAATTTTTATTTAAGTTTTTGTTTTAGTTACTTAAAGATAAACTAAATAAAAAAAGTTTGGCCTGGTTTTCAGTATTATAGTTTTCACTGATATTCTAGATTAGTTTTCACTTTTTTACAACCAAACTTTCATTTAATGATTGAAAAAATAATAATAATAAAATAATAATAATAATAATAATTATATATATATATATATATATATCAGAAAATCTTACATATTTATATATGTTCTCTAACAAAATATAAAAATATATGTTCACTACATCATGAATGTAGGTAGATTTTTTGTTGTTGTTGATTTCTGAATCATGAATATCACATTTTCTCTGAAAGTAGTGATTTAAAAATTACAAAATTTTATTTTCTTGTAAATAAATAAAACAAGAAAATACAATTTCAATCTTTCTACTTCAAAATGTCATGTTTAATTAAATGCATTACTTGTTCTTTGTAAATATTTGAGAAACTTATTTAGCAATTTCTGTGAAATCCTACAGCATTTTCTTTCAAATGGACATGCATTTTCAATTATTTTTGAATAAATTAATAGATTTAATGTATTAAATAAATAATACATATGCTGCTCTGAACTGCTAAAATATCATGATATTACATGTCAATAAATGAAAATGCAGATAATGCACTGAAGTGACGTGTTGGTGTTGTATATGTACATATTCTGACAGATATGAAAACAGTGAGAGACATTTAGGAAACTAAGCCATGCAAAACACAGAAGAACAACACTATACGGTGTGTGTGTGTGTGTGTGAGCGGTCACTGAAGCGGCGAGGTGTCTCTTGCCTGGACTGCAGGTTTTTAATCCTCGCCAGCATGTCGAGATGTCCGGCTGAATATTGCTCGATGACGTCCATCACGTCGTACGGCCGGAGACTCTCTTTAAACTTGCGCTTGGACACCATGAACCTCATGATGCTGCGGGACAAAGAGTTCACACACATCATCACCCGGAAACACTCTGAACACACACACATGGGGGAGTCCGGCCCAGGGTCATATTTCACAACAAAAACTAAGAAATAAGAAAAAAAAAAATTTCTTTCTAGGACCCAGTGTTATACGTTGTATTAATTGTCACTAGTATTTGGACATTTTTTTTTTTTTTTGTAAATAATTTTGTTGTGTGTTTTGCCATTTTTTATTAAATAAGTCTAGTTTATTATTTATTAATTTTTTATATTTAATTTTTTTCAGTTCAAATAAAAATAAGAAATGTTGCCTTGATTTTCAATGTTATAGTTTTTGTTAATATTCTGAATTTTATTATTAAATTTTAGTGAAAGTTTTTCTGTGTTTTTAAAACATGTCTATATATTTATTTTATTTTTATTTTAGTTATTTTAGATAAAATAAATACAAATGAGTTTAGCTTGGTTTTCCACATTATAGTTTTCACTAAAACTTTTTTATACTTCCTGTTTTCATTTAAAAATTTTAGCTTAAGTTTGCATACTTTTGTTGTTTGTGCGGTCATTTTAATTAGTTTTTATTATTTATTTTAAACATGTCTATATTTTTCAATCATTTTTATTTCAGTTTTAGTTCTAGTAATTTTAGTTTGGGTTAAATAAAAAAACAGAGAAATTACTTTGGTTTTAATTTTTTCACTATTATAGTTTTTATTAATATTTTTAATTAGATTCATTTTTATATTTTATGTTTTTTTATCACAATAATGTTGTTGTGTTTTTTATTTTTATTAGTTTTAACAAAAATAGTTTGTTATAGTTTTAATAATTGTATTTATTATTTTATTAAACTAAATAAAAATGAGACATTTTCAATATTGTAGGTTTCACTAAAATTCTCAATTAGTTAATTTTTTTTATTGTTTTCATTTTAATTTTAGTTAAAGTTTTAATAATTTTGATGTGTTTAGTCATTTTAATTTTACTATTATATTTTTTTTATATGTCTAGCCTATATCATCAACCTTTTATTTTAGTTTCAGTTTAAGTTATTTTAGTTCAAGTCAAACTAAATAAAAATTAGAAATGTTGCCTTGAAAAAATTCAAGTAAATGTTATTTTTATGGGTTTACACCATTGATTTTGCAGTAAAATATGACCTGAACATCTGTTTTTCGTGAGATTTAGTCCTGAACCGAGTCCAAGACACTGCTATATATATATTTTTCGTTTGATACGGACCTTTAATATTCAAATATCACATGCATAAGCGTCGCTGGCATGATCTGAGCAATGAAAGTGTGAATGTAACGAAGGATTCAAAAGACTGAATGTAACTTACATTCAGGAAAGAGTTAATGAGGTAATATTATGTGATGCAGACTTCTAGTATTATCAATAATATTACACGTGTGATGGAGCATTACAGTCCCGTGAGTGATGCTGCCTGTCTCATCTTTGCTTACCACACGGCCCTGATGGTAACTTTTAGTCCCGGCGTTAAATCCTGAGGGACAAACTCACAATGGCAGCTCTTATTGTCATCAACAATGTCTTCTCCGGGAAGGCTGGCTTCTAAAAGACACAACACGGAGGACAGGAGGACTCTAGAGTTAGTGCACAGACCCCTAACCCTGCATTCATCTCCACTGAGCCTGAACCCGTCCACTAGCTCAGCTATGCCGTTCATCAGGCGTGAACCGGTGCATCATGGGAAATATGAGACAACCGTGGCCCAAAATACACCAGCCATACAGTCAGTGACCCCAAAACACACCTGGACAGAGTTAAACTGAGGAACATCAATGCATCAGATATGATAACGCATCAAATCAAGCATTTCATTTCTATTAAAGATGGTTTTACACTGGCTGATCTTTTTATGTTTTTGAAAGAAGTCTCTTCTGCTCACCAATAATCCATTTATTTGATCAAAAATAGCAGTTTTCTATGTGAATATATAGTAAAGTGTAATTTATTCCTGTGATCAAAGCTGAATTTATCATCATTACTCCAGTCTTCAGTGTCACATGATCCTTCAGAAATCAGAAATTATTATCAATGATGAAAACGGTTCATATTTGTGTGGAAACTGTGATACATTATTATTCAAACGTTTGGGGTCAGTAAGATTAAAAATAAATAAATAAATAGAAATCAATACTTTTATTCAACAAGGATGCATAAATTGATCATAAGTGAGACATTTATAAAGTTACAAAAGATTCGATTTCAATAAATGCATTTCTTTTGAACTTTCTATTCATCAAAGAATCCTTAAAAATAATGTTTCCACAAAAAACAACAAAAAACTTTTTCAACATTAATAATAAAAGGACCATTATTAATAACCGAGCAACATAACTGATAATAATTGAGCATCAGATCATCATATTATACTGATTTCTGGAGGATCATGTGACACTGAAGACTGGAGTAATGATGATAAATTCAGCTTTGATCACAGGAATAAATTACACTTTACTATATATTCACAAAGAAAACTGTTATTTTAAACTTGAATAATATTTTTACTGTATTTTTTTAATCAAATAAATGCAGTCTTGGTGAGCAGAGGAGCTTTCAAAAGCATTAAAAAAATCGTAATTATTCCAAATAGATGGACAACTCAAAATATGTGTGTTTGTTATACGTTAGTGTGTTCCTATCACTGAGCAACAAAGTCGGTTCTGATAAAAATGCACAGAATCAAACACTTGATTTGATATTTTGTGTCGAATGACATTCAGACGTGTGTAAGCGTGACTTAAAGTCCAAACACATTGTTGTGTACAAGCATACAGTAAACTACGCCATATCATTTAACTAATATTTCTTCAGCGGATTCATTTTGGATTCAGAGAAAATCCATTTAGTAAAGCAGCTCAGTCAAAAAACATTATGTGACCCTGGATCACAAAACCAGTCACATGGGTTAATTTTATGAAATTGAGATTTATACATCACATGAAAGCTGAATAAATAATCTTTCCATTGATGTGTGGTTTGTTAGGATAGGACAATATTTGGTCAAAACACAACTATTGAAAATCTGGAATCTGAGGAGCAAAAAAATGTAAACATTGAGAAAATCTAGATTAAACTTGGATGTAAAGTACACTGTTGATATATCAGTGCTGGACTTCATAACTACATTGAGTTTTCTACAGCGGTTCTCAACTGGTTTTATGGTGCAAGTTTTAACCCGACACAATACCAAACCTGTAACCAGTATTAAATGTAATACGGATCATTTTCTTTCTGTCAAGACCCACCAGTTGAGAACAACGGAGTCATTATCACTAACTAACTAGTTTCTTGTCTCCGTGCAAAACGCTGATTTCTTCTGTGATTTTGGGCCACAGTGTCTTTCTCCCGTGTTCCCGTTCATTAGCACAGAACATCTGGAGCCGGGCAGGTGCGTACACATACATCTACCTGTGCTTATTATGCCAGATAAACCACAGAGCCTCAAGACAACGGTCCCTGAGTGAATAATGATGCGCTGAGATGGGTTTATTGAGGTGGACTATAGTTGTTCCTCAGCTCTGTGGTGTTCAGGTTTCTCCTCAAGACTAGCTAGTGTTCCTCACATGCAGTACAGGAGCAAAGTTAGCAGCCATCAACTAGCACTAGCTCTGGGGTCGGTAAAACGGGCTAATCTCTGTGATAATCTCTTACTGATTAACCCTTCCATCGCTGCGGTCGTTTGGGGAGGAGAGATGGTAATAAAGGCTGGTTACAAACACAACAAATCTGCTTTACATCTAGAAACGTCAAGGAACAATGCTCATAATAATGAAAGAAAAAATGCATTTAGATTTTTTTCTGAAACTAGTACATTCTCTGAGGGTGAAAAGTTCTAAAGTTATTCTTTTGTTGTGCAGTTATGCTTCAATCCTTCCAATAAATCATTCACCATCAGAGAAATGACACACACTGTATGATGTGAAATGTTCAAGTACTCAAAGAGTGTCAGTGTTTAAATACAATGAAATGACATTCAAGTGAATTCTGCACACTCACAAGTTTTCACTTACGTTTTGATATATGTGTGAACAACATCAAGTATGAATGCTATTCTTAATATTGATATATATTAAAATATATGCTAACCATCTAATATCAATGACGGCAAGATCTCATCATCATCATTACTAGTACAGCATAAGTTGCAATGCTAAAGCTTCTAAACAAGTAATATAATGTTACTATTAAAGAAAGTCATCACTGATAAAAGAACATTAATGAAACACAAATATTTGAACATTAATTATCACAAAATATCTTAGATCCAGTCTGGAGCTCAGTGTAAAAACATGTGCAATGTGAACTGTAGTGTTTCTGTAATCTATCATGTGCTTTGATTGGATTTTAATGTAAATTTCTTCAATTTTAATTATTGCTTTAAATCTGTTACTGCTAAAATGGTAAAACTGTAGCCAGATCACAATAATTTTGCATAGATTCATGTTTTAGGACATTAAATATATTTCACAAGCTATGGGACTTTAGTAACATAATTATTGACCATTAGTGGCACCTTTTTGTAAATATATATATATAAAAATGCCAAACTAATTAAAAAAGATTTCATATTATAGAGAGCAAAAACAATAAATAAAAACATCATGCTAACTGTTTTCAAAGCAATGCGAACATGCAAACATTTCAACGGGAATAACGCATCAGATTTTCAACGAATACTTCTGGAAAAGAGAAAGCTCAGTGGACAGTCCAGCATTTAAAGCAAGATTTCACAGACTGGCATATATCATCAGACCGCTGTGATGAACTCAATACTCAAGTGCCAAACAAATCACATTTGAATCAGTTTCCTCTATTAAACGAGCTGTGGAGATATGAAGCTCACTACTGTAGCGCCCTCTAGGGGTATTTTCATAAAATTTGGTGCATCTCTTCAGATTGTCCTGGCGTTATTGCGCACCAAAATTTGTTAAGTTTGCACACTGCGTTTACACGAAACAGGGTTATTAGTCAATGTGGGCTATGCATGAAAATTTAACCTGTAAAACAAAAGATGATTAAAAATTCCCTGAATAACTTTTTTGGTAAGAAATGTTGAAAGTAAATCACAACAAATGTCTACTGTATGTCGAGGTTGAAAAATTAGGGGGGTAGTTCACCCAAAAATGAATATTCTGTCATCATTTACTCACCCTCAAGTTGTTTCAAACCAGTATGAATTTCTTTCTAAAAAAAAGAAGATATTTTGAAGATTATGGGTAACCAAACAGTTGATGAACCCCACTGACGTCCATAGTATGGTGGGAAAATACAATGTGTCCCATCAACTGTAGTTCACCCAAAGCTACAGGGTGAGTATTTTGATTAATTGATCAATTAATTGATGATATAATTTGTATTTTTGTCTGAACCATCTCTCTTTAACAATATTATTCATGATGTTGACTACAGAGAGTATCTGAAGCTCTCCTTTGAGTCTCTTTAAATTCATCCTGGCGGTCCTGAGAGATATGCAGTCAAATAAGAATGGAAAATCTTATTTACTGTAGCTTTAAATGGGTACATATACATATATAAATATATATATACACACACATACACTTTGAATGAAACCCAATTAAAGCACATAAGGACTAGTGAAGTTAATATTCAGAACAACAGCATGCACGTGTGATACTGTGTGTCTACTAATATATACTAATATCAAATAATTCAATGCAATTCTATTTAGCCCAAACCAAACTCAGAGCATATTTGCAGACTGGCAGTTGAAGCGGGTTAGTTTGATTGAATATAGGAGCTCGACCCGTCTGGATCGCCTGACCTGGAGAGTTCCTGTGTCTCAAATCTTCCTCTTGCATCTCAATGAGCACTTTAGCATCAGCATCCAACATAGAGACGGAGAGGACAGCATCAGGATCCACATTCAGCAGAAAAAATGAGGGGAAAATCATAAACGCACACATGGATTACAACGGTCGTCCTTTCCACAAGCTGCGGCTGTCCGTGTTTTTATCAGGTTCCAGAGCTGACGACTAATGATCGAACAATATACTTAATCATCTGAAGTTGTACATTCTCAAACGTCCACTTGAAACGAATCATTGCATTTGCACTTTGTGGAAAGTATAACCAAAGCATAAATTTTCATAAATTATATTTCAATATTCCAACAAACACAGTCGATTCAAGCCAAATGTTATGATTGGTATGTAAAATAATATATATTTATGCCATCATTCATGTCATGAAATCCTATACTGTATTCATACCAATCATAAAACTAGTTATCTTGAATATTAATACATTATTACAAATGGTAGCTAATCAAATAAATAGCACAAGAATATTCGTTTCACAGTTTCTCCACAAAAACATTGGCAGCAAATGCAACACTCGATTATATATGATAAACTTGCACTAATAACACCGACAGAAAGAAGTACACTGATCACACTGACATCTCATGCAATGGCACAACAGAAACACGGAACAAAAATCCTGATGTGTGGAACTAGATTCTATCTGGATTATATGAATTTAATCTAGTTTCTGTCTTCACACTTTCTCTTTTTTTTTAGAGGATTCTTCTAAAAATCTCAATGCAACTCATTCAAGCCTAATAAAGTCCCTTTGTATTTTGTGCATCCAAGAGCACGTCCAATCTACTTGAATGGGGGAATCTGCGCGTCACACACACATTTAACTCGTTCCCCGCCAGTGTTTAAAAAAATTAAAAAGTTGCCAGCATTTTTGATAATTTACATAAAAATGTCATGGCCCCCAGAATATTTTGTTGCATGAATATCTGAGCATGCAATATATCAAAAGAGATCACCTCTGCTTTTTTATTTTATTCTAGCTTCATGCATTCTTGAAAACACTTAAAAAGTGGAAAAGTTTCAGACAAAAAGAAACAAGTTGAGAAATCTAATTATTTTTAAAGATTACAACGTGTATAAGCAATACTTCATCGTTTGTTTCTCCTATTTTGCCTGTGTTTTGATCAGGAGATTATGCACTCTTTTAAATGATGCATATAACAGTGAAAACACGGAAAGCCGGAAAATTCTGCCAATGGCGAGGAAAAAGTTAAATTACACATTTGTGCCCATAAATGTTGTTTCTTACGTTAATATAGTGTTAAAAAGTGTTTATTTAGATGGCGGGCCATATTGTGCACTGCACTTTCTGCATTCATAAGTAATGTGTTTGTATATCTAAAGTCTTTGATGCCTAACCAGTTTAAAAAGATCTCAAAAACAAGACCAGGCACTAGTTTTTAATTCTCCGACATTTTATCCAATGCAACTTCAAGTACACAAACTCTAAAAAAGTGTTCAGTTCACTTACTTTAAAAAATGGCTTACTTAAAGCCATTGCCTTAAAATTATTAGGTAAATAAACGTAATACTTAATCGAAAAAATTTAACTTGAAATTCCACATTACTTAATTTTTTTGATTAAGCATGAAGTTTATTAATCATTTTTAAAGCACAGGTTTCCTCAATTTTAAGCTTTAAGTAAAAATAATAATAATTTTTTACAGTGCCGCTGTATGAGTCTACAACTGTGATGACTGTCAAATGAGTCGGATAGACCCATACGAACATATATACGAGATCTTCTTCACTGACTAACTACAACAACCAAACATGACCAAAGCGTACAGATGCAGAAGTGCACAGGACCGGGTCGGTTCGCCTCACCTTCTGAGTTCTGGCGGGACGCGGCCCCTTTAAAGCGGAAGGCTTGTCTGGCCCGACTGGACTGGCCGAAGCTGAGGCTCTTGGGGACTTTAGACGGGCTGTCCTCCATGCTGGTGGCACTGGGAGAGCGGCGGAGCGGCTGCTGGCCCAGAGGAGAGTTCTTCCCTTTACTCGCAGAGTTCCTCGGGCTGGAGAACACGCGCTCCTTCAGACTCACTTTCTGACTGTATAAGGGTTTAAAAGTTACATTTACATTTATGCATTTGACAGACGCCAAAGAGACTTACATTGCATTTCAAGCTACACATTTACATTCTTATCAGTCCTTGCTTTCCCTGGGAATCGAACCCGCCAAGGTTTCCACTTACACATTCTGATGTTGATTGATATTTTTATGATTGCAGGGCTGTGTTTATTTGATCAAATGTCCTGAATATATCTGAAAAAGGTCTTAACACACGTATAATTGTCTAATTTTCCATTGCATCACCACTTTGAGTGTGCATTATTTTTTTCCAATTCAACAGCGTGTGTTTTTCTCACATGCTAAAAATGCATATATTTACACTAAAAAAATATTCAGGCCTAAATTTGAGATTTATGCATTTAGAATGCATATAAAATTCCCATCCGTTTAGACTACTTTTAACATAAATAAACTTGATGCATATTCAGGTCAAGATTTCTGCACTTAAAAATCATTGCACATTTTATTTTTAACTATATGCATATATTTGATTTTGTTGAAATAATCATATTTTCAAACTCATTTATTCAGATTAGAATCAGCATAAATGTGTTATAAGTTCAACATGTACAGCATGTTAAAATGGATTTATTGATGATGAATATATAAAACACACAATATAAAACAGTCAGTGTATTAGTATTGTTACAGAAATCTGACCGGTTTCATTTATGAATGATTGACAAAAATGCATCACATTTGTTTTTACGTTAAAACTGTGTAATCCCAACGAATGGAAACTTTATATGCAAATTAAATACATAATAAATGCATAAAATAAACCGTAATTTTGGCCTAAATATTTTTTGAGTGTATGATAATTTAAAGGAAAGTTGTAAATTTAGCGTTGTGTATTTGCAGTTGTATTAAGTACATTCCTACAAAAATGATTACTAATAAAGTACAATCAATCAGTTGTTCATATTCATATCTGCATTACATAATGTTTGTTAATGAAGGTGATTATGAAGTGTTTCCCTGAGGGAAGGAGCAGGAGTTTGCTTTGTTGAAATGTGGGCGGATATATTGATGTGCATAAACGCTACACACCTGTCTGCACACACACTCAAGGTCACACTAATATACACACACACACGCAAACAATGTGTTCATTGATGTGGACGTGCATCGGTACCGGTAAAATATTTGCACACAAACAACATCTCTAAAACACATCCTGCGCTGACAGAACTGATGACACTGACATGATGCATGCAAAGGAAAACATTAAATATGACGAAACACTGTTTTGTGGTGTCTGAGAAATATGATTTTTACTCACCCCGGAGAGGCTTCGGCTTCCTTCCTGTGTTGGGACACAAAATCATACTTTTGAATGAACAAACTGAACACGTTACCATTTTGAACTATATCCTAATAAATATTAGGGGGATCATGACATGTTTTTTAAACTTATTTTAATATGTTCTTTGAGTAATATGCACATGTATTTGCCCGTGTGACGTCACAGATCCTGCAATATCCAAACAAGATGTTTATGGAGCTTGATTAAATAAATGCTTAGTTTATAATGAGTTTTTAGCTCTGAAACTTGCATGTTTTAATGGAATAAAGATCTCTTATTGTCACGTTTTGGGTTTTGTTTCTTGTTCCTGTTTCTTGTCTGTCATGTGATCCCCTGTTCTAGTCATGTGATCCCTTGTCTGTTGTGTCATTGGTTCATTGCTTAATTGTTCTCAAGTGTTCATTTTATTCACTCTCAGATCAAGATCATGCTCCACTCGTCACCATGATGTAACGATCCTAAAACCAACATTAACAGAAATTCCTCTAAATTAGCATAACACAACATTAATCACTAAATCTCCCACTTAACATTAATATTGCACACAAAAAAAACATAATATTACACTTAATTTGAGCATTTACTCTTCCTTTCGAGTGCCGTCTGCAAAGCATGCTGGGAAATAGACATCCCAGCCGTTTCAGTGAAACTTCAGTTCGTCTAAATGAAAATAAATAATTTCATAAAACTCAAAACAATGAAACACTTCAGTTTACTGAAAATATATCAGTTCTGTGAACTTGAAAGAAAAAGAAAGTGCTAAATACTCATAAAAGTTCATTTGACTGAACTAATTAGTTTAATTTAAGTTTGTTCTACTCAATATAATGAGTCTATATAATATATTAGTTTCACCTTTTAAGTTGAATTACTGAAATAAAGGAACTTTTGCACCATATTTAAGGCCCCGTTTACACGATGGGAAAACGCAGATATTTCTCTGCGTTTTGGCCTGTCATTTACATGAAAACGCCGTTTTTATCCCAGAAAACGATCATTTCTAAAAACTCCGGCCAAAGTGGAGATTTCTGAAAACGCCGGTTATATGTTGTCGTGTCAACTGGGAGAAACGGGGTTTTAGGTTCTCTCTTGTCGATTCTGAGGATTCTGATTGGCTTGCATGGCTTTATCCTTCTCCCTACACTGCCGCCCATAGGTTTAGCATAGTTATAAAGGCGCTCGACGGCGTATTTATGCGGGTTGTGTGCACGATGTTATTATTGAAAACGGAGGGGGAGAAATATTCGTTTCTCTAAATACCCGGCTATGTGTAAATGTGGCCTAAATTTTTCCAGTTTCACCTGTAAAAGTGTCATGATTTGGGTTTTGTTTCTTGTTCCTGTTTCTTGTCTGTCATGTGATCCCTTGTCTGTTGTGTCATTGGTTCATTGTTTAATTGTTCACAAGTGTTCCTTGCTAGTCATTAGTCTTGTATTTAAGCCCTCATGTTTGCCAAGTAACGTTCATAGTCCACTGGAGGCAAGCTTGTGGAGAACCCAAGTGCAGTTTATTAACACAACAATCCAAAAAAACACACAAGATCAAACATAACACAAAAGCATGGCATGAAACTAGAAACAAGAACATAGACGTGAGGCTTACAACCAGCGATTATACAAAACAATACTAGTCAAAGACACGGGGCAAACATGAGGGCTTAAATACACAAGACTAATGACTAGACAAGGAACACCTGTGAACAATTAAGCAATGAACCAATGACACAACAGACAAGGGATCACATGACTAGAACAGGGGATCACATGACTAGAACAGGGGATCACATGACAGACAAGAAACAGGAACAAGAAACAAAACCCAAATCGTGACACTTTTACAGATGAAACTGGAAAAATGAGAATATGGTGCAAAAGTTCATTTATTTCAGTAATTCAACTTAAAAGGTCAAACTAATATATTATATAGACTCATTACATGCAAAGTGAGATATTTCAAGCCTTTATTTGTTATATTTTGATGATTATGGCTTACAGCTTATGGAAACCTCAAATTCAAAAGTAGAATATTGTGGAAAGGTTTTCATAAGCTGTAAGCCATAATCATCAAAATTATAACAAATAAAGTCTTGAAATATCTCACTTTGCATGTAATGAGTCTATATAATATATTAGTTTCACCTTTTAAGTTGAATTACTGAAATAAATGAACTTTTGCACCATATTCAAATTTTTCGCATGTCAAAAGATGAAGGCAAATTTGATTTCTCATGTCATGACCCCTTTAATATGTATTAATTTAGCTTGAGATGCCACAATTCACTTCATAAACACATAATTTATCTGAGAGAATCAAAAATAAAAGTGCATTTTAAAAACATGGCATTGTCCGTTACCTGAAGGAGAGGCCGGATTTGCTCTTGAGGTTCCTCAGGAGATCGAGCTGGTTCAGCGGAGGGATGAGTCTGGAAAACACACAGGAGCTGTTGGCACACACTCGGTGTGTGAAGAGGAAATGCTGCGCAATGCTAATGTAAATCTGGAAGCTTCTTTGGACAGAAGAATCGACAGAAAACTAACAAGGTTATTAATAAATATAGCCGACTGCCGACTGTGAACTTAAATTAAAGAGGGACAGAGAGAGAAATGCACATGAATATCACGGCTAGAATCCATTGTGATGAACCGTTTTAAAGGTAGGGTAGGCAGGATTTTCCTAAAAAACCTTTTTCCCAAATTTGTTGAAACTGTCTTTATATACCAATACATAATTAAAATGTAAGCACTCTGAAAAAGAGAGTATACAAATCGAGTGTCTGTAGTCCTCTCAGGGCTGCAATAAACACAGCTGCTTATCTCCATTCATTCCCACCCGCTGCCTTCTGGGCCCCACCCCCTGCCTTCTGGGCCCCACCCCCTCCCTTCTGGGCCCCACCCCCTGCCTTCTGGGCTCCTTCCAAAGCCACGCCCCCAAAACACATGAACGCAGGAACGGCAGGGGTGGTAGCCATGGTAACGAGGGAGAGTGACAGTCGCCCAGCCAATCATTTCATTCGTCCCGAATGGAGATAAGCAGCTGTGTTTATTGCAGCCCTGAGAGGACTACAGACACTCGATTTGTATACTCTCTTTTTCAGAGTGCTTACATTTTAATTATGTATTGGTATATAAAGACAGTTTAAACAAATGTGTGAAAAAGTTTTTTAGACAAATCCTGCCTACCCTGCCTTTAATTTGAGCATTTACTCTCCCTTCCGAATGCCATCGGCAAAGCATGCTGGGAAAAAGACATCCCAGCCGTTTCAGTGAAACTTAAGTTCGTCTAAATTAAAATAAATAATTTCATAAAACTCAAAACAATGAAACATTTCAGTTTACTTAAAATATATCAGTTCTGTGAACTTGAAAGAAAAAGAAAGTGCTAAATACTCATAAAAGTTCATTTGACTGAACTAATTTAAGTTTGTCTTACTCAAACCAATTAAGTATTTTGAGCGTTCGGGTTTACAGCTTATTAGATATGTGATATCAAAGCATGACGTATGATGTATAAATATGCCATCCGCAGGTATAGATGAAGTGTGTGTGTGTGTGTGTGTGGACGGCACTGTTAACCTTCACTATCTGCACAAAACAGCCTGAAAGGTCAGTGAGCCGATCGATGTGGAGACGTCTGAAGAGATCTCATCTGACAGAGGAATGCTGGGATACAGAGAGAACCAGAGTGTGTGAAGAGGTGTGTGTACCTGTACATGGGCACAGACACGGTCCGCTCGTAGTAGTCCCACGTCGAGTGCAGATCCGTGCGATTCAGGTTTGTGGCGTAAAACCTCCAGGCAGCCTGAGAGATCACAGTCATGTTACTATAAAACATACTTTACAGGAATAATAATTAAAATTCATACAGGTTTGAAATTGATACAATGGTTTTCATTAAGGAATGTTTCATTATATATTTGCAAAACTGAGAAAAAATGGATTGTGTTTAC
>NC_136886.1:1679482-1689482 GCF_949152265.1 Phoxinus phoxinus
TTAAATCTGTAATGCTAAACCCCGATGTGTTTACACGGAAGCAGAACTGCTCTGAAGAAAAACACATTACGCAGCCAGAGGGATATTCATATTCATATTCATAATAAACTGCACTGATGTGATTCAGCGGTTTGCTCTCTCCATTAAGCGGCGGTTAGCCTGTGTGTGCGCGAGTCCCCGGAGACTGACCGCTGGCAGAGCGAAGAAGGACACGCCGATCAGCGTGAAGGCCGCGGCCAGGAGTCGCCCGTTCCAGGTGATGGGGTATTTATCTCCGTAGCCGATGGTGGTCAGAGTGATCTGTGGGACACCGGGAGAACTCACGTCAGCTTACAGTTACTCATCAAATCATCTCTGTCCTGCACAGCGGTCACCGCCAGTCATCTCCAAGATTTCTGCCTTACATTTCACCAACCACTCTAAAAAAACTCATATTTTGCATAACACGAAGCAGATTTTTTATACCAGTAGGTTTTTAAAATTAGGATTAAGATGAATTAATTTTCCTCCAAGTTACCTTAATGCATAAAGGTGCATGTAGATTCTTATCATATATTCATACACAAATACATAACAATTTAAATAATATATCATAAATAGGCTTATAATATAATATAATATTAATATAATATAATATAATATAATATAATATAATATAATATAATATAATATAATATAATATAATATAATATAATATAAAATGATTAGTGCTGGGCAAAGATTATTTTTTAAAGATTATGTGTACATAATATATATGTGTATTGTGTATAATTATTTTGTATATATAAATACACACATATGCATGTATATATTTAATAAATATTTGCATATACACTTTATATATATTTATACATACATTATATTATATATAAATATACATATTTTATATATATATATACATATATAACACATTTTTCTTAAATATATTCATGCATGTTTGTGTATTTATATATACAAAATAATTATACACAGTACACAAACATATATTATGTAAACACAAACTTTTATTTTGGATGCAATTAATTGCGATTAATCTTTGCCCAGCACTAAAAATTATATAATATAATAATTAGGCCTATATATAAATAATATAATATAACATAGTATAATATAAAATGATATAATATAATATAATATACAATAATATAATATAATATTAATTTAGTGTCATGATTTAAACAAACTGCTCACACAAGGAGCAAATCAGATTTTTTTATGATTAAACACTCTCATTAAATTATGCAAGTCCATGAACTCCATCATCTGTGATCTTTCTGAAATATCACCTCATCAAACTCAACGAGCGATAAACATCCCTGCATAATTAATTATCCTCCCAGACGTGTGTGTGTGTGTGTGTGTGTGTGTGTGTGTGTGTGTGTGTAAACTATCTGATGTCCTTGGGTTTATTTCCAGAGGAATCCCGCCAGCGCTTCACTGGCGCTCGCCGGCGTCCCGAGAGCAACTGCAGCCTCAGATAGAGAAACTACCCTGAGTGTTGATTAACCATATAATAAATCTGAAAATATGACACACAGCGATACAGAAGCGCTTATGCACCAGAACATTTACAGTAAATCGAGTGCAAGAAAACAAATTGTGTTTATCAGTGTGGAGAAGTAGCGAGTTGTCCGGGGAATTAAATCTGGAACAATATCAATCTCAGAGCGCATTATGAGAGATCTGCGGACACGGTGCATTACGGCAGGCGCGTGTGTGTTAATGTGTTAATGGCGAGGGAGTGCGCAGTGCTTACCAGACCCCACCAGAGCGCATCGGCGTAGGTCTCAAACATCTCGTTATCCTCCTTCTCCGCGAGGTACACCAGGAACGAGGCCAGGATCAGACACAAGAAGCCGATGTACCAGGCCGTGATCAGCTCCTGTTGAGGAGAACACATGCACAGGATCATATCAAAATCAGGTGTCACATCTGATGCATATTTAAATGTCAACACCCTATGAGTGATGGTGCACTAGTGTAGCTGCATAGTGTAAACTGTGCTTAAAGAGCCCCTATTATGTATAGTATTTCTCACTAAAGTGTGCTATTATGCTATTATGCTATATCATTTAGTTTTGAGTCTCCGATAGGTTTACAAGATGCAAAAATCAGCTCTTTTCTCGCAGTGTCTGAAACGCTTCGTTCGAAGATTCAGTCTCTCTAAACCCCGCCTCTCTGAGAGCTGCTCCGCTCTGATTGGTCAGACGGCCCAGTCTCTTGTGATTGGTCAACTTGAACAATGTGAACCAAACTCTTCCACGCCTCTGTCATTCGCAGCGGCCAATGAAAACGTTAGCGGCTGTTTACACTACACCGTTTTGTACTAAAAACACAAAACCTTTTATGCGTTTTGGACGTTCATTTACACGGAAACGGCGTTTTGGGTTAGCCTGGCTCCGCCCTCCAACGTACTTCCGCTCAATTTTCATTTTCCTTCAGTACATTGTCTGGGTTTGTGGTATATTCGCAGGTTTTCTCCAGGTTTTTTTTTACCGGTCCAATCAACGAACAGAAGGAGTGGCTGAGAATGATGACGTTGAGGTTGTGCGCTAGTTTGAGTTGAAGTTTCGTCACGACCAAACGTTTAGCGATTCGTCACGACCAAACGTTTAGCGATTCGTCACGACCAAACGTTAGCGATTCGTCACGACCAAACGTTAGCGATTCGTCACGACCAAACGTTAGCGATTCGTCACGAACAAACGTTAGCGATTCGTCACGACCAAACCTTAGCGATTCGTCACGACCAAACATTAGCGATTCGTCACGACCAAACGTTAGCGATTCGTCACGACCAAACGTTAGCGATTCGTCACAACCAAACGTTTAGCGATTCGTCATGACCAAACATTAGCGATTCGTCACGACAAAACGTTAGCGATTCGTCACGAACAAACGTTAGCGATTTGTCACGACCAAACGTTAGCGATTTGTCACGTCCAAACGTTAGCGATTGGTTACGGCAGATCCAGAGTGGCTCTGGGCAGATCCAATAGTTTTAAACTTCAACAGTTTCAAAGTGAACGTTTTTGAAAATGGTCTCCGTGTAAACAACAAAAACGTCATGCACATGCATATTACGTGTTGTATAATATAGTGTTTCATCGCCATCTACTGGCCTGGCAGCAGAATACAGCATTTTTAGTCGTATTCGTGGATCCATGTGAATGGGGACAATGGTGTCGTCTGTACGCGGAAAACTCAAACGTCTCAGTTTTAAGCAGATCGATGTTGTGTAAAAGTACCCTTAGACTGACATTATGCAAATTAGTTACTAACCTACGCAGGTTCGTGCAGAAACTGGAATTACTGGCGACTCGTTTCCGGCAGTTCAGAATCGAGCAAAAACACAGTTTTTGTGTCTGTCCCTTTAAATGCAAATGAGCTGCTGCTCCCGGCACAGGGGGCGGAGCTACAACAGCTTGTGACCTTTTACCTCACACACACACACACACACACACACACACACACACATGCATTGAACATTTCAGCCTTTTATGTTCAAACCGGAGTCAGACAATGATGGAGAGACTCGAGCAGAAGTGACAACATGTAGAAGAACAGGACATTTCTGAATGGTTAGTTGATGAATTTATGAAGCTGATGTGTTGTTATCTTCTAGTCATTGATTAGCATATTCTGTCCTGATAATCTATAAATCGTGTTCCGGGGGCGGGGTTTATGTAAATTCTAAGGTTGGTGATGTCACTAACCCGGGAGGAATGTCGTGTAGTTCCTCCAGCCGTTTGTTGTAGTCCTTAAAAAAATATTTCTTTAAAAGCAAATATCTCCCTTTGCTCTGAACTTTGAGCGTTGTAACTTTGCAGATGTTGTTTATGATCAAACAGCAACATTACACACTAACTACAGTTAGAAAAGTCAAATCATGATCAACCACCCCTTTAATAATAATAATCATGATGAGAAGACCCGCGCTATCATAAGACCCGCTATCTTTTTTAGGGTAGCTTTTATGTGATTACTTTGTTTGTTTTATATTGGCTTTTTAGTTTTTGTTTGGTTAGTTTTTACTGCCTGCACTGTTATGTGTATCTTTTAATTTAATATTTTTATGTAAAGAGCTTTGAAATGCTATAAAGGTGCTATATAAAATAAAGTTTATTATAATCAAAATCACTGCAAAACGCAACACAAGCGAACTCCTGAAACAAGCCAAAGAAAAACAACCGCAAAGTTTTTGCTCTGTCAGCGTCTCTCCACTCCTTCAACTGCACCTCGGAAACGGGACACCACTCGAACACAGAGACTGCAGCGTTACGCCACCGCGACTCATTTAGACTGAAAACGCACCGTAAGCGCATTCATCCACTTTCTTGCCCTTGAGAGAGAGAGACGTCTCCTGAGGCCGAACTCACGACAGCAACTCAATGAATGACGGGACACTTTAATCAGATCTCGACTGCAGCTGATCCACTTTCTCTGAGCAAACACTCACGGTCTGAGAGACGAGTTCACTTTAGTGGATGCCAGGATTACAAATCAACATCAGTCTGTGAAGAGCTCAAACAAACAAATGATCGAACATGCATGCAAGATTTTGTATTTGTTCGACTTCTGCTCACCAAGGCTGCATTTCTTTGGACAATACAGTAAAAATTGTGAAATATTATTCAAATTTAAAATAACTGTTCTCTAGCCTATGTGAATATATAGTAAAGAAGTGTAATTTATTCCTGTGATCAAAGCTGAATTTATCATCATTACTCCAGTCTTCAGTGTCACATGATCCTTCACAAATCATGATGATGCTTAAGAAACATTTATGATTATTAATCAATGTTGAAAACAGTTTCATAGGGAAACCGTGATGCATTTTATTTTTCAGGATTTTTTGATGAATAGAAAGTTCAAAAGAACAGCATTTATTTGAAATATTATTTTTTCGTAACATCATAAATGTCACTTTATTTAATACCCAATTTAATTCGTCCTTGCTAAATAAAAATATTATTTTATTTAAAACATCTTTTGAAATGAATATACAAAAAGAGGAAGTTCATCAAGTAATCATCAAGTCTTAATTTTTCTCACAATGCCACATGAATAACCTATTTTCCTCTTTCGTTTGATATACCCGGCATGAATTATTAATCAAACTAATGCTGGTATCTCACAGGCGGCTATCCTTCCTCGTGTCACCCTGCTAGCATGCCACCCCTTTAAAACTCATTTATATTTCAGCATGTTTACTGGCAATGTGCAATTATATAAAGTGTCTGTTTGTTCAAGAAACTGTGCTTTTATCACCAACCAAGCCGATGTTCCCCGCGTGAACATTAGTGAATCATTCCCTCCGTGCAAAAATTTTAGGCCTACTTTTTTTTATTTTGTTTTTATTTATTACTTTATTGGAATGGTACGAAACTTGTTAAAGGTTTTGGCATTTGCTGTATGAACACAAAACAAAATCATGGACATGATTGGAACAGGTTAACTGGTCCTGTATAAAATAGTCACACTTGTGCTCCTCGTGGTCAAAAATGAGCGCATTGGAAATGAATGGGAGACGAGTTTCCTCTAGTGGAAGCGTTTGGTACTGCAGCCGAACTAAATCTGACTGAAAGCTCATTGTTTGAGATATCAGGTTTAAATTTGGACCACAACTTGTTTAGATTTATGGCTTTAATTTTCTTTGAGTAAAATGTGATTTTGAAAATATATATATCATATACAAATTTAAAATAGTATTTTTGTGCATTTTTCATAACAATACACGTACAATTCTGTCACTTTTTAAAACTTTTTTTCACTACAATACAGCAATAATCTGCCAAGTGTCGTCTTTAAAAAGAGATCAAACTTAAGTCTGTTGCTCTAAAGACTTCAAGATTTACGACAGTTTAAGTTGGAAATAATATTTTCAGGTCTATGCTCAAAAAATGAATGAATGGATTATAAATACATCGTAAATATAAAATATTTAAAAATACAAAATGTTACGAATAAAAAATATAGTAAATTCATTCAATTGACAAAAAACACACAAAAAAAAACACGCCAGCACCAGAGGGTTAAAACATTATTGCGCAAGTCATTCTCAAATACTGAGTTCAAACACGTTTAACTCTGACCCAGTTTTTCTCTATCTTGTCACAGTATTATTAAAAGACATATTGCATGATGAAATTCAAAACTCTGCACATCTTGTTACTGTCAGTTCTCAGTCTGTGGCCGTGAGCCCTGCACTCACAGTGCTAGTTTTCGTCTTGCCAAGTGTTATCGATCGCAAACCTCCACCTGACACTTCATCAGGACGTCTCTTTAAGGCCTTTTCCTCGTAGAGCCAAAACACGACCTCTCACACACACCTGAACAATGAGCAGAGCATCTCGGGCTTGACACATGACACACAACAGAACGAGCTGTGGTTTCAATCTCGCAACCAGAAAACCTCTTAAAATCATATCTGGTCTATTTGCCATTTTTCTTGAGGGCGATTGAACTGGGATTGAAAAGTACATGATTACTCTGCAGTTTTAGAAATTGGGTTTGTGTAATGTTGAGTCATGCTCCGGCTGCATTGCTTGAGGGCTTCAAAAGTCCCCGAAATATCTGTTTAAAAAGTCAACTAAAAATGATTATTTCCATAATGTGACCTTTTTTTTTTTTTTTTTGCACATGAAGCTTAAAAAGGAAGTGTGCTGAATGAAGAATGATTACAGTATTTCTCTGGAATAACATGCACTGATGAATCCATGACAAAAGATCAGGAACACGAATTAAGCAAGATAATAGAGTCAATGCATATTACACCAGATGCATGATTTAAAGCTAAAAGAGTTTAAAATTGTCTTCCTCTACAGCCAATAGACTTTTATCGTCATATATCTCTTCTGGAAGCCCCATAATGAAGATTTCAAACAGACATTTCAACAAGGAGAATGACTTGTAAAATGTGATTTTTAAGAGCGTATGAAGCGGCACAAAATCACGTTTCTGTCAGGACCACTATCGTCAAATACGATTGACAATTGACCTATGGTTAAGCCACGCCCCCTCCACTCACTCGCACAGTCCACATTCGGCTACAGGCGCGATGGCCGCTGTCACAGTAGGAGACACTTCACAGGAGATATTGATGATTTTTGGAGACAGAAAGATTATGTATCATTCCTATTTTGCACGCGCGCACAGCGGACTTTTCCCTCCACAGACGCACGTCGCTAAATTAGTGAATGAACTTGCGCTCGCGGGGGCGGTTCAGTGAAAAGAGGAGTGTGTTCCGGCGCAAACGTTCCCTGGTGATATTCTGCAGTTCCAGAAAACAACTCCGCCACTGACCAGGAGAAACCGAGTCTAAAGACAGCGGCGCCGCGCGTTAGTCATATGCTATTTTAAGCGCGCGTGCTTGGCCATTATGTAGCGTGTGAACAACACACACACTTTAATTCTCTAATCTAAACAGACGCAGCAGTTTTCATTTTTGCAAATTATATATTATTACAAGGAAAAATATTAACACACGAGGGAAATCATTGTTGTGTCCGTGAAGATGTGAAAAAATAGCCATAAATCTAGATTACACATTTACCCAAATTATTATACGCCTGTTTAACCGAAGCTAATGTGTGTGTGTTTCTCCATCATCCCCAATGTCACTTCTCTGTGTTTTACGGCCCTGACGAGAACGTCGGTCTCCTCGGCTGTGAATCGCTCCTGGCGTGCGCCGGCAAACCCGCCGTTATAATAGCGATCCGCCGTGGAACAAGCGCGCCGGCTCTTAAAGGGAATGTGAGAGGACGCTCTGATTGGTTTATTTCACGTTACGCCCAAACCACAGCTATGAGTAATGAAGCGACTTCAGACCAACACATTTTAGATTTGCGTCGGGCGCAAGAGTCGTTTATCCCGCCGGTATAATAGCAACAGCGCCGGGATCCGCCCACAGAGTTACTTGCGTTTCGCGTTTGACACTTGCGTTTCAGAGCGTTACAATGAGGCCCAATATATGTGTACAGTGATTGGTATTCCTATAGGTAGAGGATCAGCTGAGAGTCACGGATGCGAGCTTGACTAACGTGACCCGCCAGAACTGACGCTACGCTTGATGTCTGGTTCGTGAACAGTTTTTCCGTGTTTATTCACCTTGCTGTGAGCGTAGACGACGGATCCCAAGAGTTTCCACGTTCCTCCGCGGCGATCCATGCGGATCATCCGCAGAATCTGCAGGAACCGGAGACTCCTGATGGCGGAGGTGGCGAACACGTTCCCCTGCGTCCCAGCGGCCAGAACCGAGATGGAGGCGATCAGAACCATGATGTCTGAGAAACACAACAACTGGCAACATCAACTGGTGTGAGGGAAAGGGTTAGTTCACCCACATTTTTTTGATTTACAACTTTTTTTTTTTTTTTTTTTTACAGTGTAGCTTCCCAGAGAGCAAACTGGACTTTAGATTTACTCACCGATAACGCAAAAAGGTTTCCGTGCGAATTTGAGTCTTCCTCTCCATCCTCTGTACCGACAGCAGCATCCAGCAGACCAGATCCTCACGATATACTCCACCCCGAAAACCACGATGGTTACGATTTCCTACACACACACACACACACACACACACACACACACACACACACACACACACACACACACACACACACACACACACACACACACACACACACACACACGCACACACGTACGCACGCACGCACACACACACACACACACACAAAGTTAACACGACACTGTGATCACTCTACATGTGTTCAATCATCATCAGTGGGATATTACCAGGATGTAAAGCGCGTCTTCAGAGCTCTTCTCATATTCTCTGATGGTGGAGAACACAGACAACACCAGACAGGAGAAAACCAGCAGAAACCTGGAACGACAAGAGAAGAACCAGTTCACCTGATGAATGATGTGCAGTGCATGTGTGTCTGCGTCAGATGCATGCATGAATAAAGTAAACAGAACTGATTTGATGAGCATTATGAATGTCTTCATCTAAAGCTTACACTTTTAAAGCTCGAGTGTACATGTGTAATCTGTTCTCACCATCTGCGGTTCCTCTACACACTCATTAAGAATCCTGTGGGAAGTGCTGAGCTGGACACTATCAGCGCTAAAGCCACAAATGTGACCCTGGACCACAAAACCGGTCATAAGGGTCAAATTTATGAAATTGAGATTTATACATCATATGAAAGCTGAATAAATAATCTCTCCATTGATGTGTGGTTTGTTAGGATAGGACAATATTTGGTCGAGACACAACTATTGAAAATCTGGAATCTGAGGAGCAAAAAAATCTAAACATTGAGAAAATCTCCTTTAAAGTTGTGCATTTATGTTCACGATTGTGCTGCATTCACTCACAAAAATACATGTTTTATATATTTACGGTAGGACATTTACTAAATATCTTCATGGAACATGATCTTAATATCCTCATGATTTTTGACATAAAAGAAAAATGGATCATTTTGAGCCATACAATGTATAGTTGCTATTGCCACAGATATACCCGTGCGGCTCCAGACTGGGTTTGTGCTCCATTTTATGTACTTTGATAATCTTTGGTGATAAAAATCTTGCAGATATAGACTTCACTTCTCAACATGAGTCTGTGAGTCTATATAATAGAGGAATCTCCAATCTCATTATCTCTACAAGGTCACAGTAGGTTCATGGAACGGTGAGAATGTAATCTTCACACAGACTCAGTGACTGTGATTGATATTGATATTGATGATGCTGTACTGATGAAAACACGACACTCTTGATTTCTAACATCATCTCGCTGAGTTTAATCCGGGAGGAAGAGTGTTACGCTCGGCTCCGCTGGTCAAGTGTGCGTCTGTAGGTCTACATTCACTCACAAACATTGAGATTCTGCTAATGAACATCAAGGGAACATGAGCTCGAACTGTTCTGTGTTTAACCGGATTAATTATCTGGTGATTAGATGAAAAGAAGAAGCAAGAACAGGCAAGCAAGCAAGCAACCACACACACACACAGAAACACGCACA
>NC_136886.1:1696982-1699482 GCF_949152265.1 Phoxinus phoxinus
ACCTATTTGCTCTATATATGCAAACTGGAAGATAGATGTGAGAACAAAAAGTTGCTGCTATGTGGTTGCTAGGGTATTCTAGGTGGTTGCTAGGTGGTTTCTTACTGGCTCAAGTCAAAAGAGACGAGCCTCATGAGATTTCTGATGCTCCATGATTCTCTCCAGCACAAACATGCACATCTCTTTCATTAGCAGATCTGTGTGTAAATTAAATGATGGAGGCAATTCTGTTACAAACACAGGCTCACGTTTAAATGACCAGAGCAGGACGTTTAGTGACCAACATAATGTTACAAACCTCCCATAGCGATTCCTTCACACTGTGGGACGAAATAATATGTGAGTGTTTAAATGGGCCAAAGCCAAAGACCAGCACAGACGGTTTAAAGGGTTAAATCGCAAGGGTTTTGTCTTGGAGTATCGCAATAATATGTTGTCGTGAGTTCAGTTTCGTGATGTGTCTCGAATAGTGGCATGAGGGCATCGTTACACCCGTGTTGGTTACGTATGAAGAAACTTTCAGCTGGTGTTTATGAGGTGTTCGTCTCCTTCATCACTAGAGTGTGTCGCACACAAACAGCTCCATATAAACCAGCTCATGAATCAGTGTGTGTGTCAGTGTGTGTGTCAGTGTGTGTGTCAGTGACGGCTGTGGGGCAGATTGCCCGAACACGTCTCTGTCGGCCTGAGACCACGCTGCTTTTTTCACAGCAAACTTAAATGGTGACGCCTGATTCACACCTGTGCTGAGAGGTCACACACACACACGCAAACGCACACACACACGCACGCACACGCGCACACACGCACGCACGCACACACACACACACACGCACGCACGCACGACAATGTCGTCACATGAGAGACGCGTGTGTCATATTCATCATAACACACACTTAAATAACACAACTTTACCTCCTTTTGGAGATTACATGAAGTCAGCATAAAATTGCATGATAAATTCTGTATTATATTCACAAACATGTTAGCAAAGACTAATCTGTCTGGAACACTGTAAAACATGAAACGGTGAAATACTGTAATAATGCTTAATTGGGGACGTTCCCTGACTCATACATTTATATAATGGAGTAATACAGTAAAATACTATTTTTGGAAGTGAAAAAGTACATCTTCTTATAATATACAATGTAAAAACATAATCTGTCATTCCCAGTATTCTTTGTGTGTCACACCTTGATGGTTTTTAATCGAAATAACACATTTCTTCTTAGTTTTTTGTTCTCGGTTATATACATTAGGCTTTTATGTTCCATCTTATGTTGTGGAATTTATGTTTTTTATTGAATTATTTTAGTGTCATGTGTGGCGGTTTGTATTTGTGTGTATGATATTGTGCACTTTTGATACATTAGTGCTTTAATCAGCTTGTGGAAAAGGTGATTGTGATTAACTTAAAAAGGTATTTTTTTTTGTATTTTGGTTAATTAACATATTTCTGCTATATATATGTTTTTTTACTGTAAATTACTGTAAATTTTTACTTTACTGTAAATTACTTTACTGTAATTTTTTACTGTAAATTAAAGTTGTCAACCATAAACTGTAATTTTTGCAACCATATTTTTTTAAGGTCTGGCAACCATTTTTTACCATAAATTTCACCAATTGTTATGATTTACCAATTGTTCACCAGAGTATGAAACCTTCAAAATGAGTTGCTTAGTAAAATACACACATCCCGACTGTACGGCTGTTATTGGTGAACATCAGCGCCTCTGAAACATCGTGACGGTGACAGTTTTGACTCTATTTATTTATTTAACTTCTTCTCTCCGGTTTCCAGACTGTCCACTGCGATTAGCAGGTTTTGCTGACGTGAGCGTGTTACTCTGCAGTTTCCTGTCAGCGTGTTTCATACTCACACACACGACCTTCTAAAGACACAGAAACACACAGCGGTTTAGAAACATCTGCAGCAAAAACACAAGAGTGGAGGATTTCAGCACCTTATAAAACCTTCAAACCACTATAATGCTCCAAACCACTATAATGCTTCAAACCACTATAATGTTCCAAACCACTATAAAACCTTCAAACCACTATAAAACCTTCAAACCACTATAAAACCTTCAAACCACTATAAAACCTTCAAACCACTATAATGCTTCAAACCACTATGATGCTTCAAACCACTATAATGCTTCAAACCACTATAATGCTTCAAACCACCATAATGCTTCAAACCACTATAATGCTTCAAACCACTATAATGCTTCAAACCACTATAATGCTTCAAACCACCATAATGCTTCAAACCACTATAATGCTTCAAACCACTATAATGCTTCAAACCACTATAAAACCTTCAAACCACTATAATGCTTCATACCACTATAATGCTTCAAACCACTATAATGCTTCAAACCACTATAATGCTTCAAACCACTATAAAACCTTCAAACCACTATAAAACCTTCAAACCACTATAATGCTTCAAACCACTATAATGCTTCAAACCACTATAATGCTTCATACC
>NC_136886.1:1704482-1709482 GCF_949152265.1 Phoxinus phoxinus
ACAGTGTGTGTGTGTGTGTGTTTGGTGATCGCTGTAAACAGTGAGTGTGTGTGTTTGGTGATCGCTGTAAACAGTGAGTGTGTGTGTTTGGTGATCGCTGTAAACAGTGTGTGTGTGTGTGTTTGGTGATCGCTGTAAACAGTGTGTGTGTGTGTGTGTGTGTTTGGTGATCGCTGTAAACAGTGTGTGTGTGTGTTTGGTGATCGCTGTAAACAGTGAGTGTGTGTGTTTGGTGATCGCTGTAAACAGTGTGTGTGTGTGTTTGGTGATCGCTGTAAACAGTGTGTGTGTGTGTTTGGTGATCGCTGTAAACAGTGAGTGTGTGTGTTTGGTGATCGCTGTAAACAGTGAGTGTGTGTGTTTGGTGATCGCTGTAAACAGTGAGTGTGTGTGTTTGGTGATCGCTGTAAACAGTGTGTGTGTGTGTTTGGTGATCGCTGTAAACAGTGTGTGTGTGTGTTTGGTGATCGCTGTAAACAGTGAGTGTGTGTGATTGGTGATCGCTGTAAACAGTGTGTGTGTGTGTTTGGTGATCGCTGTAAACAGTGAGTGTGTGTGTTTGGTGATCGCTGTAAACAGTGAGTGTGTGTGTTTGGTGATCGCTGTAAACAGTGAGTGTGTGTTTGGTGATCGCTGTAAACAGTGAGTGTGTGTTTGGTGATCGCTGTAAACAGTGTGTGTGTGTGTTTGGTGATCGCTGTAAACAGTGAGTGTGTGTGTTTGGTGATCGCTGTAAACAGTGAGTGTGTGTTTGGTGATCGCTGTAAACAGTGAGTGTGTGTGTTTGGTGATCGCTGTAAACAGTGAGTGTGTGTGTTTGGTGATCGCTGTAAACAGTGAGTGTGTGTGTTTGGTGATCGCTGTAAACAGTGTGTGTGTGTGTGTGTTTGGTGATCGCTGTAAACAGTGTGTGTGTGTGTGTGTGTTTGGTGATCGCTGTAAACAGTGTGTGTGTGTGTGTGTGTTTGGTGATCGCTGTAAACAGTGTGTGTGTGTGTGTGTGTTTGGTGATCGCTGTAAACAGTGTGTGTGTGTTTGGTGATCGCTGTAAACAGTGAGTGTGTGTTTGGTGATCGCTGTAAACAGTGTGTGTGTGTGTGTTTGGTGATCGCTGTAAACAGTGTGTGTGTGTGTTTGGTGATCGCTGTAAACAGTGTGTGTGTGTGTTTGGTGATCGCTGTAAACAGTGTGTGTGTGTGTGTGTTTGGTGATCGCTGTAAACAGTGAGTGTGTGTGTTTGGTGATCGCTGTAAACAGTGAGTGTGTGTGTTTGGTGATCGCTGTAAACAGTGTGTGTGTGTGTGTTTGGTGATCGCTGTAAACAGTGTGTGTGTGTGTGTGTGTGTTTGGTGATCGCTGTAAACAGTGTGTGTGTGTGTTTGGTGATCGCTGTAAACAGTGAGTGTGTGTGTTTGGTGATCGCTGTAAACAGTGTGTGTGTGTGTTTGGTGATCGCTGTAAACAGTGTGTGTGTGTGTTTGGTGATCGCTGTAAACAGTGAGTGTGTGTGTTTGGTGATCGCTGTAAACAGTGAGTGTGTGTGTTTGGTGATCGCTGTAAACAGTGAGTGTGTGTGTTTGGTGATCGCTGTAAACAGTGTGTGTGTGTGTTTGGTGATCGCTGTAAACAGTGTGTGTGTGTGTTTGGTGATCGCTGTAAACAGTGAGTGTGTGTGATTGGTGATCGCTGTAAACAGTGTGTGTGTGTGTTTGGTGATCGCTGTAAACAGTGAGTGTGTGTGTTTGGTGATCGCTGTAAACAGTGAGTGTGTGTGTTTGGTGATCGCTGTAAACAGTGAGTGTGTGTTTGGTGATCGCTGTAAACAGTGAGTGTGTGTTTGGTGATCGCTGTAAACAGTGTGTGTGTGTGTTTGGTGATCGCTGTAAACAGTGAGTGTGTGTGTTTGGTGATCGCTGTAAACAGTGAGTGTGTGTTTGGTGATCGCTGTAAACAGTGAGTGTGTGTGTTTGGTGATCGCTGTAAACAGTGAGTGTGTGTGTTTGGTGATCGCTGTAAACAGTGAGTGTGTGTGTTTGGTGATCGCTGTAAACAGTGTGTGTGTGTGTGTGTTTGGTGATCGCTGTAAACAGTGTGTGTGTGTGTGTGTGTTTGGTGATCGCTGTAAACAGTGTGTGTGTGTGTGTGTGTTTGGTGATCGCTGTAAACAGTGTGTGTGTGTGTGTGTGTTTGGTGATCGCTGTAAACAGTGTGTGTGTGTTTGGTGATCGCTGTAAACAGTGAGTGTGTGTTTGGTGATCGCTGTAAACAGTGTGTGTGTGTGTGTTTGGTGATCGCTGTAAACAGTGTGTGTGTGTGTTTGGTGATCGCTGTAAACAGTGTGTGTGTGTGTTTGGTGATCGCTGTAAACAGTGTGTGTGTGTGTGTTTGGTGATCGCTGTAAACAGTGAGTGTGTGTGTTTGGTGATCGCTGTAAACAGTGAGTGTGTGTGTTTGGTGATCGCTGTAAACAGTGTGTGTGTGTGTGTGTTTGGTGATCGCTGTAAACAGTGTGTGTGTGTGTGTGTGTTTGGTGATCGCTGTAAACAGTGTGTGTGTGTGTGTGTGTTTGGTGATCGCTGTAAACAGTGTGTGTGTGTGTGTGTTTGGTGATCGCTGTAAACAGTGTGTGTGTGTGTGTGTGTTTGGTGATCGCTGTAAACAGTGAGTGTGTGTGTTTGGTGATCACTGTAAACAGTGAGTGTGTGTGTGTGTGTGTGTGTGTGTGTGTGTGTGTGTGTTTGGTGATCGCTGTAAACAGTGTGTGTGTGTGTGTGTGTGTGTTTGGTGATCACTGTAAACAGTGAGTGTGTGTGTTTGGTGATCGCTGTAAACAGTGTGTGTGTGTGTGTGTTTGGTGATCGCTGTAAAGAGTGAGTGTGTGTGTTTGGTGATCGCTGTAAACAGTGTGTGTGTGTGTGTTTGGTGATCACTGTAAACAGTGAGTGTGTGTGTTTGGTGATCGCTGTAAACAGTGTGTGTGTGTGTGTGTGTTTGGTGATCGCTGTAAACAGTGTGTGTGTGTGTGTGTGTTTGGTGATCGCTGTAAACAGTGTGTGTGTGTGTGTGTTTGGTGATCGCTGTAAACAGTGTGAGTGTGTGTGTTTGGTGATCGCTGTAAACAGTGTGAGTGTGTGTGTTTGGTGATCGCTGTAAACAGTGTGTGTGTGTGTTTGGTGATCGCTGTAAACAGTGTGTGTGTGTGTGTGTGTTTGGTGATCGCTGTAAACAGTGTGAGTGTGTGTGTTTGGTGATCGCTGTAAACAGTGTGAGTGTGTGTGTTTGGTGATCGCTGTAAACAGTGTGAGTGTGTGTGTTTGGTGATCGCTGTAAACAGTGTGAGTGTGTGTGTGTTTGGTGATCGCTGTAAACAGTGTGTGTGTGTGTGTTTGGTGATCACTGTAAACAGTGAGTGTGTGTGTTTGGTGATCGCTGTAAACAGTGTGTGTGTGTGTGTGTTTGGTGATCGCTGTAAACAGTGAGTGTGTGTGTTTGGTGATCGCTGTAAACAGTGTGTGTGTGTGTGTGTTTGGTGATCGCTGTAAACAGTGAGTGTGTGTGTGTGTGTTTGGTGATCACTGTAAACAGTGAGTGTGTGTGTTTGGTGATCGCTGTAAACAGTGAGTGTGTGTGTGTGTGTGTGTGTGTTTGGTGATCACTGTAAACAGTGAGTGTGTGTGTGTGTGTGTGTTTGGTGATCGCTGTAAACAGTGAGTGTGTGTGTGTTTGGTGATCGCTGTAAACAGTGTGTGTGTGTGTGTGTTTGGTGATCGCTGTAAACAGTGTGTGTGTGTGTGTGTGTGTGTGTTTGGTGATCGCTGTAAACAGTGAGTGTGTGTGTGTTTGGTGATCGCTGTAAACAGTGTGTGTGTGTGTGTGTTTGGAGATCGCTGTAAACAGTGTGTGTGTGTGTGTGTGTTTGGTGATCGCTGTAAACAGTGTGTGTGTGTGTGTGTTTGGTGATCGCTGTAAACAGTGAGTGTGTGTGTGTGTGTTTGGTGATCACTGTAAACAGTGAGTGTGTGTGTTTGGTGATCGCTGTAAACAGTGAGTGTGTGTGTGTGTGTGTGTTTGGTGATCACTGTAAACAGTGAGTGTGTGTGTGTGTGTGTGTGTTTGGTGATCGCTGTAAACAGTGAGTGTGTGTGTGTTTGGTGATCGCTGTAAACAGTGTGTGTGTGTGTGTGTTTGGTGATCGCTGTAAACAGTGTGTGTGTGTGTGTGTGTGTGTGTTTGGTGATCGCTGTAAACAGTGAGTGTGTGTGTGTTTGGTGATCGCTGTAAACAGTGTGTGTGTGTGTGTGTTTGGTGATCGCTGTAAACAGTGTGTGTGTGTGTGTGTGTTTGGTGATCGCTGTAAACAGTGTGTGTGTGTGTGTTTGGTGATCGCTGTAAACAGTGTGTGTGTGTGTTTGGTGATCGCTGTAAACAGTGTGTGTGTGTGTTTGGTGATCGCTGTAAACAGTGTGTGTGTGTGTGTTTGGTGATCGCTGTAAACAGTGTGTGTGTGTGTTTGGTGATCGCTGTAAACAGTGTGTGTGTGTGTGTTTGGTGATCGCTGTAAACAGTGTGTGTGTGTGTTTGGTGATCGCTGTAAACAGTGTGTGTGTGTGTGTGTGTTTGGTGATCGCTGTAAACAGTGAGTGTGTGTGTTTGGTGATCGCTGTAAACAGTGTGTGTGTGTGTGTGTGTTTGGTGATCGCTGTAAACGGTGAGTGTGAGTGTGTGTGTTTGGTGATCGCTGTAAACAGTGAGTGTGTGTTTGGTGATCGCTGTAAACGGTGAGTGTGTGTTTGGTGATCGCTGTAAACAGTGAGTGTGTGTGTTTGGTGATCGCGTGTGTGTGTTACGAGTTACACACACAAGATTTTAATTGAAATCCAGGTTCACTTCCGCTCTGGCCGAGTTCAGACCTGCACAATTGAAACGAAATATCTCACAGCATCAGATGTTCATAAACAGCATCAGATCGGGTTTCTTCGGCTGGTAACGGGAACCTTCAA
>NC_136886.1:1714482-1716982 GCF_949152265.1 Phoxinus phoxinus
CACATGAATAGCCTATATGTTCAGTTAGCCTAAGTTTTTATGAAAAAAATGGATTTAATAATTTCCTCTTCGCAGAAACATAACTAATTAATCAGAAAGTGGTCACACTTTGGCAGCAGCCACAGCTGGACAAAGTCTATTGGCTGTTGGAGATGCCGCTGAAGCGACAGCTGGCTGTTGGAGATGCCGCCGCAATTTCAGCTTTGTAGGCCTACAGCTTATTTGAATTAATATCAGAATTGTGCAGCACATCAGAAACTCATTTCTGTATTAACTTAACGCATTTCTGTATTAACGGAATAACCATTTATTCATATTTAATAAACAGCATTTTCTGAAACATTAAAGTGATAGACACTTCTTGCTGGAAACTTATAACGTTACAGCATAGCCTGTATCATACTCAGAACAATTGCAGCTTTCTCTGATGTAGGCTAACAGAAACTCAAAACTTTATTTACAAAGGATATGCACACATGATATAAGCTATGCTACTCTGTGGTAGCTACATAATGTTATTTAGTTAAAATGCAGTTAAAAAAATAGAAAATATTCATTGCTGGAGATGCCGCTGCACCGGAAAGTCCTTGCCGCTGGAGATGCCGCTCACTGATGGCCGCTGGAGATGCCGCTCACTGATGGCCGCTGGAGATGCCGCTCACTGATGGCCGCTGGAGATGCCGCTGCACTGATGGCCGCTGGAGATGCCACTGCACTGATGGCCGCTGGAGATGCCGCTGCACTGATGGCCGCTGGAGATGCCGCTGCACTGATGGCCGCTGGAGATGCCGCTGCACTGATGGCCGCTGGAGATGCCGCTGCACTGATGGCCGCTGGAGATGCCGCTGCACTGATGGCCGCTGGAGATGCCGCTGCACTGATGGCCGCTGGAGATGCCACCGGAAGTGCCGCTTCGAGATGCCGATGCCGCATTTTGCGCTAGCCCTTACTGCAGCTCAGAGATCCACTGGTGGACGATCACACGTTGATCTGATTGGTTACAAGGTAGTGTGTGACGTCAGAAACACCAGCGATTTCAAACCGTGTTTTTGAGACTGTCTTTGGTTCACTGCAGTTTTAAGCAGAAAATACTCAGCAATGCCGTCGACTTATGAACTTACACATGCATTAAGCATATTAATAACACCACATGAACACACAGTGTGTGTGTGTGTGTTTCTCCTGAGACACACGAGAGCCGCTCCAGACCTGCAGATCAAATCAAGAGCATATTTAAATGTAATAAATGTTTGTTTTATGTAGTTATTCATGCCAGGGTTGGCAGCGTTTGGGAAGTTCTTCCTCAGTATTTTTGTCTTGTTCTCCAGGACAAATATCTAAAGGTTCTTATATCAAAGATACGCTTTATTGGAGAAGCAAAATGACTGACAATATGAAGTCTTGTTTTCTGAAAAAATCATTCAAATAATACTAGAAACATCTGTCAGTGGGGTCAGAAAAATAAACTCAATTAAAAGGGAAAACTTGTTTCTTGTTTTAAGCACAAACTCACTTAATTTTGATCAGTTTATCAGTAATCGACACTTACTGTCTCCAGTCATTCTGCATCGAGTGTGTGTCCTGATGTGGGGAGAGCGGGAAGAGCGTCTTGTTTCGGGCTTTGTCACGTGTGTGTGTGTGTGTGTCGGATGCATCTGAGATTTTTTTATTTATTATTTATAAGTTTATTTATGTATAGGGACAGTACAAAAAAACATGATTCCAGTCAAAAACTGGAACAGGTAATGTAGGATGGTATTTGAATGTGTGTAAATGACATGTTGTGTTAGTTTTATTTTATGATTAGTATTTTTTTTTTAGAGAAGCACTTGTGCAATACATATTTTCCAGTTTTTGACTGGAATCATGTTTTTTTGTACTGTCCCTATATAAATAAACTTATAAATTAAATAAATGAAACTAACAAAGTAACCAACTAAATATAAAACTAACTAACGAACAAACAAATGAACGGATAGATGGATATATATATATATATATATATATATATATATATATATATATATATATATATATATATATTATATATATTTTTTATTATTATAATATGTTTTGTGTGTGCAACATCTAGCAAAATGCACATGCATGAACTGATCACAATAACAGTGATGATCGTCGTCGGGGTCACGACCTTTACACGTCACATCATCTCTCAGTCATCGGCTCTCATCGATCTCAGATAAAACCCGTCCATCAACATCTGAGAGCAACACATCGGGTCTGATGAACTATAACGTGTAATAACCTCTCAAAAACACACTCAAGTGTCTTTTCCACAGCATAATGAAGCTAATAATATTCCTCAAATGTAGCATGCCTAACTGACAACAATAATGTCACAATGTAAAAAGTGAAAATGCAATATCTTATATCATCATCTGTCATCCTCACAGGAGAAGCGCGGGTACAGGATGATGCTGGTAAACACACACAGCCCGATGGGACTCATTGTTAGCCGAGACGTTGTCATGGCAACACA
>NC_136886.1:1721982-1821982 GCF_949152265.1 Phoxinus phoxinus
TTAATTCTGATTTTTTCCCCTCACAATTGTGAGATATAAACTCACGATTCTGAGAGAAAAAAAGTAAGAATTAGTCGCAATTACCTGTGTTATTTCTCTGCTGTGGCTTCCATGCATTCCTCACGCCTGCAGACCGAAGCTCGTCAGGAAGAGAGCGACTGAACATGGAGATTCTGGCATCATTAGTGTTCATTCCCAGAGTGCTTCTAGAAGAAACGGCTTCACGTGAGGACTTTACTGTAGCAGTCTTCAAATAATAAACATGATCAGATAAACGTCATTCAGCGTGAAGTACAGTAACGGGAGGATCTCATGAGACCGCGCAACGACTCGCATCTCACTCCAAAACATAAATCAGATTTCGTTTGAAGAAAAATAAAGCCTGTTTTTAGGAGCGTTAGGTTTTTTTTTTTTACATTGATAAATTATTGACATTCTCATCAACTCAATGCAAAAAAGCCATTAAATGATAATTTTTGTATTTTTTATAAATCATGGTGGTATTCGTTGTCCTGCTTTTTAATTACGCCAATTTTAATAAACTAAAATAATTGTACTACAGTATTTTTATGGCGTTACGGTAATGAGCATCAGATTTGAGAACAATGAAAATTGTTCTTTACCATTTTTATTTATGAAATTCATTCTTAAATAAATGCATTACAAGCAAAATACATTTACTGCAAAATTGGGGGGAAATGAGCTCAAATGTTATGAAAAGAATGTCCCAAAAGTTGTAATAAAAACAGGCTTATATTCTTCATGCAAAATACAGAAATATATATTTTTGCATATCTACATCAAATTTATTTTGGAGGTGAAATGTAAGTTTGACAGGTTTTTGTGAGATTCACAGGAGAAATAAAGTGTGTGTGTGAAGATAATCATGCTGTCGGGGGGGCACTGGTCGTGTAGAGGTGGTGTTTGGCCGCTCAACAGTGAGAAGGTAGTTCCCCGAAGCCCTCGAGCGCAGGTCACCTCCAGCGAGACGGTCACGGGTGGAGGCTCGTCTCCCCGACCTCCAGGAACAGCGAGGTGTAGAACTCGGGCTCGAGCTGTTTGTTACGATAGCGGTTCACGATTTCTGCAATCTTCTGTTTCCGCCGCACGTGTGGAGGACTGTACGAGTCACTCTCCAGACGCTTCCTCCGGCACGCGTTTATCACCGTCTGGCGCACCAGGAATCCTGGAGAGGGCAGACAATGACAATCACAGATTATTTGAATAATAATAATTCATTACATTTATAAAGCGCTTTTCTCGGTTTACATAGAAGGGGGAATCTCCTTAACCAACACCAATGGTGGTTTGACTTTTAAAAAATCTTTTAATCTCTCAATTCTGACTTTTTTTCTCACAATTGCGAGTTTATATATTTATCTTTCTCAGGATTGTAAGATAGAATCTTGTAATTGCGAGAAAAAAAGGCAGAATTGTCAGCTGACTTTTTTAATATATAGCAATTCTGACTTTGTTTATCAGAATTGCGAGACATAAAATCATAATTGTGAGAGAAAAGTCAGAATTGCAAGAAAAAAGTTAGAATTATGAGATATAAACCGAAAAAACCCCGTATATCTTGCAATATTTGCAATCGGAATTGCGAGAAAAAAAGTCTAAATTGTGAGCTGATTTTTTTACTTTATTATTATTATTTTTTACAACTTTTTAATATATCGCAGTTCTGACTTTTTTAAATGAGAATTTGGAGATAATGATTCCCGACTTTAATTTTCTCTCACTCTCGCACACACACACACACACACACACACGCTCTCAAACACACTCACGCACACACTCTCACACACAATCACGCACACACTCACACACACCGCACGCACGCACACTCACACACGCACACTCACACACGCACACGCGCACACACACACACACACACACATACCCAGTGATCTCCTGCTAACCACCATGTTGTCCACTAGAGGAATGACCATGTTGAATTTGCCCATAGCACCGTGGAGTTTGATCCGAAACAAGCCGGTCTTCAGCGGATGGATGAAAACGATGGGAACGTCCTTCTCTGAAGAGCTGGACCTGAGTGAGCACAGGTGAGGTGTATGAGATCATGTCAGGGCCTGAGATCAGTCTGACCTGCGGTGCGTTACCTGGAAGCGCTGCTGTTGACGGCCGTCTCCACGCCGGTGCTCGTCTCCGCCAGTAACTCCGACACTGGGAAGTTCTCTGACAGAAAAGAACACAAGCTTTAATTTGGTAACACTTTACAATAAGGCTCATTAGTTACATTAACTAAGAATGAACTATACTTCTTCAGCATTTATTAATATTAGTTCATGTTAATTTCAACATTTACTAATACATTATTAAAATCAAAGGTTGTATTTGCTAACATTAGTTAATGCAATCTGTGAACTAACATGAACAGCTGTATTTTTATTAACTAACATTAACAAAGATGAATAAATACTGTAACAAATGTACATTTTTAGTTCATGTTAGTTAATATACACTAACTAATTAACCTTATTGTAAAGTGTGACCTTTATTTTTTTGTTTTTAAAAGAACACAAGTAAAACTACATTGAAAAGAATTGGTGTAGGTTTACTTCGAAACAATTAGCACTCAGAAACAATTTAACAAATATAAACAAATAAATTAAATTTTGAATTGGAAAAGCTAATAATCTTAGTTTTATTCACAACTTAGAGTACTTTTTTTTTTTTTTTACAGTGTAGCAATTTATTAATTCCTCATAGACAGGCCCACACACACCCTCTGTGCCTTGTGTGTTTAACTTTACAACACATATTGTACATATATACATGATTTATAGGTTGTTGTTGTATTTTACACCTTAAATTGAAATCAAGGAATTTTAAGTGGAAAACATGTTACCGATGTCATCGTATCGCTCGACCCACACGACCAGCACTTTGGTGTCGGGTCCTAATGGCGGTATCGTTCTTCCGGGCGGCAACTTCTTGCTTTTCACTGTAGGGGACTGACCACAACAAAGACACATTATACACTAACCCTCAAAAGTGTGGAATAATTACGATTTTTTTTTGTGTTTGAAAGAAGTCTCTTATGCTCACCAAGGCTGCATTTATTTGATCTAAAATACAGTAAAAACAGTAATATTGTAAAATATAATTACCGGTACCTATAAAATTTCTATGTGAATATATTTTAAATGTAATCTATTCCTGTGATCAAAGCTGAATTTTCAGTCTTCAGTGTCACATGATCCTTCAGAAATCATTCTACAACATTTGGAAATTTACTAAATATCTTCATGGAACATGATCTTTACTTAATATCCTCATGATTTTTGGCACAAAAGAAAAATGTATAATTTTGACTCATAAAATGTATTGGCCTAGAAAATGGCAACTTTTGTAACACGATGTAACTACAGAAGAGTCAAGGTTTAAACAGGAAAAATATCGAAACTCTTTGGTAATTTTTTTGAGAGAGATGCTAACGGGCTAATCAGATTCAGTGATCTATGCTAAGCTATGCTAAAAGTGCTACCGCCAGACCCGGAGATCGTCTGAATGGATTAGAAAACGGTAAAACTGTGTAAAAAATAAAAATCAGCTACACTGAAGAACACACACAGAAAGTGACACCTTAACACATCTACGATGGAGAACAAATGAAAACACACACACACACACACACACACACAAAAATTATACTTCCGTACAAAAAAATGCTAAACTTTGACAAAGAGTCAGTTTGATTGTTATAATAATGACTTAATAATATCTAAACAAACATAAATGAAAAGCTATTGAATAATCTAGTGACTGTAGTTAAAAATTAATGTTATTTTACTTTTAAAAGTGTTTGTTTTCCAGTAGATGGCAGAAATCATCCACTAAACCAAAGCACATTTTTCATGTTATCACCATGAATGTATCTTTTTTTAAAAAGTCGATTGTACATAAAATTTTGCTATTTTATATATTTAAATTATTACAAATTGAGGCACATAAAAAATAATAATATATGAATCCACTTTATTTTGATAGTCCACTTTAGACATTCTACTAACTATACTGTGACTTTGCAACTACATGTCAACTAACTCTCGTTAGAGATGTGTTACCAAAAATATAAATAAATAAATATAAAAGTGAGTGAAAGTTACATTATCTTCACACTTTACTGTCTGATTATGTAAGCTAGTTAGACAGAAACATGTATATTGTTGCCCTATGTGTAACAGCATAGCAAGCAACATAGCACAAGTGATAAATTAGCCTATTTTATTATTTAGAGCTGAATGATATCTGCACACATGCCTTTATCTTTTGCACGTTCTTCCTTTTCCCCATTTTTCCCTAAATTAGGCTCCTGGTGGCTTACACCTTATAATTACTGTTGTAAATCTGCTTTGAAATGATATGTATTGTGACTTGGTACGGTGATCTTTCTGTAAAATCTAAATATACTATATATTGTTCGAACTTCAATGAAAATGATTGGACTGAAAGACTATCCTAGTAATCAGACTCTGTATGAGCAATACACATTAAATGAGACAAAAAGGGTTTTAAGCGACCCGTCTGATGTACTCTACCGCTCTTATGAACTCTTACCGTCTGGAAGAAGGGACAGAAATCTCAAAAATACTTTTGTACCGGTATCAATTAGACTGCTAATAATAATAATAATTAGTTACATTTATATAGCGCTTTTTCTGAGACCTCAAAGCACTTCTCCTCAACCTCCACCAATGCTGAACATGAATTAGTGAAGTTTATTTATTTTTATGTGTATGATGTGTATATTTTGTGTACTTTTTTAATGTAGGTTTAATCAGGGTTTGGCGAAATTACAAATTTCCCTATCAGGGACAATAAAGTATATTTAATTTCAAAAGCGCTGTACAAATAAATGCGAATTGAATTGATTTAGAAGTTGAGTAACATGACGTAGTGTGTGTGAGAATGGAAGTGAATGAGAAAACAAGATGGATGAAGTTCGCTACCCCATTGCTTGATAACTCCTGACAGACTGATATACTGGCCAGGCTAAACCACTTAAAGAAACAGGCTAATTTTCCAGTTCCCCCAGAGTTAAACAGTTTTACCGTTTTCGAATCCATTCAAGCCGATCTTTGGGTCTGGCGGTAGCACTTTTAGCATAGCTTAGCATAGATCACTGAATCTGATTAGACCGTTAGCATCTCTCTCAAAAAAATGACCAAAGAGTTTCAATATTTTTCCTGCGTAATAATCAAGGAACTGTTCTGCCATACCAGCGGCGCAATGATATTACGCAGCGCCTGAAAATAGTCCCCAGCTCGGTAACTTCCAACGTGACCGGCACTAAGTGTGTAATATCATTGCGCTGCTGGTACGGCAGCAGTTCTTGATTATTACGCAGGAATGAGAGTTCATGGTCTAGAAAATCACAACTTTTCATTTTCCGTCGGTCTTAGTACACGATGTAACTACAGAAGAGTCAAGTTTTAAATAGGAAAAATATCGAAACTCTTGGTCATTTTTTTGAGAGAGATGCTAACGGTCTAATCAGATACAATGATCTATGCTAAGCTATGCTAAAAGTGCTACCGCGAGACCCAGATATCGGCTGAATGGATTTGAAAACGGTAAAACTGTTTAACTCTAGAGGGAACTGGAAAATGAGCTTATTTCCGGAAAAAGTGGACTGTTCCTTTAACCAGTAACGGCCTCATTAGAGAAGCTCAGGTCTGAGGATGAGACGAGAAGTTACCCGTTGCGCGGGTCCCATGTTGTCGGAGTGGTTTGGGAAGAGCTCCAGCGTGAGGTTGGGCTGTTTCAGTAAACTGGGTAACAGCTCCATCTGCGAGTCCGAGTCTGCCGTCGGGAAGCTGTGCTCGGACGACTCCGCTGCGTCACGAGAGAAATCAACATTTATCATTAAATAAATAGCAGTGTAACGATACCCTCATCTCAAGATATCACTAAAACTGAACTCATGATACCATATTATTGCGATACTCCAAGACATATAATAAAAGGTTAACAGAAAATTTACTGTTGATTAAAATGGTAAATTTGGTGTTACATTGTGTGTGTAAATGAATAGACTTGGAATTGGTGCTGGAAACCCAAAGCACAGGACTATAGAGACTCCAGAATAACAATATTCATGATTCTGAAGCTGAACACACAGAATTATTTTAGACGAATACGCTTGATCTCTGTCACTGACTAGACATATTTAAAATAATGTCAGCCACTTTATACTGGTAACATCAGACATCTGGCATTATCAAGACCCACTGCATTATATTCAACATTATATATAGTAGTTGGGTTAACTACACACAATACATATTGTCACTATCCACGATACATACGTTGCATTTTTGTATTGCGATATATTGAGACATGATATATTGTTAAACCCCTATTAATAAATCACTGTTAATTAATTAAACGTGTTGCATTAATGGAGAATGCAATATGCCTTCAATAGTCCTCTGCAGCATGTGACAGAAACGGCTCTTTTTGCCTCAAATGCACGTGTGTGTGTTTAGCTGCAAACATAATCAAACCTAAAAGCGCTTGAACACAGCAACAGTGTAGTGTAGAAACTGAAGTTTACCGGATGAGTCGCTGAGAGACGGTACGACAAAGGCGATTTCTGTCAGAGCGTCTGCGTAGTAAAGCACTCGCTTCTCTCCGTTGAACACACCACCGCCAGTGTCACCCAGAGTCACTGAATCATCTGCACACACACACACACACACACACACACACACACACGACACATCATCTACTGCTACATTATGAGCATCACTGTGATCCAAGTCATTTAGTGTTTTATCTTTATATTATACATTTTTATTTATAGGCGGATTTCATGGCACTCAAGGACACCTTACAAAATCCATAAAAGCAATGACATTAAACAATAAAACCGGTACAGCAACAAACATTAAATCACATGAAAGTTTGCCTAAACAGTTTTAAGATGAGATTTAAAGACTGAAAGACTAGAACTGTTGGGAAGTGAGTTCCATAAATGGAGAGGCGCATAATCAAAAGCTCGTGACCTCATGGAATATATAATTATATTTGGAATATTTATTATATGTGACCCTGGACCACAAAACCAGTCACATGGGTCAATTTTTTTAAATTGAGATTTATACATCATATGAAAGCTGAATAAATAATCTCTCCATTGATGTGTGGTTTGTTAGGATAGGACAATATTTGGTCGAGACACAACTATTGAAAATCTGGAATCTGAGGAGCAAAAAAATGTAAACATTGAGAAAATCTCCTTTAAAGTTGTGCATTTATGTTCACGATTGTGCTGCATTCACTCACAAAAATACATGTTTTATATATTTACGGTAGGACATTTACTAAATATCTTCATGGAACATGATCTTAATATCCTCATGATTTTTGGCATAAAAGAAAAATGTATAATTTTGACCCGTATAATGTATAGTTGCTATTGCCACAGATATACCCGTGCGGCTCCAGACTGGGTTTGAGGTCCAGGGTCAAATATTATTACTACATTAAAGGCTACGTTCAGACTGTCAGTCCAAATCTGATTTTTCTGCATATCCGATCAGAATTAGCTAGCGTGAACAGCACAAAAAAAAATCCTTTTTTTACAAATCCGTTTGAAGCTACATCTATAAGCGGTTTGAAATCCCATTCAAATCGCATTTCTGGAAATCCGTTTCAGTCTTGACTGATCTGATCGGATTTCACGTGGTTTATGTGACTTTCTCACGCCACGTAAAAAGTAAACGTCAGACGTTGTTATAGGACACATGCTGAAAGTCTGTGCAGAAACAATGCTGTGTTGTTGCAAAGTTCCAGACGAGCAGAAAATTACAAGGGAGACATGTTTTATAAATATATATATATATTTTAAAAATGTTTTTAATGAAGACATCTCTATTGCAAACCCCTCCATGTTGCGGTTGTTGTTGTTTTTGGCGTATTCCTACCAACGCAACGTCATTGCCATAGAAAACAATGTAGATCGAAAGAGACACAAACTGGATCTGAACTGTTGCGATATACAGTGTGGATGTCAATCATTTTAGATTCCAATCGGATACACAAAAAATTGGATTTGGACTGACAGTGTGAACGTAGCCATACTCTGATCATGAGAAGATGCTGTGTGTGTGTGTGTGTGTGTGTGTGTGTGTGTGTGTGTGTGTGTGTGTGTGTGTGTGTACCTGGTGTTTCAGCACCGTTGGATGTGTTGATGGTCCAGCTGGTAAACACACTGCCCGTCCACCCCGGATGTTGCCCGACCTCCACCGGCCATCCCAGAGACAACAGCAGCTCCAGAAAGTGTGGCTGCACGTTTGCTGACGACTCCACGTTCCTCAAGATCTACACACACACACCAGCTCATTAAAGGGGTCATGGGGTGCAAAATTTGCATATAAATTTGTCTTTATCATGTATTTTTTTAAACTTGAGAAAATTAAATACACGTGGAGAGGATGTACAGTCAAATTTTTCCATAAATGGCAACCCTTTATTTCCTATTTCACTAATTTAGTGGTACTACCCAATTGAATGTGTGCCTGTTATTGTTGTACTGTTTGTTTTGCATAAATAACCAGTAATATGTGTGTTGGTCGTGGTGAGCTGAGTGGGGGAGTGGGTGGGTGGTGGTGGTGGTGGTGGGGGGGGGGGGGGGGTGTTCATTGTTTATTACACGGTACTCTGTGATCTAATTTAATTATGTTCTCTCAAATTCTTATCAGTGTTTTTGATTCATTTTTATTTTATTTTATTTTTATGTGTGTATATTTGTCTGTGTACATATGCATATGTTTAAAAAAAAAGGAGGGAAAAAAGAAGGATAAATTGTATCTGTGAATGGAAATATTGTATTTTCTTTCTTCTCTCAATAAAAAAAACAAAACAAAACGTGTCTTTGAAATGTGTTTTTTTTATCTTTAAAAAACCTAAACACTCTCAATAATCAAGCCGTTTGGATTTTCTGAGCAATCTGATGTCATATTGCTCATGCTCCGCCCACGACCACTGACGGACTGTCCCGTATTAGCATATTTCTTCCCTTTAGTCCTTTATGTATACTGTCCACCAAGGCATCACTTTACATGTCTTTAGCAGCTCATTATCTTTTAAAGAAACGGGTCGCTGTGAACAGCTGTTTTTGAGGAGATAAAAGGCTGTTGTTTTACACAAGCATTGAGGAATTTTAACCAAAGTATGTTACAAACTTTACAAGAAGACCCTAATCATACCAACTTGTGGAAAATGGGCATCCGATGACCTCTTTAATATTCTATTAGCTGTACAACACAACTGATGACTGCACACAGTTTCACAGCAGGACGTGTGTGAGGTTTCACCTCTTGACTGCTCTTCTGTCCAGCTCTCATGTAGAAGATAAACACGGTGTCACACGGCCGGGACGGTAACAGGTCCAGGTATCCGATGTCATCGAAAAAGCCCGACACAGACGAGTCGAGAGCGATGAGGTGAGGAGGCAGTCGACTGTTTCCAGGCTCCTGGGACACACACACACACACACACATTAGAGCAGTCCAGCTACCTGAAGACTTCTATCTCCTGGCTGAAAAACTGCTAATTAGTAGGGATGCACCGAATCCAGGATTCGGTTTCGGATTCGGCCGAATACTGGGTTTTTTAAAGGGCCGAACCGAACCCTAGGCTTGCAATACACACGCGCTACGATGGTCGACGTCACGCTGCCGTTGATTACGGGAAAGTGTCAACGTAGTGTAACGCGTTGTGTTAGGAAGTAAAATAGGGATACTGGTAGCTCACAGCTAAAGTTATAGCAGAGGCCAGACATAGCATGGAGGCGATTGGCATCTTACAACTCGCACTTTATTCCCCAATCGAACTCATGTAACTGTCTGTCACACGTACTACCATCCACAGCGTTACTTAAAGGAGAACTCCGGTCAATTTTAACATTGAGCTCATTTTTTAGTAAATTTGGAGTGCTGTCAATACAGAGAACAACGACAAAAATCGGTGTTGCCTACACCGTGTTATCCTCTTTTTAAAATTTGCACCGTTGACTTCAAAGGGGCAAATTTTAAACCTGCTTTTATTTCTCTTATCATCTTTGATGTGTCATTACAAGTGCCCAGCCATGTGAGTGATTCCTTCAGAGTGAACACGAGTGAATCTGACAGCAGTAGATGTGAAAGATATTCATAAAAATTATGTTATTAGAAAGAAATTTTTGTCGTTGTTCTCTGTATTTACAGCACTCCAAATTTACAAAAAAATGAGCTCAATGTTAAAATTGACCAGAGTTCTCCTTTAATAAACTAAAATAAAAATGAGCATCAAACAGAAATAACCCGCATACATGGGGTATCGAGGCGCATACAATACAATACAGACGGCAGACAGTTCAACAGTAGCGCGCAGCTCTTATTTATGTATTACTTATTTTATGTGCTCTTATCTGTTTGGCAGTACTTTCAGTCAAAAGAAGGCAATTCAACTCGAGCTACATGTTCAATTTGCAATGAAGATTTGTCTCGTGGTGGCAAGGACCCTAAACAATATACAACACCGCTGTTAAAATGCATAATGTTGATTATTCTTTTTCTTTTTTACAGTTAAAATTAAATTAAATGAAAAACTGTGTTAATGGACTGAGGATGGGAGTAGAATTCGGTATTCGGTTTCGGATTCGGCAGAATCTTAACCAGTGGATTCAGTATTCGGTCTAACCCAAAAAATCTGGATTCGGTGCATCCCTACTAATTAGCAAACCCAGGTGATTGGAACAAAATACTGAGGAGGACTTTTACTTTCTGTTTTAGTTAACTACACTAACTTGTGCATTCTCATACCTTGAGCGCCTCTAGTGACAGAAAGCCGAAGTGCGAGAGGAAGAGGCGGGCGGTCTGAAACTCTTGAGCGGGAGCTGGTGGTTTGCAGTCGGTCAGCGGGTCTGGGAAGGACTTATTCCTCCACAAGTCCTCTGTGTTGTGCTCCAGTTTGGTCTCGTAATCGATCTGCTTCCCCATCACGGCTCGCAGCTTATCGTGCTGCTGCTCCAACTGAAACACACACACACACGATAAGACTATTGTGAGTGCAACTTTCTGATAAACACACACAAAATATTACAAATTATTTAGATTTTAAGTATGCATTTTTAAAAATGCTTCTTTTCATGCAGCCAAACCCACCCGTCACGAAGAAGAAAGCAAGCCAAAAAATATTTAAATGTTTCAAACAGCCATTCAGATATTTGTATTCACTATTGTGTTTATCACAGCACCGCATACTTAAAGATACACTATGTAACTTTTTTTGATCAAGATTAACACAATTTCAATACGGAGTCAATAAAATCCGTCTTACAAAACTTTTTTTGTTTTGTTTCCGGATTCATGATGTTAAGGCGAGACAAAAACATTGTTTTTTTTTTTACTGGTCAATTTTGAGATTTTGGGATATTTGTCTTCAATAACATGTCTTCTTTCAGACTTGTGGTGAAAAAAAGTCTGAAATACACATTAGGTCTTTATTTTACTACACTGTGTTTGCGTCTGTAGATTTCTCATAAATTCAACAAAAGTTGTCGTTCTGAATCATCATGATCCGCGATCTCTGTCTGCACCGTCATCACACACACCGTTAGAAAGCTCTCTCTCTCCTGTACAATGCTGTCGGATCCAAATATGGTAATTTCCTTTTTATCAGCAACCAATCGTGAAAGTAAAAGGGCTGAATGCGCAATCTCATTGGCTGATGATAAATCTTTAAAGCCGTTTTCTCAAAATGACTTTTCTCTCATTCTCCAAGTCCGAAATCTCCACTTCAGTCGCACCGATATACACCAAACCTTCCAGTCTTGTGCCTAGTTATATTATGAAGACATTTACTGAGGGACTTGTAAATATATTATTCCTAGCCTGATTTATATAACATTTTATTCCAAAAAACATGGCAAATAATTTTTTAAAGGCTATTGACAGTATATTCTGATTTACAGGATAACAAAAGTAGATATCCATAAATCCCTCTGTAATTTTTTTCCCATCTAATATGTGAACATTGGCTTTATCCCATACTCAGAATTAGTTTAAAAAAAAATATATATACACCGGAATGCAAATTAGCGCATATTTAATGAGATATTGCCTAATTTGCATATTTAAACATTAAATAACAGAATCTGTGTATATCTGCTAGTTAAAAATGTTACCCTATTCACCTGTAGTGTCTTGCCTTAAGACTATTATAAATTGTACAACATGCGTGGCTGTGAGGTTTCCACATATATTGTAAAGTGTGTAATGCTAAAGATAACAGTTCTGAGGCTTTTATACCTCCTTATCCACAATGTCATGGAGATCCGGGATGCTCAGGTCGGCTTTCACAAACGGAATCTTATCCACTTCCTCTGGGAACGGTCTGTGCTTGACGTTAAACCGAATCCCGACATCGTTTTTGGGCGTGGGTCGGCTTTCAGGAACAAACACTTGCTGTAGGAGAGATGGACATATAAAGAGACAGTATAAGCATAACACAGCTCACAATTATTACCAAATACTAAATCTGAGAAGCCACATTCTCTCAAAGGACATTTTAATAGAGACCATTAGTGCTATGAAGTGAATGTGAAACTTGTGAAAGTTGTTTGCTTCTGATTGGCTACTAAAAGCAGATCTCTGCCCTGATTGGTGGTTGATGTTGCGTCTTACCTTCTGATTGGCTCTTGCGCCTCGAGGCTGATGGAAGAGCTGCATTGTCCATGCGTGTCGACCGGACATGCCTCTGATTAACATGGTGACTGACGGGCAGGGGTCTGCGGACACGTGCACACACACATTAACAGGAAATAAGTTCTCTGAATCAACATGCACAAATGCTACATTTTCTAAATGTCATAATCATGTGTTAACAAACAAGTATTCATTACTTCAATTGTTTCTGCATTAAATGAGTACAGTTTTAGCTAACTGTGATTTTGTATATGTACATTTCTGAAATATATAACTTATGCCTGGTTCAGATGACACGATTTTAGCCCGATCCGTGTGACGCAGGGTGTCGTGGGGATTCGTAAACGACAACGGGCGTCGGGACGCAAGATTCGATCGTTTCATCTCGTATAGTGTGTGTCATAGTGGACGACAACCGACGACGACGAGTCTGAGATGCTTCACGACATCACCATAAAACTAGTAGGTTTAATTTTTTTTCGGTCCTCCACGACGGGTTCCATCAAGAGTGACTGAGTGAGTGTGTGCGTGTGCGAGTGTGTGTGTGCGAGAGTGAGTGAGTGAGTGCGCAAGTGAGTGTGTGTGTGTGCGAGAGTGAGTGAAAGTGTGTGTGTGTGTGTGCGAGAGTGAGTGAGTGAGTGCGCAAGTGAGTGTGTGTGTGTGCGAGAGTGAGTGAGAGTGTGTGTGTGCTTGCGCGCGTGTGAGTGAGTGAGTGAGAGTGTGTGCACGAGTGACTGTGTGCGTGGTGTGTTTGTGTGAGTGAGTGAACGAGAGTGTGTGTGTGTGTGCTCAAGTGATTGAGTGAGTGAGAGAGTGAGTGTGTGTGTGCGCGAGAGTGTGTGCACGAGTGACTGTGTGCGTGGTGTGTTTGTGTGAGTGAGTGAGAGTGTGTGTGTGTGTGTGCGCGAGAGTGTGTGCACGAGTGACTGTGCGTGGTGTGTTTGTGTGAGTGAGTGAACGAGAGTGTGTGTGTGTGTGCTCAAGTGATTGAGTGAGTGAGAGAGTGAGTGTGTGTGTGTGTGCTCAAGTGATTGAGTGAGTGAGAGAGTGAGTGTGTGTGTGCGCGCGCGAGTGAGTGCGTGCGTGCGTTTGTGTGAGTGAGTGAGCGAGAGAGTGTGTTTGTGTGCGTGCGAGTAAGTGAGTGAGAGAGAGTGAGTGTGTGTGCGACTGTGCGTGCGAGTGTGTGTGCGTGCGTGCGAGTGTGTGTGTGCGTGCCTACATACGTTTGTGCGAGTGAGTGAGCGAGAGAGAGTGTGTGAGCGAGAGAGAGTGTGTGTGTGAGAGAGAGTGCGTGCATGCGAGTGAGAGAGTGTGTGTGCGCAAGTAAGTGACCGAGAGAGAGTGAGTGGGTGCGTGCGTTTGTGTGAGTTAGTGAGCGAGAGTGAGTGTGTGTGTGTGTATGCGTTTGTGTGTGTGAGAGAGTGAGTGCGTGAGTGAGTGAGCGAGCGAGAGTGTGTGTGTGTGAGAGTGAGTGAATGTGTGTGTATGCGAGACGGCAAGCAATGACTGGTCGGAAAGCAACGTGTAGTCTGACGTGTTTCTTGTCCACGACACGACAAGATTTTAGGAGTCAAAATCACGTAATCTTACACAGCGACTATCATAATCGTGTAATCAGAACCAGGCATTAGACCGTAAACCTCTGATAACAGATCACTCTAAACTGTAACATGGACTCGTGCACTTTCTGTAAAGCTGCTTTGAAATGTGTATTGTGAAATGCGCTACACAAATAATCGTGTAATCAGAGCCGTTCTGCACCGGAGGAATGAAAGATGAAGGGTGTTTTTCTCACTCTGTTCGTTTCCCAGCGGCTGCTCCAGCATGGCGAGGATGACGGAGTTATCCAGGACGAAGTATCTGAAGTTACTGTGAGACGTGGAGGTGAGTCGGGAGTATTTGATCAGCGTGTCCTCGTTCAAGAGACTGCAGGGAGAGGCGGGGCCACTGGGAGACGGGAACGCTCCCAACACCTGCATTATACTGGAACACACAGCAACACAAATATCAAGGCCTTGTCCACACTAATACACTTTCGTTTGAAAATGCACCTTTTGCTCTCCGTTTCGGGCTTCCGTTCACACTGAGACTGCGTTTTTATTAAAGGGTAACTCAACCCCTGGTCAGAGCCTGACTCCATCCACTGGCAATATTTAAAAAATGCTGGAAAAGTGGGCAGAGCCCAGCGGATGGGAGGCGTGCACCTGAGGTCTCATCCACACTAATGCGTTTTAGTTTAGAAACGGAGAATTAAAAACGAATACGATCTCCGTCCACACTAGCGGTTTAGCTGCGTATTAGAATTGATCTCCGTCCACATTAAAACGACTGAAAACGCGGATCATGTGACCATTCACCAACACCGGGCATACACGTGCCGGTGTAAAACAGGCGTATGTAGGCGGTTATAAGATTGTAAAATGCAGAATTTACTTGCACAACAGCTGCTAGCAAAGACATCAACGTCAGTAACGCTTGTAATTCGTTATCCATGTTGCAGTCACGAACGTTACGTAGTCCAGGCTGGTTTTGTATGTTTTCTTCCCGGGGACGGGTCATGTGATGGGTGTCTGACGAATCAGGGAAGGATACGCCATGACTGATGACACCCAATCATAGAGCCGAGCGTGAGCCTCTGCGTCAGCGTTTCTAAAGTCCTCCGTTCTGACAGTCTTCACTAAAACGCCCTCCGGAGATTCAAAACGCAAAACGGGGTCGGAGCGTTTCTAAACTTCTCCGTTTTAGGTCTTTGTTTTTGCCGTTGTAGTCTGGACGGGAGGTGCAAACGTAGCAAAAGTTTTCTAAACGAAAACGCAGTAGTGTGGATGGGGCCTGAGACACATCTCTCTGTAGCCAAGGGGCGTGGTGAGCTGGTACCTGCTTACGTCACACAGTACCACAACATCCAATAGGAAAATTTCACTGCAGTAGCCACTGTTCAACCTGAAGAGGGCAGCACTCAGACACTTTTACACCATTTATTGTAGAATTAAAACACTTTATACCCAAATATCAACAAATTTACTTGAATCAATGAACAGCATTAATAAAGCCCCAGTCTTACAGATCATTAACATAAAAACCCTTTAAGGAAAACAAAGCTTTTTGAGAACACTCTCCAAAGTGGATAAATTTGTAAACGCTGTGTCCGTGTGGTGAACACGATGATTAACGATGATGTAAGTTTAGTCATGTGACGCATATTGTACCAATAGATATAGATGTTTATTCCGGTATTGTGCCTGTTATGTGCGGTTCACTTTCACACTGTAGCTAAAGATATGTTACTTCACACACTCTTCATTATCACAGTCCTCCAAACATGACAGAAAATTCACTAGCATTTGCTAAACATGAGCAGTCGCGCTTCAGACAGAACATATAATGGCGAGTGAGAGCGACCTGGACGATCAGGGAATGCTCAGATATTTTGCTGAATAAAATGATCCTGCCAGAAGAATTGCGCAATGACTTTATTATTTATTTTCCCGTCTGTATCATCTCAGTGAGCTTCTGTGAGGGTTTACGCATGCGCTGTAAAGGTGAATTTAGCATTTTCAGGCGTTTTTCTAAAGTTTGTCATCCGCACTGAAACGTCGGAAAACGCGAGTGTGGACGGAGAGCGTTTTAAACGAAAACGCCGTTTTCAAATGTATCCGGATCAACCCTCTGGGGTCTGAGGTGTTTTCTGGGCCCTGGAGGCGTTCTGACATCCGCTGACATTTGTATTTCTGTTGTGATATTTTCATGGCTAAAGTCTGATTACAATGTATTCAGCACAAACTCTACAATAATATGTCAGCAGCATGTATGTAAAAGTTTGTAGTTTTGAGATAATGACATTTATGCATGGTTTGTAAAAAAAAAAAAAAAAAAAAAAAAAGTGTCACTGAAATAAGGCCATGAAACCCATACTGATTATTTCTATACAAGACTTTTGAAAATTGTATCATGTAGCCTGGAATATTGGCTTCAAAACTATATGAACATCATCCTGCATACTCATTCAGATTAAATTAGCCCAAGACAGACGTACATATCGTAGGAGAGGACTCAATGGGTGTGTGTATGAAAGACGCTCACCATGATAGCGTGGCCTCTGCAGCGTCTTTGACCCTCATAGACGCCGGGTTGTGCTCTTTGTCTCCTTTGTACTTCACTTCTTGTTCGCCGGTTTTGGACTTGCTGCCCGAGATGCCAAGCTCCACAATTTCCAACACCTCGATCAGACAATCCTTGAGTAACACAAGAGTATAACATATTCAATCTGACAGCTAAAAAACATTAACAACTCTAGATGAAATTCAATTAACATCTTGATATTTATGCATTTTCTCTACAATGTATTACAATTATTATTATTTTTCTATAAAAGAAATCGTTGTTTATGGAACTGCTGTTCTCCATACTTTTCAGTATTTTTTCATATTATTTTTATGTATATGCACCAATATAAAAGTATGATATAGCATTCAAAACTTTGGTGTCAGTAAGAATTTTTTAAAAGAAATTTACACTTTTATTCAGCAAGGACCCTTTAAAATTAATCAAAAGTGACAAAGACATTTATAAAAGATTCTATTTCAAATAAATGCTGTTCTTTAGAACTTTCTATTCATCAAATAATCTTGAAAAAGAAAATATATCTGAGTTTCCACAGAACTATGAAGCTGTTTTCAACATCGATAAGAATCAGAAATATATTTACATAGACAAGTTAATAAAAAATTGTTTTACTGACCCCAAACTTTTAAACGTTTCTGTATATAGTATAATAAAAAGCAATATTTACATATATATATATATATAAAGTATAGTATACATATGTTAATGTCAAAATTTAAAATCTGTAAAACTCCTTTTTTAGAAGATGAGGTATATTAATAATTGAAGCGCCGAAGTGATTCGTGGAACTGAATCAACCTTATCAAATCTATCACCTTTTTAAATAGGTTTCAATTAGAGGCGTCTCAAAATCTGAAATATATAACTTTCCAAAAAACATCAATGGAAAGCTTATTTATTCCGCTTCCAGGTGATGTATAAATCTCAATTTAAAAAAATATTGACCCATGTGACTGGTTTTGTGGTCCAGGGTCACATTTGTCATTGAACTAGATGAGATTTGGACATAAACAGGAAGTTTAAGATAGAGAAGTGGCTTGTTTGACTGCTTTGTTTTTGCTTCTGGTACTCCAGTTTCAGGCTTTACGACCTCTGACCAGTTGAAGTTGAGGTTTGACCGGCCGTACCTTCTCGTTGAGCATTTCGGGGTGTTCGGTGAGCCACACACACAGGCAGTGGAAGGCGGCGACGATCATGGAGTGCAGGTCTCGGGAGTGCAGCGGAGCGGGGCGACTGCACTGATACACGATGTAACTGCACACAGAGCTGACCGCACGCTTGCGATCAGACGAGTCCACGCTCACCTTCACCTGTGCGCACAACAAACACACATTTCACTCAGTTTGTACATGAACGGTTTAAAAGTACGATCACTTCTGCTCCCCAAGACTGTATTTATCTGATTAAAAATGCACTAAAAACTAATATTGTGATTAAACATTGCAAAAATTCCTGTGATCAAAGCTGAATTTTCAACACCATCCAGTCTTCAGTGTCACATGATCCTTCAGAAATCATTCTAATATGATGATTTGCTGCTCAAGAAACATTTCTGATCATTATCAATGTTGAAAACAGCTTTAGATATGTGTGGAAACCGTGATAAAAAAAAAAAATCTTCAACGATCTTTGAATAGAAAGTTCTAAGGAACAGCATTTATCTGAAGTAGAAATGTTTTATAACACTATGAATGTATTTTATGTCACTTTTAACCAATTTAGTACATCCTTGCTGAATAAAAGTATTAATTTAGTTAATTTTTGTAACTTTTGAATGATAGTGTATCACGGTTTCTACAGTAGCTCAGAAATGTTTCTTGAGCATCAAATCATCAGATCATCATGATTTCTGAAGGATCATGTGACACTGAAGACTGGAGTAATGATGCTGAAAAATCAGATTTGATCACAGGAATAAATTACACTTGACTATATATTCACATAGAAAACAGCTTTTTTAAGATTGTAATAAAATGGAAGAATTTGTACTGTTTTTTTATATGATCAAATAAATGCAGCCTTGGTGAGGAGGATAAGAACCTTATTTCAAAAACTTTAAAAATCATAATTATTACAAACTGACTGGTAGTGTATATATAAAAAGACCCACTGGCTATTACCATTTACTGTATCATAATCTTTATTTGTAGAGTACAACAAAATTATATGATTAATCGCGATTAATCGAATCCAAAATAAAAGTTTGTGTTTACATAATATATGTGTGTGTGTTGTGTATAATTATTTTGTATATATAAATACACACACATGCATGTGTACATATTTGAGAAATATTTGCATTTATATACTGCATATATATTTTTTATATGATTTAGATTATAAATAAATAGAACAATTTTATATATAAATAAAAAATTTTTCTTAAATATATACATGCATGTGTGTGTATTTATATATACAAAATAATTATACACACCACACATATATTATGTAAACACAAACTTGTATTTTGATTTCGATTAATCACGATTAATCGTTTTCAATGTGCAAAAAAATAAACCATTTCTACTATGTAACAAATTTTACACAATAAGTGATACACAGATAGATATAAATGTAGAGATGAACTGTCAGCGTACCTTGGCGAGGCCGGCCAGCAGCTCGAGGGCGGCCAGAGAGATGCTCATGTCGAGTCTCCACTGGGAGTTGAGTCTCTGCGTGAGCAAGTGAATGCTTCGGATCAGCAGCCCGGCCGCCGTGTCTGTGTGGAGAGCTGGGATATAACACACAGCACGCCACAGACAGCGGGTTAGTAACACACACGTGCACAAAACGCAAGCCAGGCACTGAGACATGTGACGGCAACGATGAACCATACACATGAACACAGATGAGCACAAGAACAAGTTATCGCTCGCTAGTTACAGACAATGATGGTCATCTAGTCCAGCCAAATCATAAGCCGCGTTAGGCGTCGTTTGACGTCATGCTTTGAAAATAAATAAAAAGCATTCATTGTACAAAACAAACCTGGTTAAAGATGTTCGACAGATCAACAGCTTTGGGTTTAAAGAAATATCTGTTGCATTTTAAAATGCACGTGTTTGACGGACACCATGCAACTTCTACAAACATGCAGAGATGCATTACTTCGCATTCCTGGGATGCACTTTACGAATGCTTTAAAGAGGACCAATTCTGCTTTTTTCCATGGTTATCTTTCTTTAGTGTGTAATTTGTTTGAGCACAAAGTAATTCTCTATCCACATTATTCCTGCGGCCCATGGCGCTTTGCGGGAATTGTGGGTGTAACTTTCGTTAAGCTGTAAACAACCAGTGAAAAGGCTCGCCCTATGAACGCAATATGTTAAGAAAGTGTCACAATGAGACGACGTTAATCTACTCACCGTTCAAACATCGAACATTAAAAAGAAATTTAAAAGTGTAAAAGCATCAACAAGGTACTTTCATCAGAACAAATAACCCCAAAAGTGCGAGTCTTTGGTTAAATATCACTAATATATCTGTAACTTATGTCGCCTTAATCAAAAATGTTCATTAACTTCAGCATTACGTGTTACTATTTCAAAATGATTTCCGCCATTTTGACAGATTATAAATTGCATTTACCTGTGAAAACAAACCTGGGAAGAGACGTGAGGATTTGATGAGAATAACGAGAGATTATTAATGCATTCCAGTGAATTATTAATGGAATATATCGTAAATTAAATTCGGGAGAACAGACCACAAATGCGCAATATATGTTTTTAAAATACGTTAAAATACCAAGTGTGTGTTATTCTCATGATGTCTGAAAATAAACCATGAAGGGAAATTGACAGCTCATCCAGTCAAACTAAGGGATAAGCTTTATTTGTTGGGCAAACTTATGATTTTAAATGATTAGTTTCAGCATTTTTGAATGGAAGTTCCCCAAACCGGAAGTGCCGCCCATAATTCAACACGCAGTGAGATCGTCAGGAATAAGATGGATAGAAAGTTATTCTCTATATCAGTGTCACTGTTTCTGAACTCCTGAAAAGCCTCCATTGTAGTCTTGAGTTTGTTTCTGGAAACGAACACATCACAATATTCCTCATTTATATAATTCATACGCAGAATAAAGGGGCGGGGCCTGGCTGAGTTAGTTAGTAGTGTGTTAAACTGGTGGTTATGGTAAGGGGCGCTCGAATGTTCCCCAAAATCCACAAAAAAAATCATGTTGTGTGATGGCACAAATAAACTAAACTAACCCTTGTTAACTTGTCTTAACTAAGCTTGTTTATTTTTATATAGACTCATTACATGCAAAGTGAGATATTTCAAGTCATCATTTGTAATAATTTTGATGATTATGGCTTACAGCTTATTATGAAAACCCCAAATTTAAAATTAGAATATTGTGAAAAGGTTTTCATAAGCTGTAAGCCATAATCATCAAAATTATAACAAATAAAGGCTTGAAATATCTCACTTTGCATGTAATGAGTCTATATAATATATTAGTTTCACCTTTTAAGTTGAATTACTGAAATAAATAATACATTTTTCAAGTTTCACCTGTAACAATATAGCATGCAGTCGCTTAAAACTATGGTATAAAGCTATTCAAAACATCATTCAATGTAAAAAGTGATAATAATTAATAAAATCGCAATTACAATTTCAAGGGAATAATCGACAATTATGATTTTTGTCATAGTGAAGTGAAACCTGTCATCTGAACTTGCTAAATGCATAAGAGGAATGAAAGCAATTGGTCAAAGTCAAACAGTCGGAGTTCAAACGCCTCTAATGCAGTTCGGATGCGGTGGTTGGTTCTGCATTAGTGTCTCTTACCGTAGTCCCTCAGCAGGGCTTGTGCGGGTCGATCGCTGTCAGGAGTCGTGGCTTCGGAGCTGCCAGCGCTAGCATTGCTGATGCCACTGTTATTGCGACTGTGGCTCTTAGCCAGAGAATGGCTTCCATCCACACTGCCCTACAAGACACATTCAGACCAGCACTTCATCATCAATGCCATTCATAACTGTTGTAAATGTTCATCACATATGTGACCCTGGAGCACAAACCCAGTCTGGAGCCGCACGGGTATATCTGTGGCAATAGCAACTATACATTGTATGGGTCAAAATGATTGATTTTCCTTTTATGCCAAAAATCATGAGGATATTAAGATAATGTTCCATGAAGATATTTAGTAAATTTCCTACCGTAAATATATAAAACATGTATTTTTGTGGGTGAATGCAGCACAATCGTGAACATAAATGCACAACTTTAAAGGAGATTTTCTCAATGTTTAGATTTTTTTGCTCCCTCAGATTCCAGATTTTCAATAGTTGTGTCTCGACCAAATATTGTCCTATCCTAACAAACCACACATCACTGGAGAGATTATTTATTCAGCTTTCAGTTGATGTATAAATCTCAATTTCATGTGACTGGTTTTGTGGTCTAGGGTCACATATCACCTAGCACAGTGGTTCCCAACCTCTTTTTGTCTGAGACCCCCTTTTTCCCAAGAAAATATTTTAGGGCCCCCTTCACATTTAATGATATTATCGCTCTTGTAAGCTTGCAGCAAGGATGATAAAATATGTTGTTTTCAAACTAATTTATGTTTACTATAATCAGATATGTTTATGCACAAATAATAGCCTATAATATTGAAAATACAATAACAAAAAAATCAGTAGGTCCTTTGTAATTTAAAAACGTAAGCCAAGGAGTAGCCTATAAACTGGCCCTATTTGAAATGCAATAACAAAAATATTCACACTGGTGTGTACGTAAAAAAAGAAAGAATATAGGCTATATTACTAAATTACTGCTGTCTGGGACCTCAATACTTGCATGTTATTTGTGAGGCTTTATTTTTGACGCTTTTGGCGCTATAGCGAGCGATAATTATTAACAGAATAATGCGTCTTTCGGAAGAACATTGTAGCCGGAACTACTTCTCTCTGTGTACGTCTATGACGAGTCACGCGGGTACTGGGCTACTCCGCAGCGGCAGCGATCCGAACCAGTGTAAAATAGTCCCAATGTAAACACTTATTATAGGAGTACCATAGTGGCTCAGGATAAGACAAAAACACGGAGTGGAAAATGGATTCATGATGAACTCGCTCATTATAAACATTTTGTAAATTTTTTACAGAAAAAAGTTAAGGACTTTTATTTAATTCTCATTGCTCAAAACTTTTCAAAATATGACGCGACCCCCCACAGAGCTCGCTGAGGCCCCCATGTGGGCCGCGACCCCCCTGTTGGGAACCGATGACCTAGCAGACAATTCAAATCCAGTTCAAGCTCTATAAATAACAAGTATAACTCATACCACTTCAGCTTGGGCACCGACAGACTCCAACAGAGCCGAATCCTGGACGATATTCAGCATCGCCGCTGTAAAAAGACACACATGAAGTTTTATTGACACTCACAGGGATTAAAGCAAAAAATAATTCTTCTGACTGAAAAGCCTACTTCATATTCCTTTAACCATCACTTTTAGATACTCGAGATCAATTGCATTTTAAGGGAAGATGAAGTTTTAGTACAGCCTTTCCACCGCAAGTTTGCATAATTATGATTTTTCAATTTGATTTGATTAATTGAAGTTTTATTTGCCATTAGTACATGTACTAGTAGAAGTACAAAGGCATTTCTGAAGCAAAGCTCATTGAGTCAACATTAAAAAGTCAACATAAAAGAAGAACTAACAAAACTACACTCAATAAATAGACATTGAGAAGGTACAGTAAAAAAAGAAGAACAGTATAAACCTACAACAAACACACAATAAAAACTATTACCTCCATATAGGAATATTGCACATTTGCTGTTCCCTTTATCCTGAGATAATACATAATATAAATAAAAAAATACTGTAATTTTGGAAATTAAACTTTTACGGTTTAATTTAACGATAAGGACGTACACTATTATTTTTCTTCTGTAATCACTAAATACTTCCTTATTGCTTTTATAACATAATATAATAATAATAATAAAGTTATTTTAATATAATAATATAAAAAAGTATACATGTATATATAGTTTGTTTTAACATTTCACTTGACAAAATAGTAAATGGACATATTGAACAGGCAGCCGTACCCAGTATCATCTGTGTATTGATCGAGTCTGTCTCTGTTTGCAAGGCGCCGATCAAAATATTGACCAATCGCAGCTTCAGGGAGAGGAAGGTGACCGCCTTCTCATGGAGGGAGTTTTCATCATTGCTGAATTTCCCTTCCAACAGAATCTGCAAATGTAATTAGAAAAATCACAGCCAATTAAATTTAGATTTTTTCCCTCAGAAAATTAAGTTACAGAGATCCCAAGAAGATTACTATATAATAAACTAATTATTACCTCTGATTTGACGTTGCCAAAGTGGTGAGGAAGAGGAAGCATGGATAACAAGATATGGATGGAAGCTCTTCTCAGCTCAGTAGGGTTCACGTATGACTTAAACTTGGACAACTCTCTGATGGAGCAAAATTAACAGAAATATAAATGCATTAACAATCGAGCATGTAGTAGTGGTGTGGGATAGGCATCATTTACAATAATATCTATTATTATTGTAATATAATATCAAAATAATTGATTTGAGAGGACATGCCCACATGCATTAAGCTACATCCATTAAAGTGGAATGAACCCAATCCTACAAATATCTTGTAGGACAATTATCGACTCAAAACTGAACTTTGAGGCAAATTGTGAGGCTGTGTGCAAAAAGGGGCACCAGCGCTTATTTAGTTTGAGGAAACGGTCTTATTTCAACATTGACAAAACCATGATGGGCTTATTCTACCGTGCTTTTATTGAAGTCTATCCCTACGCTCCCTAATCAAATTGTTAAATGGTCTAGTAAGCTGATTGGTGTGTCACAGTTTAGCCCAGTGTCCCTGTACACCAGACAGTTACAGCGGATAACTGGCTCAGTTTTAAATGATGATGCACACCTGTTGCACAGTGAATTTCAGCTTCTTCCTTCCAGACGAAGGTATATACTCCCAAAGTGCAGAACAAAGGGGTATAAAAATAGCTTTGTTCCAGCAGCCATTTACTCAGAGGAACAAAATGCACAGATGACACAGACGCCATTTCCTTTTTTATTTGTCTAATGTTTATTGTTTGTGTTTGTTACTCTGTTTATAATGTTTATAACTCTGACACTGCAAAACAAATCTACCAACGGGTACAAATAAAGGAACTGAACCTGATAATAGCTGTTGTTTTAAAAATGTGGAAGCTGATGTTATCGAGTATGTCACTCACAATGCAAAAAAAACTGACTAAAATACACCTAGAGTGCATGCGTGATGTGGCCTAATATAATGACCCCAAAAATCGTGTACTTTTGAGGGCAAAAATGACTCCGTATGAGTCCTTATCTTATATTTCTATATCCTATAGTTCAGCAATATATCAAAAGCATGAGTGCTTTTTCCCTGAATATCAGCTTGCAAATGTGACATTGGTTTTATAAAACAGTTTAATAAACAAGAAGGTAATATTGAGTTACATTTTGGAAAAGATACTGTGTTTTTGGGCTATTTCGCCAACTATATTGCAATATTCAAAATATATATATTTAAATAATCATACTCATAGCAAATACATCTAAATGCAGCTTTAGATGCAGCTTCTGTGCCACTTCTAAAACGTATTTTGTTGACACTCTTAAATCGATTGGTTACAGCCTATAGTGAATTATTATTCCAATTGAATTATAGATTTAATGTAAGAATTGGACATAAAATATGAGGCATACATCTCATAATGTTAGAAAGAAATCCCCCTTGAAATCAATTTTAGGTGGCAAATACCCCCCTTAATGAAAGTTAATTTCTGACACTGCTGTAAACCAAACAACGCACAAGTATCAAAAGCTTTGGTGGTCAGATGTGCACGACAGCCAAAGGTACCAGCACAAAAACACAGTCAGCTAAATACAGTCTAATAATCATTATTTACAAAATCCCAGAAAATATTTGAATATTTTCACCGCAAGAATGTAGACAAGGTTTGTATCCAGACATCAGAAAGCATTGCTCACCGATCAGGTAAGATGGTCTCCAGTGCAGATATGAAGTATGGAACCACAACATTGATCCCTTTGAGATCGGAGCAGAACAGAGCCGAAGAGTTCAGGATGATGCTGGCTAGAACTGGCCTACAGATGAAGTCTGATATCTGAAGACCCTGGATCAGGACCATGTAGAACCTAACAGAACAATCAGATACAGAACAAAAGTTAACTTTTTCGGATATTACTTTCATGTAGTGTAACACAGTGTCCTAAATACACGCAACGCGATAAAATGTTAATCAGAGTTTTTGTCCTAACCAGCCGCGACGACTCTATTTTAGAAACAGTTTCTATTTTTCTGAGACGTCGCGCTGGAACAACAAACACAAAGTGTGGCAATGATAATCTCAGGTGCTGTTTATGTGCTTTATTTAATGTTAAAAGCGTGTCATGTGACTTTGAATATCATTTAGTGCTCCAGCTTTGAGCTGTAAAAGCAACAATAGATAATACACCTCAGATCTTGAAATTAAACAAATGGAAACAAGAACAATTAAACTGTGAACAAACAAGTGTATTATTTGACAAAGATTGTTTTAGTAACTCAGTAGCCAGTATTTGATAAATGTTTAAATGGTGTAATATTTGTGAATTTGATTATGTACCGGTAGCTACTCATCCATTTTCTTACGATTGCCGTCAGATTCGGAGCAAACTGAAGAGGTGATTCCTTGAGAACAACTAGTGATTACCTGGACAGGTACACTGGAAGTATCTCCTCTCCAGTCTTTTTACTGCAGAAGATCCTGCACAGCGTCCCACACGCTTCGGCTCGACCAGACTCGTAATTATCAGGAAACTCGTTGGCGTCAAACATGGGGTTGGAGACCATGGTGTCCGTGGACATCTGAGACCCTTTACGTCTCAGTTCAACTCCAGCTTGAGTCGCCAGGGCTGAGTGAGAGAAGAGAGAGAGAGGGGAGAGGGAGAGGGAGAGGGAGAGAGAGAGAGAGAGAGAGAGAGAGAGAGAGAGAGAGAGAGAGAGAGAGAGAGAGAGAGAGAGAGAGGGGAGAGGGAGAGGGAGAGGGAGAGAGAGAGAGAGAGAGAGAGAGAGAGAGAGAGAGAAGAAGAAGAGAGAGAACGAGAGAGAGAGAGAACGAGAGAGAGAGAGAACGAGAGAGAGAGAGAGAGGCAAACACTAAGTGACACTTCTCTCATGCGTATTGCAGGAGGCCATGACAGGGATTACCGACAAAGAGATTTTACAGGTAGAAAAATAAAAAACGGCATCTAATTTGCTCTAATCTGCTAAATACGACTATAAAGCATGAATATATTAAGCTTTTAAACATTAACATCATGATTTTCAGTAAAGCTGCTTTGAAACAATGTGTATTGTGAATGTGCTGAGACTTAATTTCTGCTCAAATAAATATCAATGCTGGAATATTAAAAAAATATATTAATGATAAACAATCATATTCACCTTAAGGTGTCAACGTTCAATGCACTGAACTTTATAAGGAGAAAAGCATCAAACTACAGCACTGCACAAAGTTCAAGAGCTGTAATGTAAACCATTTCAACTATTCTAACTTGATCTTTTGACGCACTGCCAATTATAAGACAAATTGCATGATGTATTATTAAACGGGCAAAATATGTGGATGCATATAGACAATGCAACTTCAAAATGCAAATGACACCGTTAACGTTATAAACATTCAAATAATTATTAAAATGGACAGTTTTGGAATTAAGTTTTTTTTTATGTTTTTGAAAGAAAATTTATTACAAGAACAGCAAAACCAGTCATATTAAACTATAAAATGATATATTAATACAAAAATATTACAATTTAAAATAACTGTTCTATGTGAATATATAGTAAAGTGTAATTTATTCTTGTGATCAAAGCTGAATTTTCAGCATCATTACTACAAATGATCCTTCAGAAATCACTATAATATGATGATTTTGCTGCTCAAGAAACACAAAAACAAATCGTAATTATTCCAAACTTCTGACAGATATATATATTTAATATTTATATATATAAAAAAAAAAATATATATATATATATTAGGGCTGTGAAACAATTAATCGCGATTAATCGCATCCAAAATAAAAGTTTGTGTTTACATAATAAATGTGTGTGTACTGTGTAAAATTATTTTGTGTATATAAATACACACACATGCTTGTATATTTTATGAAATATTTGCATGTATATACATTTATATATAATTTATATTATATATAAATATAAACATTTTATATATAAATAACTATTTTTTCTTAAATATATACATGCACGTGTGTACACAAAATAATTATACACAGTACACACACATTTATTATGTAAACACAAACTTTTATTTTGGATGCGATTAATCGCGATTAATCGTTTCACAGCCCTAATATATATATATATATATATATATATATATATATATATATATATATATATATATATATATATATATATATATATATATATATATATATATATATAAATACTGAGTGAAAGGGGTCCAGTGAAAGTCACTGTGTTCAAATGTTACTACATCATTTGTAGCTATAAATATTCAAATTATAAAAGATTTATCCTTCCACAGGAGTTTATTACATTTGTTTGACAGGCATAATTTCATTTGCAGAAGGAAGCGAGTGCTAATCTAATGGGACTTTTGCGACACCGGCACGTTTGTATCTATTTGGAGGACTCGGGCTTGTTCAGATCACACAAAATCTCATTGCAGCGCCATAATGTGCAACGACTCGAGACAGAACAGAACATCTCCTGGTCAGTATCCCTGTTATCAGAGCATGTCAGTTGGATTTCATGTCAGACAAACGTTGATTAAAGGCCAATTTTTTATAGTCCAGCATCCTAAATTAAGACATTAAGGCACACTATGGCTGAAACAAATTGCACCAACAACCACGACATGCAGAAATATCCATACATAACATAAAAGGAACAAATGAAAACTGAAAAAAAATGAATCAAACGCTAACGTAAAACAAAAAGCTGTCAAATAAATGCTGGGCAAAAACTCAAAATAACATTGGTTGGTGTGTTTCTTTGGAGAAGATCAGTTAGTAGAGGTCCTTCAGGAGATGATATGGGTAGGAACTAGTTTTAATGATGGCGGGTAAGTTGAATCAAGGAGAAGGATCAAACGCAACAAACATTCTCGGGTCACGTGACACTCGTAAAGCATCGGCACGGTGTCTCGGCCTTATAGGATCCTGAATATTTGTTGCAGTTGAGCCAATGAGATTTGGGCAGCAGTCAAAAACACTCCCGGACCTTTAACTCAAGCAAGTTTATGCGCAAGTCTCTTGCCCCAAGAAAACAAGTACGGCAACAATGAACGAGTGACAAGTGTAACGAAAGAAAAAGATTGAAGTAAACAAACTGAAATGAACCAAATAACTGCAACTGGTAAAGCTTGTGTTCCTACTTACAAGATTTATAAGAAAGAAGAATTTGGAAAAATGTTGCTGCAAGATAACAGAGATAAAATGGAAACAAATCAAAGAACAGCAGTAATAATAGTAGAGTTCAGTAAACTATTGTTCTGTTTTTGTGGTTTTACAGACACAGGGAGACCATTAAAAAATTACCCAATCATGCACAAATTAAACCTGAACAAAAACAAATGCAAGAAAAGAAAAGATGTACGCAACGCTATCAACTCAATCAATGCACTACATAAAACACTGGATTAATCCCACATTCTCATCAAATTAAATGCCTATTTGCTAATTTATTCATACAATAGAACTTTTCAGTTGACATGAGTGCAACAGCTGAATCATAACTCTACTTTAACTTAACATACCTGTAAAAATAGCAATTATAATCAATTAATCGGCTAATATTTGTCATGTCCAATTAACAGAGGTATTTGCATCAGCTTCAAAATCTATCGACATATTTATCAATGCATGTTTTTCCATTTCCATGTATGCATTTGGAAGACGCTTTAATCCAAACTGACTTAAAGCATGTTCACACTTGTAGTTCGGTTCTTTTAATCCAGATCAAACATTTAAATTATACATTTAGTCCTGGTTGGGCTTAGCGTTCAGTCATTTTTAACACCGAACCTAAAGATACAAAAGCAGCTTTTATGACGTATATTTTTAGGACACAACTTACCAAACATCCAAACCAATGCTGTGTGCAAAATGCTGCATGAACACGTGGTTCTGATGTCTTTGGTCCATGTTGCGCTCATATTTGAGATGAACCGCACCAAGAAGCGCACAGTTCGGTTCGGATGGCACTTATTCAAATGAACCGCACTAACAGAGCAAACGCACCAGAATTCATATTAATTGAAGCAAAACTACTAAGTGTGAACACACCCTTACATCGCATTAAGGAACACATTTTTATCAGTTCATGCATTCCTAGGACCGAACCCATGACCTAGGCTATTTTTGCTAGTGTCATGATATACAGGAGAAACTGGAAAAATTAGAATATGGTGCAAAAGTTCATTTATTTCAGTAATTCACCTTAAAAGGTGAAACTAATATATTATATAGACTCATTACATGCAAAGTGAGATATTTCAAGCCTTAATTTGTACAGCTTATGAAAACCTTTTCACAATATTCAAATTTTTTATTTGGGGTTTCCATAAGCTGTAAGCCATAATCATCAAAATTATAACAAATAAAGGCTTGAAATATCTCACTTTGCATGTAATGAGTCTATATAATATATTAGTGTCACCTTTTAAGTTGAATTACGGAAATAAATTGCATTTGCACCATATTCTAATTTTTCCAGTTTCTCATGTACTTGAGCTTGAGCTACAGAAATACAATTTGCTGTCATTTAATTGTATTTTAAATACAATTTTAGGTCTCTATGCGTGTATGGCTGGCATATTTTGAAATAAGATGTTCACTTACAAACAATCATAAAATCTAGAACATCTCAAAATACTAAACGATTGTTTCACAGAATCTACGCTAGTTTAACACCAACCCTGAATGCGGTACAATCTTGCAGGTAGGAATATTTTGTAAAAGAAAAATAAATAAAAACTCAACCATCAACAGGTAAAAATAAGTAGAGAAATGAAAACAAAGGAAAACGGGTGACCGCAGGATTGATTATAACGGGCATTACAGTCATACCAGTCATGCTGCTGTCTCTGCTCAGGCCGGAGTGCAGTTTACAGTGAACCAGCGCAGCGTCAAACAGCCACTGGCCAAACAGGTTCAGTACGCTGTTGACCTTGGGCCGGGTCGGCGCCGGGAGCGGTCGGGGCTCGGAGCTCGTCTGGTTTGGGCTGGAGAGAGGGGACGTGGAAGACGGCTGGTGCGACCCTTTGGTCTGGCCAGTCTGTGGAGTGGAGAGTAAATTAATGTCAATGTCAATTTTATTTATATAATAGCACCATTAATCACAACCTAGGTTGACCAATGTGCTGTACAATAAAAACATAATGCAATACAAAAGTTTGTTTCCAGAAGAAAATTGCATCACAGTCCTTAAGTAAGTTCAGAGATGATTCATTTTTTGTTAAAAAAGAAAAGCTGTTTTTCCACCTTTGTTGCCATTGGCTTGGCTTGCTTAGTTGGGGACATTAAATTGAACATTTAACTTAATATTCACTTCCGTTGCAAAAGATCATTAGTTATTAACTTAGGGGCCGCTAACACGACCTGTTCTAACAGAAAACCCTTAGCGTGGTTTCATTCGCACAACAACAGTGCCTGGTGGCTCGAGAACGCAAAGCTTGAAATAGGTTCTAAGGTCCTTGAAAAAAAAAAAAAGAAGAAGTTATCTCCGCACAAACTTCAAAAAACGCGAACCAGCGAGAAAGTTGACGGCGTGCACATGCGCATCACGTGTTAAAGGAACACTCCACTTTTTTGGAAATAGGCTCATTTTCCAGTTCCCCTACAATTAAACAGTTGAGTTTTACTGTTTTCAAATCCATTCAGCCGATCTCCGGGTCTGGCGGTAGCACTTTTAGCATAGCTTAGCATAGATCATTGAATCGGATTAGACCGTTAGCATCTCTCTCAAAAAAATTACCATAGAGTTTCGATATTTTTCCTATTTAAAACTTGACTCTTCTGTAGTTATATCGTGTACTAAGACTGACAGAAAATGAAAAGTTGCGATAGCCAATATGACTGAATGTATTAGAAAACGGTAAAACTCAACTATTTTGCTGGAAAATTAGACTATTTCCAAAAAAAAAGAGGAGTGTTCCTTTAAATCTATAGGATTGCGCGTTTGAATATATGTGTGCTGGCGTGTAGACTTTCTTTACAAATTGACCTCAACAAATCTCTTGTCTGGCCTTAAAGATGTACAATGCTCATACCGTTGAGGCTTTGCTGGTTGTCTTCGCAACAGCGGTGGGGCGGTGCCTGCGGTTATGGGGGGGTGTGGTGTTGGTTATTATTGTGGGCGGCGGCATACTGAGCCTATTGACAGGTGTGGGCGGAGCACTGTCCGATCGGGGGCGGGATATACCTGTGAGACAAGCGAAACAAGTAGAGAAGCAAGAAAACCAAAGAATTAAAACATAATGGTTAAGTATGACACAGAAAAGAAGACCGAGAACACGTCTGGACACATATTCAGGCATAAAGCACCTGCCAACATGCCCAATATTTATTTAATTGCAGGACAATATCGCAGCATATCCATTTCAGCTCTAAAATATGAGAAAATGCAAAGATTATGTCTTTTTGGATGTCGTGACATTTGATTCTTGGATTTGGCCATTTCAACGTCATCAGCAAGGCCTAACAATTCAGCTCTATGACAAAACAATACTGCAAATCAGGTTACACGCTGTAAAATAGATATTTTTTAGCACATTTATATCCATGTTGCTTCATGGTGAGTACTGATTGGGTCAGTAGTGCAAGATTCACCAACTTTAAAGAGATTATTCACCCAAAAATTATAATTCTGTCATCATTTACTCGCCCTCATGTCGTTCTAAACCTGTATGAGTTTGTTGTGGCAAGTTTTAATTTCAAAGACGTCAAATGCCATTAATTCTCACCAGCTAAGAAGTCAAGACTGCAAGTTGATGACAAATTAAATGTAGTGCACTATGATGATTTTTTTTTTGTCCTGACCACCGTCTGCTTTCATAGTATGTAAAAAAGTAAACATTCTCCTAAAAACAACAACAAAGAAACTCAAAGAAATGCGTTTGAATTGACATGATGGCGAGCATATGATTATCATTGTTGGGTGAATTATTCCTTTAATTCACACACTATAATCTTGAACTCAAACACAGATGTCCCTCGCATTACTAGCCTTCATTTCACTCACTTCTTAGTTAGTCTGAGTAAAAGAATATATAATGGGCAATGATTTTTGAATTGTCCTTTGCACAAATGACAAGTTTAGAAACTAGGTTGCATTTTAATTATAATCCTTTTACAATTTTATTCCAGAACTCTAAAGCCCCGTTCACACCGCCAGCGACACGCAGCGACAAGATCCCATTCATTTCAATGGAGCGCTGGCGACTTCCGGCGACACGAGCGACAGTGACCGTTGGCGACAGAATGTGGGCGTGTCAAGCGACAGGAGACAAGCGACAAAAGTTCAGAAATTTCAACTTCATGCAAATGAGAAGCGATTTTCACGAGCGACAACCAATAGGAAAGAAGACTTTCAGTGGAGCTCACGTTACGTCACCGTCTCGAAGGGCAAGACAGAGTTCGAGGGCGATTTCACTTATGACTAACCACATTCATAGATATAATAAAATTATGAATGGAAAAGAAACTGTCGACAGTCTCAGTGAGTTTAATTCATGCATTTATAGTTCGAGTGTTGTAAGTTTTTGATGCAAGTTTAGCACTGCTGCAGTTCACTTTACAGTGTTGTGTTGACTATTAGAGACAAGAAAACTTATTATTTGTCAAATACGAATGACGTTTTAGTTATTTATGACCGTATGAGTGAGTTTAATTGGTTGCTTGATCGATCGTTAATCTAGTAAATGATTTAATCCACTGAATACTGCGATGGTAATATAAAAACACTCTCCCGAAAGCATACCGTTTCTTTTGAGCCTATAATTTCTAGTCAAATTAAAATGATATAGTTGTATCACTTGTGATGGCATTTAGTATAGATATGGCCAGACGTGCAGTCAACCAATAACATTAGAGCGACAGCACTACCAACCCCCACAACGCGAGACTAGCGACATACAGCGACAAAATCGCTGGCGGTGTGAACAGGGCTTTAGGGTGATCATTTTGTATGGCAAGATCTTAATTACGACTCGTTCAGTCATGCTTATAACGCGAGAGAAACCTGTTCACAGCATTTCAAAGAGATGCAACTCTGCTACACACTCCAATAAAGACATCAGATCATCGCTGATCATTTCCATACAGCGTCCCAGCTCAGCATCTGATTGGCAGAAAATGCTGGTAACCCCTGCATTCAAATCTGGTTATTTGCCTAAACCCTCTGTGGTCATACTGATTGGTCAGACAAAGAAGCAGATCTCCCTCCTTGACATCCTATTCTCCAGAAAGATTTAAACCGGCAGTTTATTGATTATTGCCTATAAGAGGAAAGCTGATATTTCAGAGCCATTTAATTATGTTTACCTCCACCTCTGTCACCTCACAGGGGACTTTAAAGACCCCATATTAAAGAAACATGAAGTTGGAGTAGGACATCAAAGGCCTCGTCTGCTTTTTTCAAATATGCAATAGCCTTTAGCTTACAAAATAGCAAATGGATTGATAGTTCAAATTTAATAAATTCTTAGATGGTTGAGAATGTAAATAAAGTACATACTGAAGAACAATAATGTTATTATTCATGAAGTTCTCATTTAATTTACATTTTAAATATGCATATGTGTTTTTTGGCATAATTGAGGATGTAGACGATCTTATAAAAACACAGATAATGACTAAAAACCACAATATTCTTATTTAATGGGGTCTTTAAACAGAATTGGGGTCTAAAATCAGTTTGACTTTGTTCCTCAACATGACATATGGAGGCAGACTGGATGATACCAACCAATAAGTATGCTCACATTCATTCTCGGCCAAGATTTAAGGTCCGTTCACACCAAGAACAATAACTACAGTATAAAGATACCGATAACTATTAGAGGTATTGTCATCTGTCTCTTTAAATGCTTGAGCTCTTTAAAGCTGCATGGATTCTGATTGGCTGTGAAAGTTTTTATAGTTCAAAAACAATCCGAAAGTGATTCCAATGATATTTTTGTAGTCTGCTATTCTTTTATATGATTTTTATTTTATCATCCTTAGTGTGAACGAGCCTTTACTCTTGCATGGGAGAAAAAACAAGGCAATTTAGATAATTAATGACGTATAATTGATTTCCACAACACTAAGGGATTTTTGATCTAAAAGTGCTTGCGTTTGCACTAAACACCTCGCGAAATCTACAGTCCTCATCAAACTCCCTCTTGATTAGTCAAAGGCGCGTTAACAAATACCATAAGATGGGAGCCTGTCTCGTAAATTGTTCCGAGAAACAGCGACACCTGGGGGGAAAAATGGGATTACACACAAAAAGAAACCGTAACCTCAAAAAAAAGAAGAATTACAATATACATTATGACCATAATTTGAAAAACTCCAAAGATAAACATTATTTCTGATGTGATTACGGTTACAGCCAAACACCTCCATGAACAGAATCAGCGTGTTGGGTAGTTGAACCCACTGTTAGTCACTAACTGATTGGGTTTGGACAGGTTTAGTGTACCTATAGAGGGAAGTCTGTCTCGAATATTGCTCCTAGACACTGTGACTCCTGAGGAAACATAAAACAAGACCTCTAAAGAAATGTTAGAAACTGAGAAGGACACATCATGTCAGGCCATAGTGAGCTAAGAGCGATGAACCACTGAGCATGTGCCGTTAGGATTATTCTAACTAACTATACTGAGACAATGAGGTCTTTGTTCATTTTTGGAACAAATTTCAATTGAATATGTGTGACCCTGGACCACAAAACCAGTCACATGGGTCAATTTTCTGAAATTGAGATTTATATATCATATGAAAGCGGAATAAATAAGCTTTCAATTGATGTGTGGTTTGTTATGGTAGGACAATATTTTTCCGAGTCGAGATACAACTATTGAAAATCTGGAATCTGAGGGAGCAAAAAAATGTAAACATTGAGAAAATCTCCTTTAAAGTTGTGCATTTATGTTCACGATTGTGCTGCATTCACTCACAAAAATACATGTTTTATATATTTACGGTAGGACATTTACTAAATATCTTCATGGAACATGAACTTAATATCTAATGATTTTTGGCATAAAAGAAAAATGGATAATTTTGACCCATACAATGTATAGTTGCTATTGCCACAGATATACCCGTGCGGCTCCAGACTGGGTTTGCGGTCCAGGGTTACATTTTCACTTAATAAAAGCTGCAGAATAGAGTCTTGAATACTGTCTGTGCGAACAAATGAACCAAATCAATACATTTTTCTATTCACTTTAAGCCTGATTTTAAATGCCCGAACGTACTTGAACTTATGTGAATTAAACCAGACTGTGCTTTGCTTTAAAAATAGACTTACAGATATGATATACATTTCCACTGAAATGTTGCATAGTCAAACATATCACACTGCAATTGTTATTCACAAGTCTTACTCCTAGTTTAGAGAACAAGTAATGTTTCTGATGATGACTAACTGGCTAGTTTCTTTAAATATAGTATGTAACATGTAAAAATCATAGTAATTACATGTGATAATTGTAAATTAATTAATTTCAGATGGACTGGGAAATAGAGTAAAGTTGAATAAAGTCAGTTGTATGAGTACCAGAAGGAGGCAGAGTTTCACGACACTCGAGTTTCTTAGAAACAGCAACACCTAGAAATAAAAAGACACTGCGACTGAGATTCAAACAATAATCAGAAGCGTCAGAGAGACTAAAACAACATCTGAGATTAGAATGTAGTGCAATAAATAATCAATGGAAAGCCTTATAATATGCAGAGGCTTTGTTGTACAAACCATTAGGGTTGAATCTTTAGTCACCTTACAATCCGATAATATGATTGACTGGGAATCATAATCCGATTCTTGATTACACTTACCGTATATGATGTGCAATGAAGCCTGTGATCGTCCTTGTATTTCGCTTCACTAACGTAAATCAAGCAAGCTAGTGTGCATAGGCCACGAAGTATTGGCGAAATAACACTTTAATCCGTCCGGAGGGAATAATATGGATTTTTTTCCAGAAAACTTCTTGCACAAAATTAATTCAAGTACTTTCAAGGACCTGTGTCTATGTGTGTTTATTTTCACAAACTTTCCAGGGCCTTGACTTTTTTTTTCAGATTCACAAAATTTCAAGGATTTCAAGGACCTGTGGGAACCAGTGATGCGCGGGTTGATCCAAAATGAGCGGTTACCCGCGGTTACGAGTCATCCAAAAATATTTTTAATGATATTCGGGTCGCGGTCGGTCGGGTCGTTTGAAATAAAGATGCCAATTAAACCTTTGTAATTTATATAGTACTAGACACACTTTTCTATGAAATACATAGGCCTACGCTTTATTGTCTGAATAACTGGCGCGAGGATGACACACGAGCTCAGTCTGCAGATGAAAGTGGGAAATCCTTATTTACCTTTTAAATGTTGAGCGTTATTAACTTTTGAATAAAAGCTGACGCGGGACAAAATTCCCGATTTCCAAACACGTTGAACTGAGCAATGCCATTGTGCCATTTTAATAGGCTACTTTTAAACGCGTATAGCTCAGTAATGTCAGTTTTATGTATTTTCAGAGGGGGCGGGATTTTTGTTGGGAAAGTCGGGGGAGAGACGCACACTTCGATTAGACTGGATAAACACATGCAGCATCTTAATTGTTAAAAAATGAAACGAAATAAATGAATAAATCAAGCGTTTATTACAAAACACTAGGCGATATCATACAGCATTCAGAAAAATGTGCACCCCTAGTTCCTCCGTCTACGGCCCAATGACGCTACGATGAGCATTTACTAGCTAGCGGGTCAGGAAGCGGGTCGGGTACCATATTTTCTTTCTTTTTTTTGCGGTCCGAGTTGCGGGCGGGTTAGTTGAAAACGTCGGTCGGGTGCGGGTTGTTACATTGACCCGTGCATCACTGGTGGGAACCCTGCCAGTAGCATCCAAAAAAACAATGCATTTCATAAAAGAGGCCTGAATGTTGTAGATATTCACGGATCTTACCGAGGAACGCGTCCACGAGGCAGCTGACGCCCCTCATCGCTCTGAAGAAGATCTGGGGAAGCTGTTTGAGGCAGGGGTGCTGAATGACCTCGTGAGGAACGCCGTTACCCCCCAACAGCTGCTCCTGAAACTTTGGCGTGGAACTCACTATGACGGGATTGCTAAGGTCCACAGGGTTACTGAAGGGGGAGAGAGATGAGTGAACAACTTGTGTTAGTATCTATGACCAGAATGGACATGTTGACATGTCATGGCATTTCAACAAACAGAGCTTGATTCGGTTTCTGAAGCGGGAATCAGGGGAAAATCAACCTATTAAAGGGTTCGGTCCAATCCCGTAAGACTTTCGTTCATCTCCAGAACACAGATGAAGATATTAGTGATTAAATCTGAGCGCTGTCTCACTCCTCCATAGGCTTCTATTGTAATTGAAACTTGCCGGCCCAGAAAGTTAGTAAAAACATTGTTAAAATTGTCCAATTGACTACAGCGGCTCAACCTTAAGTACTTTTTGTGCGCAAAACCCCCCAAAAATAACGACTTTATGCAACTCTTGATGTTCTTCTGTGTGTTCCTCTGAGTGAGTTCATGCAGTGTAACAGTGCAGCGCTTCTGGGTTGTACATATGAACGTAGGCTCACTATTGGCTGAAGCTGGTCATGTGTGTGATGCTGGCCAATAGTGAGCCTCCGTTCTGACTACTAATGAATAGTTAAAGTCATTATTTTTGTGGTTTTTTTAGCACAAAAATATTCTCGTCGCTTGATAAACTTAAGGTAGAGCCACTTGGCTATTTTAACGATGTCTTTACTAACTTTTCTGGGATGGCAGATATCGATTACCTAGAAGCCTATGGAGGAGTAAGACAGCGCTAAGATTTCATCAAAAATATCTTCATTTGTGTTCTGTAGATGAAGGAGAGTCTTACGGGGTTGAACAACATGAGGGAGAGTAATTACATTTTTGGGTGAACTAACCCTTTAAATACAGAAAGTCAGTTTTACTGCAGACCTGAGCATGTGTAGAAAGCGATACCACGTCTGAGACACACAGTCGTTGTCCATCTCGGCGGGGATGAGGCTGGCGTCTTCCTCTGGCACTTTAAACGGAGGAAACGACGGGCCGTACATGAAGCGCAGCAGCCTGTGTGGACAACAAAACAAATAAAGTCAAACAAATAAAAGCTTCGACATCAGTGAAAAGAATGTCTGAGTTCACGTAGTGTAACAGCCCAGCGCTTCTGGGTTGTACGTCAGAACGGAGGCTCACTATTGGTCGACGCTGGTCATGCGTGTGATGCTGGCCAATAGTGAGCCTACGTTCTGATGTACAACCTAGAAGCGCTGCGCTCTTACACTACGTGAACACACTCAGAAGAAAATTAATAATTGAATAAAGTCATTATTTTGTTTGTTTTTTGTACACAAAAAGTATTCTCGTCGCTTGATAAACTTAAGGTTGAGCCGCTGTAGTCACTCGGACTATTTTAACAATGTTTTTACTAACTTTCTGGGCTGGCAAGTTTCAATTACAACAGAAGCCGATGGAGGAGTGAGACAGCTCTCAGATTTAATCACTAATATCTTCATTTGTGTTTCGAAGATGAACTAAAGTCTTACGGGGTTGAACAACACGAGGGAGAGTAATTACTGACAGAGTTTACAGTTTTGGGTGAACTAACGCTTTAAGAAATGCCATTCTCTAATAGCTTTTGTCCTAAATGAGGTCCTAACTGAAATTGCCATGGTGACCAAACAGATAAGCCTCTTCTGCCGTCTGTCTGAAAGTCTGGCTACGTGAGACTATACAGTACCTGGAAGTGAGAGCTGCGATCACTTTACTCCACTGTTCCACCACCGGAGGGTGATGTCTCCAGTTGGCCAGCATCTCTCGGGCGGTTTTCCAGTATGGCGGCGTCGGGAAACAGCGCGTGCAGGCCAGGAACCAAACCTCAAACAGCACGCTGATCAACTTCTCTGCCAGCTTCTCTGCTATACCACCTACGGGATGAAAAAGTGGTGAAAATCCAGTTTTTAATGTTGTTTATGTGTCTATGTGGTGTTATTAATACGCTTTAACACACACCATGTGTAAGTTCATAAGTGGACAGCATTGCTGAGTATTTTCTGCTTAAAACTGCAGTGAACCAAAGACAGTCTCAAAAACACAGGTTGAAATCGCTGGTGTTTCTGACGTCACACACTACCTTGTAACCAATCAGATCAACGTGTGATCGTCAACCAGTGGATCTCTGAGCTGAGTGAGTGAGTGAGTGGAGGCGGGGCTCATTTGCATATTCATAGAACTGCGTATACTAAATGAGGCAAGGGTGTCGAGTTACATTCAAGATATTTTAAAGCATGGAGAATTTTTTCCAAGGAAAAAATGCATAAATATATTATTTTGGTGATCAAAGAGGAGCTTTAAGGACTAAAATTATTGACTACAGGGGGACTTTAAATCAACTGTGGTTATATTACGACACTTTTAGACAACTGGGAAATACCCAGAAATGTACTGCTTGTTTTTGCTTAAATATTACTTTAAAAAAGTGAGTATTGAGCTGAAAAATAAATAAATCTCCTTCCCATGTGCTGGTAGTTTTCGTATGCAAGAACATTAACCAATCCAAAAAAATAACTAAATTAAAACCTGACAACATAATATTTCATTAAAATGCTTCAAAAGTGCATAGTATGACCCCATTAATAAACTCTCATATAGATGTGATCTTGACAGCCAGGTTAATTTGAAGAAACACACATGATTTTTGATTGTGGAAAAGAAACCAAAGCAACTTTACACATTTCACGGGAGGTTCATTTGCAAACGACACACAGTTTGTTTAGATGCAAAACATGCACCTTCTCTCATTTGTTTGTTAGTAAATGTAAGTCAAGTCAAGTGATCTTCACTTATACAGCGCTTTTAACAATATAGATTGTTTCAAAGCAGCTTTAAAGTGATAATAGGAAATTACAGCAACAGAGATTGTTTTGGCTTTACAGCAGCTCTAGAATAAAGTTATTGTCCAGCTAAAGTTTTGATTGATTCACTTCCTTTGTAAAGATCATTAGTTATTAACTTAGGGGCCGCTAATACGACACCGTTCTAACAAACAAAACAAAAAACCTTAATGCGCTCCGGCTGCTCATCTGCACAAAACAGTGTTTGGTGCTCGAGAACACAACTTTGAAACAGGTTCCAAGGTGCAAGCGGTGATTTTTATTTGAAAAACGTAGTCTATAGGTATGTGGGTTTGAATATATATGTATGTATATATGAATAATATATATGTGCGCAGGCATGTAGTCTTTCTTTACAAATTGACCTCAACAAATTTCTAGTCTTGCCTTAAAGGAATCTGCATTGCTATTTGTACTCGTTGTGAATACGCAGGCCACAAGAAGTAATTAGTTTTTTTTAAATCACGACATGCTATCCGGCAACAAAGGATTCCATTCATTATGCTAAGCTAAGCTAGCGGCAGCGCTGCCAGACTAAGACGATGCATGCACCGAGACAAAAATGCATTTGCCCACCTATCTATATGTAGGGGAGACGGTGAACAACCCCTATTTAAAAAAATGGTGGCGTGTTCCTTTAAAAAAGAAAATCATAATACAGATATATATATTTTTTTTTGTTGCAAGTTCTGGTTCAATAGACCAATTTTGAGCCGACGTCAGTTACGTCACAACGTTAGCTGAAGGCAAAAAAAAGAGAAAACTGGAGGTGGCTAATACAAACCAACACAGATTCGGCTACATAATAAGAAGCTTAAATTATTATAATTAAATGTCATGCGGTGTTGTTGGGTGCAAGAATCGATGAAAAATTAATATGCTGTATCTGGAATTTTTATTTCTAGAAAATATTCACATCATTAAATTTGCACCGTAATGTCACTCTTTACATTGTCGTCTTCTGGCCTTGGCGCTGGCTAGGCAGAACTTCGGATCGTACCACACAAGTCTTGTACGAGACCATTAAGCACATATAGTTATCTAAAGATTTATATGCCCTCAGTCAGGGGCGCCGCTAGAAATTTTAGGCCCTATGAAAGAATATGAGGTTGGGCCCCCCACCGCACCTATTCCATTAATAAAATCAATCTCTGGGGGCCCCAAAAGTGCGTGGGCCCTTAGAATCGTCCTAACTTTTCCCCCCTTAGCGGCGCCCCTGCCCTCAGTTTCTCTATCGGGTAGGTGTAGAAGTCAGGCCACTCAACCGGAGGCAGCGTTAACGTTAATCCTGTCAGATCGTCCATCTATTGAGTGAGCGTGTACGGGTCGGCCAATCTGGTTCCGTCCGTTAAAATTAACTTTTGCAAATAACAATCGGGGTCCTGCACAGTGAGTGAGCTTGCACATTAAGATAAAATCGATTTTTCTCCAGTCATTGTTAAAAAACAAGCAAACAAAACATGCTAACTCATGCTAACAGTTCTGCCACCACCTAAGCTCCGCCCACAAAAAAAACGTCACCATGTTTACCAACTGAAAAGAGGTCTATACACAACTTTGTTCTATTTTGGAGGGAAACAACAATTGTGTTTGTCCATGGCATCATACGGACCTCCCACAGTGGGCGGGGCCAGTAGCGTGTCATTGATGCGCAGAAGAAAGAGGAGAAGCACTTCCCACGTCTCTCTGGCCATGCCGGACGAGTCGCGCGCCAACTTCTGCACTGCAGACAACACTTGCTGACACAGTTTAAAGTGCACCAGGCTGAAGTGCTCTGGTCTGGAAGAAAGAAACATTCATATTCAAACTAAATCATAAAACACAAACAGGAAGTGCTACAATTATCAACAGTTTGAACATAGAAATGTTCTAGTCTGAGTTGTTTTAGACGCATGCAACAGTCAAACCAAAATGTATTCAGACACCTTCAACATTTCTCACATTATCACATAGTTTAGAAAATGGTAATGAAATATGACAATAATCAGTTGATATTTGACAGGTTTTGTCCGTCCTTCTGTTAGACTGTCTCACACATGAATTATGTTGAATATCTGTCAGCTGGTAAATTTAACTACACAATTAGATAATACCAGTTTAGCTTAACCAGTTACCAAGCAATGCTTCATTGTGTTCAGTGTGTGTGTAAAAAGAGCATTAGCAATTACAGAAGAAACACTTCAGCAGAACATGATCAGCTCAAAGTGTTTGAATCATTATTGGTCCCAAATTTTTATAAATTGTACTGGTAGAAGAATTTTTGGGTATAATATGTCCTGCACACACTAGTAAAAAAAAATATCCGGAGTCTGAATTTTTTGGGGTTTGACTGTATATTGTAAATACTGTGTACATCATGGGCAATTAAACTCATAGTCCAAACACACCTGGGCAGGAAAAGGTTGTGCAAGTGTTTCAGGATGGTTTGGACGTAGAGGTTGGGCTCTTTAATGATGGGCTGTGGTATCGAGTCTCTTGGAGACACTAGGGCCATTATCCAGTCAGTGTAGACGTCCACACACAACTTAACCGTTTCTCCATCCAGGGGGAGCGTCAGGCCGTAACACAGCACCTCCATGGTCCATTTCACCTGAGGAGGACAAGGACAGCATTAGACGGATAAATGAGCAACTAAACCGGTTTGAGATGGATCAACAATCCTTGAGTTTGAGAGGGAAAAGTTTGATGCATGTTTTTAACCATAGACTGTAAAAAAAAAAATGGACGTAGTGTCCGTGACATTTCTGAAGAGCATTTTTGAAGCCCAAAGTGGGCGGAGCCGGCCTGCGCCATCTTGTTAGCGCGTCAATCCCAGATAAACGAAAATGGGCAAAGAGGCGGATCAGCGGAGGTGAAGCGACGCGACCCAATCAGACAGCAGACAAACGGCTAGTAGTGACATCAGCAGCAATCCACCTGGCCACACCTTAATTATGCAGAACTTTAAGGACTAATATCTTTTAAACTAATGAGTTATAAACAAATTCACCTGCTCACAGTCGTCATGAAGGGCAAAATTAGCTTTATAGAACGAATAGTTCCAGTCCTTAATTCTGATTGGTTGAGCCGCGTTCGAAGCCGTTGTAAATTACTCAACAAACACACACCTGTGAGCGCATTACATTAGTATTATTGCGCAACTGCCGTTTGTGATTCTTTGTTGCTGCACGTGTTGCTTGGCGGAGGAATAAATGTGTTATAACATTATATTTTTTGTTCCTGGTGTTTATTTAATAAACAAAATAAATATTACAATTAATATTTTTATGGAGTAACCATTTTATAAAAGCAATAAGCCCCTTGAAGTCATGTTTTACAGTGAATTTAGAACAGCTAAGGGGGTTTTAGGCCAACGTTGCCCTGCTGTTCTAAATTCACGTCTTCAAGGGGCTTATTGCTTTAATATGGACCAAAAACACTTTTTGCACCAGGCTGTAAACATGTTTTTTTCTGCTGTAAAGTTGGGCACAAAAGAAGATATTTTAAGTAATGTTGGTGACCAGACACTAAAAAGATACTATGGAAGTCAATGGGGTCCATCAACTGTCTGGTCACCAACATTACTTAAAATATCTTCTTTTGTGTTCAACAGAAGAAAGAAACTCATACAGGTTTGAAACAACTTGAGGGTGAGTAAATGATGACAGAATTGTAATTTTTGGGTGAACTATCCCTTTAAGCGGCATCCCCCTTTTTTTAATAGACATGAAAATATAGATGTAAGATTGGTCTTGTTTTTAAGAAGATATTTGGCAGATTTTTGTAGAAGTGAAATAAATTAAGAAAGTTAAACAAAAAAAGTTATAGAAGTTTGAGTTTATGAAAATGTACAATGTTAAAAATTTAATTATTCATATTTTATATAAAATATATATTTTCGTATATATACGTGATGTATGTGCATTATAGCTCACTGCCACATCACAAATGCTGAATCTATTATTTTTTTTCTTTATATTCAAACATTTTCAGACCTTTTTTCCTAAAAGAATTGAACGGATGCTATCTTTTGAACTCTAGGGATGAAAACAAACTGAGGTTTCTACCATTCTCTCATGATTTTTCATGTTCATCACTATTTCAAAATAAAGGTCTGAACACGCCTTAGAAGTATGAAAATAATCTTGATAAATTACGGCTGCTCTGTAAATTATTTTGAAAATCAGTCACCAAATATGTAAAATAGAGATTGTAAGCTTTTAAATGACATATGTCAATATTAGTTTAGGTTTAGTATAGGATATTACTGTTTTAAATATGTAATGGCCGATGGCAATATAAGGGATTGACTCTTTTGCATCCGGTCTCTAGTGGCCAGTTCATGAATTGCAGTTTTTAAGTCACTTGCGTGTTGGATTCAAGAGAGACGGGAAGGTTGCCGCTTGGTAAAAACACACTGACACAGACCCGTTCTGACAATAGGAAAAGAGAACAGCGGTGCATTCAACTAGACCTGGGTTTTTGCACAATTATATTCCAATGAGAAGCGGTCACCATGGACGAGCAATGAGACGGGTCAGAGGTCAGGAAAAAAGGTCAGGAAAAAATCAGAGGCAGAGAGGGAATTGGCAGGATATCCTTTCCTCTTATCACAGTACACAGAAGCCTACAGGAACCATGCACAATGCAATGGAAGTCGATGAGGACACACACACACACACACACACACACACGCTTGTAACTAGCACTGAATGACACTCACCCAGATGCACAAACAACAGAGGGAACTAAAAACACACTCAAACGTTTGCACTAATAACATCACATCTTCCATTTTAGGTCAATAAGTAACTCAGTTAGTTTTGTTTCTAACCAAATTATTCAAATGAGCAACTGAGGAAACAACACAGCAACTGTTCTTTAACTTCCTAATAAACCCTTAACTTTATTAGGAACTGCAGCATAGAGCGCATACCGTCAATCTGTAAGCCAATCTGGAGGGCTAATTCACAATGAGTTAAATGAAGAGAGCATCAGTGGTTAACATTACATAAAGAGATGCTTTGAAGTTAATAAATAAGGACCACAACTTCCACAAGGATGTGAGTTTGCATGCTTGATGAATTGGTCCTTACATAATAATAACATAATACATAATTACATAATAATTATATAACAACCTTTAAAGAACAGTAGCTTTAAATTTCACGACTGACGAACTAAATGCAAAAATCTGTTCATCTTAATTTACGTATAAATCGGATTCTGTTAAAAACTCATTCTGAGTGAAGGGCGGATGCGCAATTCATATCGAAGATTCAAATGAAAAGAAACTAAAGAAAACATTTATAACCTGCATGAAAAATTATCTCAAATGTTTTTTCTTGGGGAATATTCCTCACATTAAGCAACCAAATGTATAAAATATGAGGAACAAAAATCACAATTTTGCTCATATGGTGCATATGATCCTATGAAAAAAATGTAGGCAAGGCAAATTTATTTATTCAGCACATTTCATACACAGTGGCAATTCATAGTGCTTTACATAAAATATATAAAAAATGTGAAATTTAAGAAATAATACAAATAAAGAGGTAAAATGTCTTTAAAAATTATAAAATAATTATGAAATGAGATTACATATACATTAGGTAAAAGGACAAAGACAAAAAAGTAAACCAGTTGCATCATCAGCAAAAAAAATTTGTTTATTTATTATATAAACTTTCTCAAATATCCTGTCATTGGCAGGTGTGTTAAAAAGTGAATCATATCAAATATAAAGACACACTGCACATGCATCGCTCTGAGGAAAAGCTTTTAAGACCTCAGCAGAAGTTAATAGTTAACAGGTTGTACGTCTGAATTAATTCAAACATGCCACCCAGTAACCCAACCTTGAATTCTTCCTGCCGCAGCCTTGGGTTTCAATTCAAGACTCTTTACAGATGTGAGATATTATGCGCGCACACACACACACACACACACCCTAAACCTACCCATCACACTCACACACACACACTAAACCTACCTATCACACTCAACCCCTAAACCTATCCATCTCACACACACACACACACGTGCTAAACCTACCCATCACACACAGACACACACACACACACACGCACACACGCACGCACACACCCCAAACCTACCCATCACACTCACACACACACATACAACCCCTAAACCTACCCATCACACACACACACACACACACACACACACACACACACACACACACACACACACACACACACACACACACACACACACAACCCCTAAACCTACCCATCACACTCAACCCTTAAACCTATCCATCTCACACACACACGCTAAACCTACCCATCACACACAGACAGACACACACACTAACCCGACCCCTAAACCTACCCATCACACACACACGCTAAACCTACCCATCACACACACAATAACCCGACCCCTAAACCTACCCATCACACACACAATAACCCGACCCCTAAACCTACCCATCACACACACACACACACACACTAACCCGACCCCTAAACCTACCCATCACACACACACACACACACACACACACACACACACACACACACACACACGACCCCTAAACCTACCATCACACACACACACACACACACACACACACACACACACACACACACACACTAACCCGACCCCTAAACCTACCATCACACACACACACACACACACACACACACACACACACACACACACACACACACTAACCCGACCCCTAAACCTACCATCACACACACACACACACACACACACACACACACACACACACACACACACACACACACTAACCCGACCCCTAAACCTACCCATCACACACACACACACACACGACCCCTAAACCTACCATCACACACACACACACACACACACACACACACACACACACACACACACACACACACACACACACACACACACACACACACACACACACACACACACACACACACACACACACACACACACGACCCCTAAACCTACCATCACACACACACACACACACACACACACACACACACACACACACACACACACACACACACACACACACACACACACGACCCCTAAACCTACCATCACACACACACACACACACACACACACACACACACACACACACACACACACACACACACACACACACACACACACACACACACACACACACACACACACACACACACGACCCCTAAACCTACCATCACACACACACACACACACACACACACGACCCCTAAACCTACCATCACACATCATTTTTCAAAAGAACACATTTTATTTTGTTTATTAATCAATTTTCCTTGTGAGGACCAACCAAAAGTCTCACAAAGTAGGAAATCTGAAGTTGTACAATCCTTTGGTCCTCACAAGTATAGCTAAACATGTACACACACACACACACACACACACACTTCTTACCTCCTTGTCAGTCTTGAGGAGGCACTCAGCCGGCGCCCCCCCGAGGCTGTTTCCCAGCGGTCGCACCACAGCGTTCGCCACGTCTCGCCCCACGCCGGCTGGGTAAGTGTGTAACACACTCAGGTGACCCTGGTCACTCTGGACCACCAGGTGTAACGATCGCCACTCAGAGTACATGACCACGACTGCTACTGGATCTCACTGCGGCCTGAGGAGAGATGCGCATGAGACGCATGTTTACAGGTTTGAAGGTTGAGAGAAAGACATACATGACCCTGGAGCACAAACCCAGTCTGGAGCCGCACGGGTATATCTGTGGCAATAGCAACTATACATTGTATGGGTCAAAATTATCCATTTTTCTTTTATGCCAAAAATCATGAGGATATTAAGATCATGTTCCATGAAGATATTTAGTAAATGTCCTACCGTAAATATATAAAACATGTATTTCTGTGAGTGAATGCAGCACAATCGTGAACATAAATGCACAACTTTAAAGGAGATTTTCTCAATGTTTTGATTTTTTTGCTCCTCAGATTCCAGATTTTCAATAGTTGTGTCTCGACCAAATATTGTCCTATCCTAACAAACCACACATCAAGAGATTATTTATTCAGCTTTCAGATTATGTACAAATCTCAATTTAAAAAAAAATACCCATGTGACTGGTTTTGTGGTCCAGAGTCACATATATATATATAAAATAAAATAAAAAATAACTAAAAATAAGTAATATATATATACATAAGTAAATATATAAGGAATAATTTAACACAATCTTTAGCAGTGTATCTCAGGGTAATTATAGTGAACTTAAAATTAAAACCATTAAAAAAAAAAGAGACATTTTGTTACTCTAATTAAATGTTAACTGAAATCAAATATAAAAACCTAAACTTATTTTAGCTAGTTGCCAAAGCAACATTTTCAAATTTGCATTTACTTTAACTTTGTAATAAAATAAAAAAATATATAAAAAAACTTAAACTGTAATAAAAACTATAGACATATACAAAAATATATATATGGCAAAAAAATTACTAACTAAAACTAACTACCGTAAAATGAAAACAGAAAATAAAAAAAATAAAAAAACAGTATCGCAACAATATTAAAACGCGCACACACACACTCACGCACACTCTCTCACACGCACACACTGTTGCACACACTATCGCACACACACACTCTCGCACACAAACTATCGCACACACACACACACTATCGCACACACACACACTCTCGCACACACACTCACACTCTCTCTCACATGCACACACACACACTATCGCACACACACACTATCGCACACACACACACTCTCGCACACACACACACACTCTCGCACACAAACCACTCTCGCGCACACACACACTCGCGCACACACACACTCGCGCACACACACTCGCGCACACACACTCGCGCGCACACACACTCTCGCGCACACACACTCTCGCGCACACACACTCTCGCGCACACACACTCTCGCGCACACACACTCTCGCGCACACACACTCTCGCACACACACACTCTCGCACACACACACTCTCGCACACACACACACTCTCGCGCACACACACAAACACACTCTCGTGCGCACACACTCTCGCACACACACTATCGCACACACACACACTCTCGCACACACACACACTCGCGCGCGCACACACTCTCGCGCGCACACACTCTCGCACACACACTATTGCACACACACACTATCGCACACAAACACACCATCGCACACACACACACCATCGCACACACCATCGCACACACACACTATCGCACACACACACTATCGCACACACACACACACACTATCGCACACACACACACACACACACTATCGCACACACACACACACACTATCGCACACACACACACACTATCGCACACACACACACACACACACTATCGCACACACACACACACTATCGCACACACACACAAACACACTCTCGCACACAAACACACTCTCGCACACACACTATCGCACACACACACACACACTATCGCACACACACACAAAACACACTCTCGCACACGCACACACACACAAACACACTCTCGCACACACGTAATTTTATTTTTTGGTAAATAAATCAATACGTTTTGGCTTGAATTTCCAGCAAAAATAGTTACATCACGACATACAGTCTCCCGTTACTGTGATGATGTGTGATATGAAAACTAATGTTGGTCAAGTTTCCTCTTATCAGACACCAGGGTCTGTTTTCACACACACACACACACACACACACACACACACACCATCGCACACACACACACCATCGCACACACCATCGCACACACACACTATCGCACACACACACTATCGCACACACACACACACACTATCGCACACACACACACACACACACTATCGCACACACACACACACACTATCGCACACACACACACACACACACACTATCGCACACACACACACACTATCGCACACACACACACACACACACTATCGCACACACACACACACACTATCGCACACACACACAAACACACTCTCGCACACAAACACACTCTCGCACACACACTATCGCACACACACACACACACTATCGCACACACACACAAAACACACTCTCGCACACGCACACACACACAAACACACTCTCGCACACACGTAATTTTATTTTTTGGTAAATAAATCAATACGTTTTGGCTTGAATTTCCAGCAAAAATAGTTACATCACGACATACAGTCTCCCGTTACTGTGATGATGTGTGATATGAAAACTAATGTTGGTCAAGTTTCCTCTTATCAGACACCAGGGGCTGTTTTCACACACACACACACACACACACACACACACTATGCAGGACGCTGTTTGGACAACACAGATGTCCCGTGTGGATCAGCTGACGCGGAGCAGTAACCTGACACGGGGAACTGGGACTTCTACTATCAGCCAGTTAGTTGGATCTCGCTGAACAGAGACCAGTGACCATGAATCTGAGAAACTCTTGAAAACCCTGCCAGCTCTGATATTACCCAGCAGACACTGCCCACGAGTCTCGTGTTCTTCACTAATCTAAGATACAATCTGCTAACATTAGACTAAAAACTTTAAACATGGAGTGGCGCCAAATCTCAAACCTCAGGAGGAATAACACTTGCTCAACTTGCATTAAAGACTCACATTTACACAGCACAAGAGAAGTTAGTTTACCAGGGCATATTCTTTACTTGATGTTTCTCTTGACTTAATCATTACAGCATTATATATATACATATACATATATGCATACAGGGGCTAATATTAACACTCAGGGCTGTAAACGATTAATCGCAATTAATCGCGATTAATCGCATCCAAAATAAAAGTTTGTGTTTACATAATATATGTGTGTGTGTACTGTGTATAATTATTTTATCAATTTAATTATTATTATTAATTACTATTTTATTTATATTTAAGAAATATTTGCATGTATATAGATTTATATATAATTTATATTATATATCAATTATAAATATTTTATATATAACACATTTTTCTAAATATATACATGAACGTGTGTGCATTTATATATACAAAATAATTATGTAACACACATTTATTATGTAAACACAAACTTTTATTTTGGATGCGATTAATCGCGATTAATCGTTTAACAGCCATCCAAAAGCAAAATAAGAGTTGGCGAGTACGTGAAACTGTTACTAAGCAATTGGCCAGTGAAATTTCTACAAATTCTAACAATGGATGAACATTAAAAAAAAAAATTACACAAAAAAAAGTTAAAAAAAAAAAGCAAGTATCCTCCTAGTTAACATAGTCGGTTATGTTTTAAGTGAAAGTAAACCGTTAAGAAAGTAAACGCATGTGTGTCCGTATATTAGACCCGTGCATTCGCTCTTAAAGTGACAGCAGCCTAATATTTTTTTACTTTAATAAGGATTAATTATTAAGGATGTTTAATTTATACAATGAAAACTACGCAGTGTTACTTTACATTTGATTACTTTATTTACCTGAAAAGCACTTTTTTTTTTTGTATCTTTGTTATATTGTATTTATTTGTGCTTTTGCTTGTAATTTGATTAGGCCTAATTTTACTACAGACTGTTTACTTGTCTTTAATGTTTTACATTTATATTAGTTAGGCTAGTACAGTCGTTTTAGCTGTGGTATCGAAATTGTAATAGAATAATTGTGAAGTTTCACTGGTATCTAAAATGTTGGTATCTAAAATGTTTCATTGCCGGTAAAAAACATTTATTTAAATTTTTATTAATATATTTAAATGTTCTTAAGTCACCGGCCATTGGCAGGTGTGGCAAAAAGTTAGTTTAGGCCCATATCACATACACACTGGCAGACAGTGATTATATATCAATACAGTAATACCATAGTAATTTGATATCAATACCATTGTCTTTAAATAACACTGTGAAACACAGATGAATGATGTGGTTCATATCTAAAAAAAAAACAAGGTGGAGTTATTTTAGTATTATTAAAAAGAACTGTGGCAATGTACAATGTTTTTGTGCTGTTTGATTCATATAAGTTACCATGATACCAGGCACGTCAAAATAATGTTTGGTTAAAATATGAATGTACCACATGTTAAAGAATACTTGTTAGCGCATTTGTTTTTATACAAACAATCTCTGAATGAACCTTCCTAAAAATCATGAGATGTTTTCTATTCAACTTCCGTAGCCGATGTGTTTGTTAGCCTCAGTGTTAACCGAACGGCTACGAGTCAGTGAAGCTTTAAATCTCAACACAAACTTCCAAATTCATATTTATGCGTTCATTTTACGCCCTTAGACCATTTAAATGGAAATAACACTCATTAAATCAAAGAGTTTGAAACGCTACAGTCTATTAGCAGCTCGCGAGCTAAGCTAACAGACTGATTTCCAATGGTGACTGGGATTAAAAGCACGAATTTATCGCTAAACAGATGAGCAAAAAATACAATAAAAACAGAATTACCTTCCCAGCTCTTAAATAAACCCGACAACACATACAATATGATCTAGTCTTTGACGTTTTCTCCAGCTTTGGCGCGAATCAATCTGATACATGTTTGTTTTGACAGCTGATTCCAGTCTCACGAGCGCTTCAAAACAAACATGACAGCCGTCAATCATCGGTCACTGCTGATCATCCATTCATCAAAGACATTAACCTTAAAATCTAATATAGAAGTAAATAGCTTTGTATATACAGAAGCAGGCCGCACTGCGGGACTGTGGTGGTTGCTTAAAATCTACAAAGCTTGCTAACTAGGTAGCGCACTTGGTTTCCAGACAAAGCTACTTTGAATGCTGCTAAGTAGGTAGGCTAGCTAATCATTTTCAGTGCCTACTTTGCCTCAGAATACTGGCTAAGCAAGCAGCACACTTGGATTTGAAACTAGAGTGCTCAAACATGCTGTCTATGTAGGCAGCTCACTAGATTTTGAGAACGGCCCATGTGACAGTTGTCCGGAGCGGACACACAAACGCAACACAGACATATGAATATACAGCGTTACCTGATTCAGTTCACATATCAATCAGTCGCTCCTTCTGGTGATTTAGCCGGGGAAACGGGTTTGATCGAGCATGTTTGTCGGTAGATCCGATGAGATCAGATCCGCTCCTCCATCACGGGCGGCGGGGGTTTGGCTTGCAGTGGCTGATGTGAGCAGCGATTCGCGAATGAATCGTTCACTTGAACCGGTTCTTTCCAATGATTCAATCGCACAGATTAGCGACTAGTACACACCACGCCCGCTCTGTAGCCTACGATGGATACTGAAAACATAAACAGCACCACAACATTTTTACACAATTGTCTGTCAGGTAAGAAACACAATCATGGTCTTAATCACAGCGCCAATATCAAAAAGTATAAAAATCACACCACTAAATAAATACATTAACAAACGGCCTAATTTATATTTCGTCGAAACCCTTTTTTCACAGACTGTGATGATGCGTTTTAACGGTCATCAACATCGTAAATCCTGCAAACATTTTTATTTTTTCACTTTAAAAAAAAGTATGTACATTTATAACTACATAAAACCTAAAATGTTTTACGGCCACTATTTTTCAAATTTGGAGAAGTAGTTGGACCATTTTCACATATTGTAATGACGCGTTTTAACCATAGGTTTTAACGGGCATCGTAAATCCCGCAAAGTTTTACATGTTAATTTAAAAATGTTTTATGTAGGCTACGTTTATAACACTTGTTTTGCATAATATTACATTTGCATCAAATGGCAAGAACTAGTTAACACTGCTATGAGGGTGTTTCTAATACAGTGCTACGAGTGATGTAAAGTGGACATCTTTCTGTCTTCTTTCTGTAATTTTTGTAATCAATCAATCAATCTCTCTTGTTTCCTCTTTTTTAAAGTTGTGAAAACACTGTTGTGGAGTTTTTCTTTTGCTATTTGAGCAAGGGAACAAAAAAATATATGTAGCCTATCTCATTCGCCGCTATAGAAGTTTACGCAATAATTTGATTAAGATTACTACACTTAAAGATTAGCATATTCATGAGATGACATAAATGGTAATAAAATCACACATGAAAACGTTTTACTTGTTTTATTCATAAATACAGTGAAAATCAACTCAAAATCATGTATGTTTGACCTTTTATCTTGATTTAAGATTTAAAATGTATAAATTTTCTGTGAGCGATAACTTAGTGAATCGTTTGTATTAAGACGGTTCATTAAAACGAAGCATCCTAACGAATCGATTCGTTCAAATGAATCATCTGACTTCGCTATGCTCCTCCTCCAGGTGCGCAAAACACTTCCGAGAAGCAGAAAAAAACATATATTAAGATACATATATTTAGGGCAGGTGTTGAATGGCACGCAGTTGCAAAGGATAAAATGTTTTGGGATTGTTTGATGTATTTGAGTCGCTGTTCTTGTTCTCTATTATGAGTAATGTTGAAAACAGCGCCATCGTTTGGAAGAGAACATCAAATGCGCCCTGTTTTCTAACTCATTGTCTTTCAGCTTCGAGTCAGAGCATGTTTTGGCAGACCAAAGAAAATTACCTGCATGCTAATTATAATGACTTTTCATTCTCAATTCAATTCAAAGCAAATATTCTCTTTTAAAGCCAATCTGTGAATATGCAACACAATAGAATTGGGTTAATAACGGCATAATTTATTGAAAGAAGTTAGTAGCCCTCACAAACCAACATAGCCATTATGTTGTTAAGACTGTACTAGTACTGTACTAGTATGACCAAATAGCGTTTAGTCAAGGCGTTGTTGATATTAAATTAGACCAACCTACGTTTTTATGTAACTGAGTTTAAAGTCATGAACAGTCTTAAAGAAACAAATATGATCAGTTTATGGGTTTTATGTAACCCAGCATGTTAACTATAATTGTGTCAACATAACATTTTAATTATTATTAACTGCAGTTGTCTCTGTAAAAATCATAATAAATGAGACATTCATTGTGAATTATGTTTATTTAGTTTTTTAGTTATTTATTTTTTTTGGGACATTTTATTGTATTTTACTGCAAAATAGTATTTTTTGTCAGACTTCAAGGAGGTTTTGTATAGGCAGCCACAGTACTGTATAGTGAAATGGTTCTCAAACCCTCTTTCGTGGCCTCGCTGAACCTTGTCAGCGTGATTCAGCATTCGTAAAAAGCCCTTTAGATGTCGGAATCGTTGCAACACTTAATATAGAAACCCGGACAGACAGTTGATATAAATTATTCAAGAGAAGAGTATTTACTGCATCGGGAAAGTGCACATCTGTCTGTTGTTTAACCTCCTAAACTAATCCTCTGTGTGTGTGTGTGTGTGTGTGTGTGTGTGTGTGTGTGTGTGTGTGTGTGTGTCTGTGTGGTTTGATTGTTTTGGTTAGGTTCATAAGGTTTACATTTTTTTTTATATAAAATCATAAAAAAAAAATTATAATATTATTGATATAATGTTATATTGTATTAAAATTTATATTAAAACAAAACAATACATTTAGGTCAAATTTAGTTTTAGATTTAGTTTGGATATTTATCTTGGACAGGTCATGCTTAATTTAAAATAATAAATAAATATATTATTAGTGCTGTCAAATCGATTATTCACGATTAGTCACACCAAATGTGTCTCAAAGTCACACTATATGTGTATATATATATATATAATATATATCAAGTTAAAAAAAAAATCACGCATTCTAAAATCTACGTCAGAGCGCCAGAAAGTCCCCGAATCTCATGGCGTCGATGGCAGGCCGCTCTCGCCGGCGGCGGTGTAAACGTACGGTAACTGATTTTTTAAAAACTTTATTTAAAGGAGCCGCAAAGCAAATAAGAACTGAACATAAATCAGTATCCTATTTTGTGCATACTGGCCACACCTAGGGTATAAGTTAACCTAATACCATAAAGTTGACTTGATTTCAACTCTTCTCGCCGCTCTCGCCGTCCAAGACGCGCCGCACCGCTCTCGCCGGAGGTCGCCGCCGGCTCTCATTGAAAATGAATGGCTTCCGGTCACTTTGAGGCTCTCGCCGGCGGCGGTGTGAACGCACAGTAAACCCCCTAAACCTACCAATCTCCACCCCTTAGATCTGGATCCAACTCCGCCCCCTGGATCTCGTGTACTGCAGTGAGGTGCTACTGGGAAAAGTTGAAATGTCTTATTTTCAAAAATGTCCCTGATGAAAGTAAAATAAAACTTTTAAAATAAAAGCTAATTTAAAAGAAAAATGTCGGACGGACTTATCTTAGGAGGTTTTTGCATCTGAAGTCTTCATTCATGTATATGCTAAATTATATGATAATGTATAATGTATTGTGGCATCTCTACATTTTAGATTTAGTTTATATATCTATCTTTGACAGACCTGTGCAGTGTGTACTGTAGTGTGCAGTGCAGTGTGTAGTGTTCAGTGTGCAGTCACTTCAGTGTGTAGTGTGTAATGTGTGTGCAGAGTTCAGTCACTTCAGTGTGTAGTGTTCAGTGTGTAGTGTACAGTGTTCAGTCACTTCAGTGTGTAGTGTGCGGTGTGTAGTGTGTAATGTGTAGTGTGCAGAGTTCAGTCACTTCAGTGGGTAGTGTTCAGTGTGTAGTGTGCGGTGTGTAGTGTGCAGAGTTCAGTCACTTCAGTGTGTAGTGTGCAGTGTGTTGTGTGCGGTGTGTAGTGTGCAGTGTTCAGTCACTTCAGTGTGTAGTGTACAGTGTTCAGTCACTTCAGTGTGTAGTGTACAGTGTTCAGTCACTTCAGTGTGTAGTGTACAGTGTTCAGTCACTTCAGTGTGTAGTGTGCGGTGTGTAGTGTGTAATGTGTAGTGTGCAGAGTTCAGTCACTTCAGTGTGTAGTGTGTAATGTGTAGTGTGCAGAGTTGTCACTTCAGTGTGTAGTGTGCAGTGTGTAGTGTTCAGTGTGTAGTGTACAGTGTTCAGTCACTTCAGTGTGTAGTGTGTAGTGTTCAGTGTGTAGTGTACAGTGTGTAGTGTTCAGTGTGTGGTGTACAGTGTTCAGTCACTTCAGTGTGTAGTGTACAGTGTTCAGTCACTTCAGTGTGTAGTGTGTAGTGTTCAGTGTGTAGTGTACAGTGTTCAGTCACTTCAGTGTGTAGTGTGTAGTGTTCAGTGTGTAGTGTACAGTGTTCAGTCACTTCAGTGTGTAGTGTGTAGTGTTCAGTCACTTCAGTGTGTAGTGTTCAGTGTGTAGTGTGCAGTGTTCAGTCACTTCAGTGTGTAGTGTGTAGTGTTCAGTCACTTCAGTGTGTAGTGTGCAGTGTGTAGTGTGTAGTGTTCAGTCACTTCAGTGTGTAGTGTGCAGTGTGTAGTGTGCAGAGTTCAGTCACTTCAGTGTGTAGTGTACAGTGTTCAGTCACTTCAGTGTGTAGTGTGTAGTGTTCAGTCACTTCAGTGTGTAGTGTGTAGTGTTCAGTCACTTCAGTGTGTAATGTGTAGTGAGCAGAGTTCAGTCACTTCAGTGTGTAGTGTGTAGTGTTCAGTCACTTCAGTGTGTAGTGTGCAGTGTGTAGTGTGCAGAGTTCAGTCACTTCAGTGTGTAGTGTACAGTGTTCAGTCACTTCAGTGTGTAGTGTGTAGTGTTCAGTCACTTCAGTGTGTAGTGTGTAGTGTTCAGTCACTTCAGTGTGTAATGTGTAGTGAGCAGAGTTCAGTCACTTCAGTGTGTAGTGTGTAATGTGTAGTGTGCAGAGTTCAGTCACTTCAGTGGTTAGTGTGCAGTGTGTAGTGTTCAGTGTGTAGTGTACAGTGTGTAGTGTTCAGTGTGTAGTGTACAGTGTTCAGTCACTTCAGTGTGTAATGTGTGTGCAGAGTTCAGGCACTTCAGTGTGTAGTGTGTAATGTGTAGTGTGTAGAGTTCAGTCACTTCAGTGTGTAGTGTGCAGTGTGTAGTGTTCAGTGTTCAGTCACTTCAGTGTGTAGTGTACAGTGTGTAGTGTACAGAGTTCAGTCACTTCAGTGTGTAGTGTGCGGTGTGTAGTGTACAGTGTTCAGTCACTTCAGTGTGTAGTGTGCGGTGTGTAGTGTGTAATGTGTAGTGTGCAGTGCAGTGCACTAGATGGCAGCAAGTTGACGTTGTAAACACAAGCGTTCTGAGAATGCAGCTTTAGACAGAGCCGAGGGATCCACCCATGAACATGTCGTCCCGGGCCTGTGGATTACACAGCGTCCCTGACTGCTCATGTTTGCTTTCTCAGTATGACAAGATCAAATACAACATGGTGAGAATATGCAGAAAGTCAAATAAAATCACATGGAACACAATAATGCAATGAGGATTGTTGTTGCATTTGCTAACTGACAAAAATGAGTGATTTTATTATTCCATAAATGAGCTGTGCATACAATCATTGAGGAGAAGTGCATGCTGTCTTTCTTTAGTGTGAGTGTGCAGAGAGAAGTATACGATCGTGCTCCACAAATCCTTGATTGCAATCTAACCGTGAGTTTCTTCTCTTCACGGCGAGACCGACCCCCTTATTTAAACACAACCTCTGTGTTTGTGTTCCTGCCTTTAGAAACACATCATTTACATGTGAAATCACGCTATAGTGTAATAATGCTGCTGTGCTTTGTACAGTACAGCTGCTGATTGCTAGAAAACATGTGTGTGTTTTGTTGGCACTTATCAATGTCATTGAAAATCCTTTAACTAAATGACAGTGAGATATACAATAAGGCTGATTTTTATTGTACGGTTGCTGTATTTTTCTGTTTGTCCCTTTTCGTGAACTGAGACTCACTTTGAATGCAGACTGCTGAACATTTATATTTTATATTAATGTTTGGCTGTGTTTATGGGTCTGGAGAGGGCGGCGGTGAAGAGAGATGTGTGTATGTGTGCAATATGTTCTGTTTATTAAAGGTGAAGTCTGTCATTTCTGCACCAGAAGCATCATCAAAAGTAATTGCAAAAATGAAGAAAATGACGCTATGCCATTTCTGGGTTATTCTGGGTCAGCAAAACAAGTTACGCAACTATATTTAGGCTTATAAATATACATTCGCTAATGTGAGCAAATTGATTATTAACCAAAATGATCATTTTGAAAAAAATTCCCCTATACTACTATTTATTTTTATTGTCTGATGTTTTACTTTTACTCTCACACACTCTTAAAAAGTAAAGGATCTTAATTGGCTTTGACAGAATATGTTCTCTATCCACATTATTCCTGCGCCCCATGATGCTTTGCGGGAATTATGTGTGTTACTTCCGTTAAGCTGTAAACAACCAGTGAAAAGGCTCGCTCTATGAACGCAATTTAAGAAAGTGTCACCATAAAACGACGTTAATCTACTCACCCTTCAAACATCGAACATTAAAAGGAAATTTAAAAGTGTAAAAGCATCAACAAGGTACTTTCATCAGAACAAATAACCCCAAAAGTGCGAGTCTTTGGTTAAATATCACTGTAATATAGATGTAACTTATGTCGCCTTAATCAAAAATGTTCATTAACTTCAGCATTACGTGTTACTATTTCAAAATGATTTCCGTCATTTTGACAGATTATAAATTGTATTTACCTGTGAAAACAAACCTGGGAAGAGACGTGAGGATTTGATGAGAATAACAAGAGATTATTAATGCATTCCAGTGAATTATTAATGGAATATATCGTAAATTAAATTCGGGAAACAGACCATAAATGCGCAGTATATGTTGTCCTTTTTCATACTTTTACAGCGGATTGTAAAGGGAAAAAATAAAATTATCATGAGGAAAAGAAAGCAGCGACTGAAGAAAGCTCTTGCCGTAGATGTTCTTGTTATAACATGTCACGTTAAAATACCAAGTGTATAATGTTATTCTCATGATGCCTGAAAATAAACCATGAAGGGAAATTGACAGCTCATCCAGTCAAACTAACGGGTACGCTTTATTTGTTGGGCAAACTTATGATTTGAAATTATTAGTTTCAGCATTTTTGAATGGAAGTTCCCCAAACCGGAAGTGATAATTCAACACGCAGTGAGATCGTCAGGAAAAAGATTATTTAGGTTATTAAAACGTTCTTTACACTAAGAAAATGAGGGTTTATTTTATGAACTGATCACTCTTGTTCTTTGGGGAACCAAAAATTGTTTTTCTGCAATGGAATCAATGCAAAAATAAGGTTAATTTTGAAAATGATATGCATTTTGATCAACATTGTCATGTTGACCTTGAGCCAGGATGGGAGATAGCCTTTTATTCTAACAAAATGACACATTTCATCTTAAAAGGGATAGTTCACCCTAAAATGAAAGTTAAGTCATCATTACTCACCCTGGTGTTTTTCTAATGCAGCATGCGGTTGTTTTTTGTTTTGTTTTTACCACAAAAGGGGATTTTTTTAAATGTGTTCTTCCGTAACGTCAGTTAATGGTGACCAGCATCGAGGTTTTTATAAATAAGACTCAAAAGTTTCACAGATCCTGTGTTACATGTGTCGTATACTCCAATTGTTCTGAGGGTTTACGATAGGGTTTGGTGAAAAACAAACCGAAATGTTATGTATTATTTAATGAAAATCCTCACCTTGGCCGTTGGTCTTCTTCTGTGCTCGACTGAGACTCTATCAGCGCCACACTTACCGTAATAATAAACTTTAATTATTTTATATAGCACCTTTAAAAGTAGCATCTCAAAGCGCTTCACAAGAGTAGAAACATGATAAAACATACAATTATACAAACAATGCATTAATGACAGAAAAATTTATAAAATACCAAAAATAAAAATATATCATGAAATGTTCAATTAATAATATGACAATTACGAACAATTATGTAAAAGCCCTAAACAAATAAGTTTTAAGGGATGATTTAAAAACACTAAGGGATTCAGCTTGCCTAATCTCAACATGAAATATACAACACTTAGAAATCCCCAAAAAGTATCATGTACTTTCTTCACTGAGATGAACACGATAACTTTTTGTTCGGGTGAAAACAACTGGTATATTCTCCTCAGAGAAGAAAGTACATGGATTCTATTTTGTGTCGTGTTTTAAAGTTAAAAGTTTAAAGCTTGTAATCAATCAGATCAACCTGTGATCGTCAACGATGAGTGAGTGAGTGAGTGAGTGGAGGCGGGACTTATTTGCATATTCATAGAACCACGTATACTAAAAGTTGAGTTACATTCAAGCTATTTTAAGGCATTTTTTCAACGAAAAACATTTAAATATGTAAAAATATGAGTTTTAAGGGATAAAATAATTATTTTAGTGATAAAATTACGTAAAATGCATGGGATCATTCTGTCTTTTTTGCTGGTCGCTATTCATTGCCATTGTAGGGATGATCGCCTGCTTATAAATCTTCGGTTTCACTTTATTTGGATGGTCCCTTTAACACATTCTGTTGTTTATAAGTAACATTGCCCCTTCATGTCTACTAACTGTCATTCGAGTGTTAGTAGAGCATTAGTAGACTGGTAGGGTTAGGGTTACAATAAGTTGGCATGTAGTTGCAAAGTTACGTATAGTCAGTAGTGTCTGTTGGAGGAGCATCACAATCAGATATTAAGCAGACAGTCTACTAATACTCTAATGAGAGTTAGTTGACATGTATTTGCACAGTTACTTGTAGTTAACAGAATGATCAAAAGGGACCATCAAAATAAAGTTTTACCAAATCTTCCCCTTTAGTGCTTCAAAAAAGACAGAAGGGCGTATGGCGTTAGAACAACACCAGGGTGAGTAAATGAGGACTCAAGGGTGAACTATCCCTTTAAGAGGAGCTTATTGTTCAGTGGTTTTGAGTTTTAATGACAGCCATCAGCAAGAGAGGTTAAATATCCGGCACCCAAATCAACTCTATATCAGTGTAGAAACACAGCCGAAGGAGCGACTCCAGGGCCCTTCGGACTCCCACACCGACACACTCCACGTCCAAGGCCACTGAAAGCGTTTCAACCGCTCTTAAAACTCTGCAGAACGCCACTCGTTCCTCATTAATTGCCTGTGTTGGTTTAGATCCATTGCTGTTGTCTTGGCAGCGGCAGGACGGCGAGCACGAGGACGCAGATACAGTCATAGCTCTGGGGGAGATGAATAATACAACGCTACACTCGTTTAGAGACAGCCAAATGAAAACAAACGTCGGTGAAACACTGAAGGACAGAAAGCCTGAGAGTTTTGGGACGGTGGTGTTCGCTAAGTCCAGCATCACTATTATATATTGCTTTTAACTAGAGTTATTGATTTGAAAAACATCACAGGTTCTATGTAAGAATCTTAAAGAGTTCCATCAGTTGCTTCATATATAGAACCTTTTCAAATCATATCATCATGATTTAGTTTTAATTCATTTTACATTTTTATTAAAGGTTATGAATTGAACAGCCCGTAAACAAACTTAATCACATGAAAAAAATGGAATAACCCATTAAACATCAAAGTATTATACAATCATTTAAGACATATTTTTGGCATAAAGGTTCTTTAAAGTTGAGTCAGAGTTCTAAACAGAACTATTGAAAATGAAAATTTGAGCCGATACCGATAACCGATAATTCTTTATATCGGTTATGAAAGTTTGAAAGCCGGAAACCAATATATTGGCACATCAAAGTATTAGTAGTCTTTGGACCCGTCGTTTGAACTCGTTCGGCTTTAGTTTTCAATCTTTCAGATCATCATGATCATCCTCATGCAAGGAAGCCCCAGTCTAAACTATATATTTTCGTTTATTAAGGCCCAAATTATACTGTGAAAGAGTACTGTTATAAATATGTTAAAATATATATATTTTTTTAGTTTCTATTATGTTAAATTAATAAAAATGTTCAACTCACAGTAGTACTGTTCTGTAAGGATGCACCAATATGAAATTTTTGGCCGATACCGATAACCGATAATTATTTATATTTGAAAGCCGATAACCGATATACTGGCCGATAAATCTAAATGCTAATTTTTATGCAATTTTTGAGAGCCTGATTATAAAAACAAGTCTCACCATTAAAAGCCACGACCCAAACACACAATCATAATGTTCTCAATATAACTTTATGTAGCCGATATGACAGACTTACGTACACTGTTAGACTTTGCCGTAATTTTACAGTTACTTACCGCAAAAAAGCCCAGTAAAATACCACTTATATTATTTACGGTTAACTACTGTAATATGCACTGCATTGTGGGTATTTTGTGTGAAATTTACAGTAACTTACTGTATATGGTAATTTACAGTACTTTACTGTTTACGCAAAAGCAGTAGTGCTACTGTAAATGAAGAAGACAGATTTATTGAAGTGTGTAGGCTTCTTTTGACAAGGCCTGCCTCTCTGCAGTATATATGAATTGGCATATATGCAAAGCACTATACAGGAAAAAAAAATAATAATAATAAAAAAAAATATATGAAAAAAATAAAAATAAAAATTATCAATACATTAATAAATTAAAAAAGGATTTTAAATACAGAAATGTCGGCCCTCTAAAAAGTATAATCATGCATAGTTATATACTAAATATATTAGTTTCACCTTTTAATTTGAATTACTGAAATACATGAACTTTTGCACAATATATATATATATATATATTTTAATATAGTTGCCTAACTTGCCTAATCATTGCCTTATAATTCGCGGGATGACTGCACTTGTGTTCATTGTGTACACAAAGTGTATTAGGCTACTCATAGGGCTATGCATATTGTATTAATGTGTTAGGCCTATTAAAATGTCATATAAAAATGTTTTATAGTTTTTTCCCCTGTGTTCTGCAGATGAAAATCATGAATCTGCATTCTCAATAAGCAATGCACACGCTGGATGTTTAAAGGTTAAATAAAAAACACGTGGATGGAAGGATTTATTTTAATCCTATATAAATAAGTCATTTTTATATTAGAATTTTCTCAAAAAACTGGTTCCCATACATAGACATTAGACCTTATTTTTTATAATTTTATAAAATTACTATTTTAATTGTTGCTCGCGTGCAAAGCCCGCGCAACAGCCTCGCAGAATGTAAACAGAGGTTTGTGTGTCAAGCGCGCGCTTATCAGACGTCCCTGGCCCTGCTGAGAGTGGATCGCCACAGCTAGACGCCAGCTGTGAGTTTTTCTGAGGTAAGTAGGCTAATTTAACTGAACAAATTTATTTTATGTTACTTTTACAGCGTAAACTATTACCAATATCAATTAAATATAGCTAAATGTATGAAGAAAGTAAATAATACAATCTAATAGGCTATTATTACTAAAAGGACAGTCTGAAGGAACTTAGTTTTCCTCAAAAACTGCCGCTTTCATATCCCATTAAGTTATGTCTGACTGCCTTTTCCAGTCGATGGACCCAATCTAGTATTTACACAAACAATGGTTTTCCGTAAATTTTTACGACCAGTTAAGGCATATTTTACTCGTCATTTAAAAAAATACCGTTAATGTGTGTGACGTTAGGCTATTTTGAAGTTACCTAGCGCGTTTTTTTCAAAGGCACTCTCTCGCGCTCTCGCTCCAGGCCGATTCTATGGGTGTGCTATGCACCCTCAAACCCTCAATTGATACTGTAATAATATTTTGGCGCAACAGATTTGCCAAACGCCCCAGTGTATATTTGTGCTTATTTGTGTTCACGCTCTGGAGAACGGAAAATTAATCCATTTACAACGGGTTTTGCAGCGGTGAGCAGCAGTAGCCAATCACAGATTACCGGTAGTTGTTGGTCTCTTGTCGATTTATGCAGGCTCGCGAATTTCGGGCTCGCGAACAAATGTCCTCTATTGAGGACAATAAAGAATGAATATGAATGTGATATGAATATGAATCCTCTCATTAACAAAGTGTAAACACGATGTAAGAGATGTATTGGACCGACAGCTGCAAACTATTTCTGAAGTGACATAAAAAAATTAGTATGATACTAAATTTACATAATAGTATCATACGTGCTGGATTCACTCTGCACAGGACAGACATGCTTAAAATAGTAACGCTTTTTAACGCAATATAAAGGCAGGCTAATAGATTAATTGATAAATTTTCATTGCAAAATATTTTAGAAATGCTATGCTAATTATTGGTAAAACGGCCCCCCTATCCCTTCCCCCTCTCCCTCCTGCATGTTGTAGGCTAAAAAGTTATATTCTCTTCTCTCTTTTTTCAGTGTCGATTGTCATCTGATTGTGTAAGTGATCAATCTAGCAGTCATAGATCTGTGATTAATCATGTTCATAACATATTGTCATTAGCCAATAATCATCAATGAAAAAATAATGTTTCTTCTTTTTCTCTTTTGTCTGTGTCAACAGGAGGTAACTACAGCCCAAAGGCTCTTTTAAGAGCCACAGCACTGAGGGTCTTTGGCTTTGTAAGTATATGTTTTGAGTAACTATCAGATGCATTATGTGATAATGGAGCCTTGCAGGCCCTACGCTTTCTTTAATTTATTCATTTAACCATATTAAATGTGTCATATTTTGGGCCCTGGTTTAACGATCTAAACGTATGATAGGGCCCTTTATGTCAAATTTATAAATGAATATAAATTGAGTTATAATAATACAACACAATCAGGAATAATAAGTTATCAATCAAATTAAATCAGAATCAACAAAATTCATACTTCACAACACTGGAAAAAAGTTGTTTGCAACTTCCGGTTCACTGGGACTTAAATGAGCCTCAGAAGTGGCAGGAATGCATTTAAATTCTTGATAACAGTGTTATGAGATTAAAGTCAGCATTAAAATCAAGATTGACCCTGTTTACTTTGTTAGCGCATATTATTAGTCTTGTGGTGAACAATGAATCCGTGCAAGTTAATACACAGAAAAAAATAGTTTGCCGTGGTAATCTATAATCAAAGTCTGAAAAGTTACTTCCAGTCTGAAATGGCGTTCCTTTTCTGATGATGTAGGCTTGACGGCTTGGGTTGGAAAACGCTTAACCACTCCCCTCAGACCGTTAGTCTGCTTTGATCGAGAGATGAAGAGGAGGAGCGCTAAAGTAAAACCCTGCCCTCTGTTCAATATTCTGTTTCACTGGGAAATACGTCACAACACTGGAGACAAGTCGTTTGCAACTTCCGGTTCACGCGTACTTTAATGTTTTAAATAGAAGGTTTTGATTATAAAAATATAAAATGATTTTAATAATACTTTAAAGGGTTAGTTCATCCAAAATTGATAATTCTGTCAGTAATTAATCACCCTCATGTTGTTCCAACCATGTAAGTCTTTCGTTCATCTTCCAAACACAATTTAGGATATTTTTGATGAAATCTGAGAGCTGTCTCACTCCACCATAGGCTTTCAGAGGGAATGAATCTTGCTGGCCCAGAAAAGTTATTAAAGAGATCGTTAATATATTCCAAGTGACTACAGTGGCTCAATCTTAAGTTTATCAAGCGACGAGAATATTTTTTGTTTGCAAAAAAAACACAAAAATAACAACTTTATTCCACTATTAATTTCCTTCTCTCTGGGCCTCGAGTGAGTTCACTAGTATAACTGTGCAGCGCGTCTGTGTTAGAGGGCCGCTTTTAAAGATGACTACTGTATGTGTTAATATGAAAATGTAAGACCTGTGTTTGTTTTAAGATTCTTTTTAAGGATCAACCCTGAAGAGGTTGTGCACGGCCAAAGTTGGCACTAGTCGAAAGACAGGAGGTGTTGTAAAGAGAAAGGTGACTGCCATCAACTCCCGGGTAGCAACGTTTCTGCAGAGGCTCACCGAAGTTGAGTGGAGAACATCAAATTAGGTAAGTTTCTTATGCAGGGCTGGACTGGTACAAAAAATTGGCCCGGACAGGCCACCACAATCAGTCAGACACCAACACCAGTACACAATTTTTGCAGTTCCATTAAATATTTGTCCCTGCTGTTCTCAGGGTGTCCGTGAATCCTTTAAAGGACAACTCCGGTGAAAAATGAACCTAGGGGTAATTAACACATGGTTACCGAGTAGATCGTTCTCTGGGATGCGTTTTCATGATAATCGAATGTAAAGAGTTTTATCTCTAAATAGAGATTAGCTTATAACGCTAGTATATGGGGCAGAGAGTAAGTTTAAGTAAATCGCTAGTTAATACCACTAACAAGGCTCAAAATAGCCTCACACTACCACGGTAGCATAATGAGGGTCCTTACATGCAAACCGAAGCATTGAGACCTTTGTAAGTGTACAAACAGTTTAATAAGAAGATACTTTATAAAGACAGTACATTACACGTATTCAGACACAGCCATCTTGGAAAACAGTCTTGACAAGTCGAGCAACGATTGCCATGCTAAGTGATTTGAACTGTGACTTGGAATCTTCTGTTGTTTCCGGAAGAAAGCACTGAACGCAACAGAGAAAATAAATAAATACAAATAATAATACAAAAATGAACAAGTCACAGTTCATATCACTTAGCACAGCGTTCGTTGCTCGACTTGTCGAGACTGTTTTCCAAGATGGCTGTGTCTGAATACGTGTAATGTACTGTCTTTATAAAGTATCTTCTTATTAAACTGTTTGTACACTTACAAAGGTCTCAATGCTTCGGTTTGCATGTAAGGACCCTCATTATGCTACCGTGGTAGTGTGAGGCTATTTTGAGCCTTGTTAGTGGTATTAACTAGCGATTTACTTAAACTTACTCTCTGCCCCATATACTAGCGTTATAAGCTAATCTGTTTTTAGAGATAAAACTCTTTACATTCGATTATCATGAAAACGCATCCCAGAGAACGATCTATTCTGTAACCATGTGCTAATTACCCCTAGGTTTATTTTTCACCGGAGTTTTCTTTTATAGGAACACTCCACCGTTTTTTAAAATAGGGCTTATTCACCGTCTTTCCTACATTTAGATAGGTGGGCAAATGCATTTGTCTCAGTGCATGCATTGTTTTAGTTTGACAGGGTCGGCGCTTGATTAGCTTAGCATAATGAATGGAATCCTTTGTTGCCAGCTAGCATGTACTGAGTAAAAGTGATAAAAAATAAAACACCTAATTACTACTGCGTATTCACAAGTACAAATAGCGATGCAGATTAAGACTAGGTGATTTCCAAGGCAGATATTGACTTGGGACTATATCATGGTGAAGCACAGGCGAAGCACTGCTACTTGGGCGCAGAGATATCACGCAACACATGAAATCTGTCAACTTACCGGCGTGACCTGCACCGAGTATCTTCGCTTTTGGATTGTGTTGAGTTTATTTCAGTCGGCATAGGTTGGCATATTCCCCCACACTCACACCACCAGTTTGTGTTGGCTCTCATCCTCATGTCCTCAGGTTGTTGAGCGATCGCAACCTCCTCCTCCTGTTGTTCTATTTCCAAAGCATGCAGCTCCTCTTCTGAAAACTCTGGTTCATAGAGGTATGGTTCTGGATCTTGACTGTCTGAGAAGTCACCCTCTTCGTCTCTCACAAAATCAGCCATATTCATTGCCATTTACTATGTCTACTGTAGGAAAAATAGCCAGCTACTATTATGTTGACTGGGATTTCATGTGTTGCGTGATATCTCTGCACTCAAGTAGCAGTGCTTCGCCTGTGCTTCACCCTAATATAGTCCCAAGTCAAAATCTGTCTAGGAAATCGCCTAGTCTTAATCTGCATCGCTATTTGTACTCGTTGTGAATACGCAGGCCACAATAAGTAATTAGGTGTTTTTTTTATATCACTTTTACTCAGAACATGCTAGCTGGCAACAAAAGATTCCATTCATTATGCTAAGCTAAGCTAGTGGCGACCCTGCCAAACTAAAACAACGCATGCACTGAGACAAAAGTCTAAATTTAAAGGTGCTCTAAGCGATGTCACGCATTTTTTAGGCCAAACATTTTTTTGTCACATACAGCAAATATCTCCTCACTATCCGCTAGCTATCTGTCTCCTGAACACACTCTAAAAAAAAACGCGGTCTCTGTAGGCACCCCAGGCTCCACAAACAGCAACAAAAACAAACTGGACTAACACAACATAACAAACAGTGTTCCAGCCAATAACCGACAAGAAGGATTTGGGGGTGGGGTTTGGGTTGTTAGTGCGCGGATGAGGAGGAGGGAGGGTCTAGCTAGCCTCCGTTTTGTTTGGCAATAGTTCGAACGTCAACAAGAAGTGACGTCACCCAGGATCGCTTAGAGAACCTTTAAGAAAGACGGTGATTAAGCTCATATTACATGTGCGGTGCTACCAAATCTGGTGCTGGTGCTACAATCTGTAGAACTTGCTGTTTGAGTGTGTTATGTCCAAGGATGTATTTTTTATTTATTTTAATTTATTTTCCCCTTTCTCCCTGTTTCTCTCTCTCTACTTCCCATAAGCAGAAAGGATTCCCATTGCTGCCACCTGACGCCAATGATCGGGTGTAAATCTGCTGTGATTGGAGGAGAGGAAGCTTTGGGGGCAAAAGCAGCACCATTCCTCAGATCAGTTATTTATTTGTAAACTTTTGTTGTATTGTTCTTTATCATACAAATGTATATTGTTATTTTTTTGGGATTAGTAGAGAGGTGGGTGCCATTTCCTTTTGATTTAATTTCCTCTTGTTTTAGCTGAGAACTGTTAGTGTATTTTGTATTTGATTTAAGAAAAAAATAAAAAATGTGCGTATTGTCATGATCTGCTTTTATTTGTTATGCATGAATTTCTCTTTTAAATGTTGCATCACAATAAGTAAATTGAATGTAATTAATTGTGATAGTAAATAATAAATATGCTGATGTACATGAACTCAAGTAACTTTTTTGGAATTTATTCAATTCAATAGCATTAATAGTGTAAAATAAATGAAAAATAAGTTGCAGTAAGGGTATTGTACTGTAAAATGAAACTGCGGTAAGGGCATCATACTGTAAAATTAAATTGCAGTAAGGCATCTTACTGTAAAATGAAATTGCAGTAAGGGTATCTTACTGTAAAATGAAATTGCGGTAAGGGTATCTTACTGTAAAATAAAATTGCAGTAAGGGCATCATACCGTAAAACACATTTACAGGTAAGCTACTGTAAAGTGGAACTTACAGTAACTTACTGGCAATAGTGCTGCCAGTAAGTTACCGCAAAAATACAATAAAATGTCTAACAGTGTAACTGTTGCACTTTACTGTATTTTCCTTTTTTTAAAGTGATTCCAATCATATTTCAAGCAATTTAAACCCATCATGTTGAACAGTGCGCATCTAAAGAGTCTCAGCTGAAGGAAATAATACATTATTTATCGGCTCTAAGTTTCTTATCTTATTCTTAGCGTGAAAAATTAGCATATATCGGCCGATACCCCTAAATAAACCCCCATAAGAGTGTCTAAGTTTGGCATCACTCTGTAAATGTTCATAATTTGGTAAAACGCTATCTAAAATAAAATGCATAATCCATACTGCATGAAAACTGTAATTGCCATGTTTAGGTCTTGATGTTTCTCCTGAATATGAGGAATAAAACTGAGATTCTGCTGACCTTGAATTATAAAATGAGAAGTGTCTCTCCTCGAATACAGCTGGATGTTGAAGTCTGCGAGCTGTGCATAATGCATACAATGCGTTTTATCATATCTCTCAATGCCATGCCATAAAGCTATATTTAAACTTCCACTTTAAATATTAGTGGAATGACGGGCCCCATGCAAATCTGTTATTATAGTAAATTTAATTCCACCATTAAGCTTTTCGAAAGCCTTTTTAATCATCCATTATTCATCAGTATTGTCACTTTCGCTCTTTTTGCTCCACTTAAAAGGTCATCATGTGGAATGAGTTAAGAAACGACTGCGTTCACAGCTGCACGTCAACCATTAGCTCACTAAACATTAGCATATTCTGTTCAGTCACTATTCCATATCAAAACAACAATGAGGTTGGCAACGTGATTAAACATAATTAAGACTTCATTAGAGGTCCTTTGTAAACACTCTCCTCCATAAGGCACTAACTTGCTGGTTTTTCTGATTGCTAATGTGCTTTTGAATAAGTTATACAAGCTGTGACTGCTTTTACCAACCAATTTCACTATTCAAAGAGCAAATGGCAGGTACGTTACGCTTTAACATCACAATGAACAAAGTCTTAGACGGCATGCAGGAAAAATGGCTCATTCCAGAGTGATGATGAACACATTTACATGACATCCCCAGTTTGGTCTCCAGAAATTTGGCCCACCCATTCACTTTGAGAGAAGCATGATAGATCCCATTAGCTTACAAAGTATGTTATGCTATGTATATGCTATAAGTTATGAAAACATTATTACTGAACGTTTAAAACATCTAGTCCCCCTGTGGTCAATAATTGCATCCCTTAAAACTCATCTTTAGTGACATATTTAAAAAATGTTTACTTGAAAAAAAAAAAAAAGTAGCTTGAATGTAACTCGACACCCTTGCCTCATTTAGTATGCGTTGTTCTGTGAATATGCAAATGAGCCCCGCCTCCACTCACTCACTCAGAGATCCACTGGTTGACGATCACACGTTGATCTGATTGGTTACAAGGTAGTGTGTGACGTCAGAAACACCAGCGATTTCACACCGTGTGTTTGAGACTGTCTTTGGTTCACTGCAGTTTTAAGCAGAAAATACTCGACTTATGAATTTACACATAAAGCATATTAAAAAACGCCATATAGACGGGAATGTTACTTTTTATTGTTCTCTGAATATTCTGAAACAAGCATCAAGGTCAGCGACATTTAAAAAATGAACGTCCAACTAAAACATTTCAGAAAAACACTCCATGAACGTTTAAATAAATATAAATAATATAAATCACGTTTTTGTGCTAACGATTTGAGAATGTTATTAAAGACCAGATAACTTTGTTCATAACTTTGAGAGAATCTTTGCAGAACGTTCTGATAACGTTCCCTGTTAGCTAGGATACTATTTTTCTCAAACACCAGAACAAATATACCAATTTTAAAATTGGTACCTCATTAAATAACCTCAAATGGCTGTTAGTACACTGTAAAAAAGTATTTTCATGATTTGTTTTCACAACTTCGATAATTAATGTGGTAAAGATACAGTAACACAATTTTGAGTTTCTGTTTATTAAACTATTCTTCTTCATTGTATTAACAATTTTTTTTTATTACAACAAACTCAAAATTTTAAGGCAACAAGGTAACTTGCTTTTTTAAGTTAAACCTATTTTTTTTTTTTTTTTTTTTTTTACAGGGTACAGTAGATGCAGATTGCACACAAAAAGGGAAAGAACTTATGAAAAATGCTAATTATCCTAATTCATTCAGGGTCATCATCAGCAGCCTGGTAACTTTTAAACACCATTTGTTACCTGGCTGACCAAATTTATTATTATCGTAAGTAATCATCAGAATCATCAAGCTTTGAAAAATAAGGTTAGCTCTTCTCTTGGATATCTACAGCAATTTACTTCCAAATTTATTACTGTAATTTACTACAGTAATTAAAAAAAAATGATGGGGAATAACTAATTGTGACTCATTCCGCATGATTTTTTAAAAATGACTAAATTACAGTAAGAAATTTGCAAGTAAATTGCTGTAGATATAAGAGAAGAGCTAACCTTATTTCTTTAGGATGAACAGAAGTTCTAATCAGAAACTGTGTCACTAATTTCTTGCGCATCGTTTGCTGGACTATATTTTAAACGTTTAATATATACATTTTGAGATTTCAGATTACCTCTAAATGGTACATAAAGCCATTTTACATGACAGTTTTTGTAGGGCTGGGCAAGTCGATTTTTCGATTAATCGATTTTTAAAATGTGGTTGATTTAAAATTGATTCTCAAAAGCCAAAAATCTTTTTTTCCCATATTTATTTAGGCCTATATATATCACCCAAAAGCCAGTATTAGTTTTCCTACAGTGTTCATAGGCTTGCAGCCTCCATGTTACAGATAATGCTGTGAGATTTTATGTTAGTTTTCTCTTAAACATAAAATAACCTGATCCTGATTGATCAAGGCATGCGACTGTTCTGACTTGTCTAATTTTCAGCATAAATTTTTCATCTTGCACCAAAATACTGTCTATTTATTGTATGCATTTGAAGTTTAGTATATGAGTTTAATATACAGGTTTGTGTTTTTATTAATTAACCACTCGTAAATTTATGTTCACCATTTAAAAATAAATAAATATAGTATTTGTATTAAATCTATATTTATTGAGACGAATCGGGAATCGAAATAGAATTTAGAATTGAAATTGAATCGAGAATTTAATCGAATTCAGAGCTTGCGAATCGAAATCGAATCGAATTGGAACATCTGAATCGATACCCAGCCCTAAGTTTTTGGGCAGAATAAGCTGTAAAGTGAACAAATAGAGTGGCACATTTCAGTGAAGATTGTTTTATGATTGGTTTTATGCTTTACATACAGACTGTTATAGAAGGATAAGAAACTGCAGTATTTTTAACCGACAGAAAACCAGCATGGCGTTTTCATATTAGTGTTAAAAAAAACAAAAAAAACAAGGGAGGGAGGAATATGCAGAAAAATTATAAAACTGTTTTTGGCACAGGAAGTGCTCACTGACTTTAAATGATATGATAACAATATATGATATATTTCCCCTTTGCATACTCAACCTGCAGATCTCCAGCACAGGAGTATTGTGAAGCACGGCTTCTCTCTCACCATCATATTCTGTATCTCTCTCGCTCTTACTCACTCACTCTCACCTGGGGAAACCCCTCCCACTCTCATTTCTCACCAAACACCAACTTTCTGAACGTCTCTTTTCTCTTTAAAATAGACCATCTCTCTCTCTCTCTTTCTCTCGAGTCTCTTGTAAATGTCATAGTGGTTGTGGAAAAATGTATTCTTCCTTCACACATACAGCGGTGATGGACGGTCCAGCTCTCTGTTCTCTATAAATGAAACTAACCTTTACATAAGGCATCGTAGTTGATGGCTCCGCAACCACATGAGGGGTTTTCATGAACTAGGCACATTTACTTGGCACTCTTAACAGTAACTGCATTTCCACATTAGTCAAGAAAATGTGAGTGATGCTTGACCACTTTGGTGCTAGAGTGCTGTGTGTGGTTGCTAGGACATCTTTACTAAGTTTTTAAGGTGTTTTGGTTGCTAGGGTGCTGTGTGTGGTTGCTATGGCATTTCTACAAAATTTCTAAGGTGTTCTAGTTGCTAGGGTGCTGTGTGTGGTTGCTAGGGCATTTCTACAAAGTTTCTAAGGTGTTCTAGTTGCTAGGGTGCTGTGGTGCTAGGGCATTTCTACAAAGTTTATAAGGTGTTCTTGTTGCTAGGGTGCTGTGTGTGGTTGCTAGGGCATTTCTACAAAGTTTCTAAGGTGTTCTAGTTGCTAGGGTGCTGTGGATGGTTGCTAGGGCATTTCTACAAAGTTTCTAAGGTGTTCTAGTTGCTAGGGTGCTGTGGATGGTTGCTAGGGCATTTCTACAAAGTTTCTAAGGTGTTCTAGTTGATATGTGGTTGCTAGGGTGCTGTGGATGGTTGCTAGGGCATTTCTTCAAAGTTTTTAAGGTGTTCTAGTTGATAGGTTGTTGCTAGTGTGCAGTGGCTGGTTGCTAGGGTATTTCTGCAAAGTTTCTACGGTGTTCTAGTTGATAGGTGGTTGCTAGGGTGCTGTGGATGGTTGCTAGGGCATTTCTTCAAAGTTTCTAAGGTGTTCTAGTTGATAGGTTGTTGCTAGTGTGCAGTGGCTGGTTGCTAGGGTATTTCTGCAAAGTTTCTACGGTGTTCTAGTTGCTAGGGTGCTGTGGATGGTTGCTAGGGTATTTCTACAAAGTTTCTATGGTGTTCTAGTTGCTAGGGTGCTGTGGATGGTTGCTAGGGCATTTCTACAAAGTTTCTACGGTGTTCTAGTTGCTAGGGTGCTGTGGATGGTTGCTAGGACATTTCTACAAAGTTTCTAAGGTGTTCTAGTTGATAGGTGGTTGCTAGGGTGCAGTGTGTGGTTGCTAGGGCATTTCTACAAAGTTTCTACGGTGTACTAGTCGCTAGGTGGTTGCTATGGTGCTGTGGGTGGTTTCCAGGGCACTTTTACTAAGCTTCTAAAGTGGTTGTTATGTTTGTTCTGAGTGGTTGTTATTTATATAAACTATATAAGTTCTGTTGAGTAGTTGCTAAGGTGCTGAGGGTGGTTGCTAGGGCATTCTTTTGACGTTTATAAGGTATTCTGAGACAAGCAGTTGCTAGGTGGGTTGCCAGGGTGTTCTGGGTGGTTGCCAGGGCCTCTCACCTCGACAAAGATCCTATAGTCTTCAGAGTAGTTGCTATGAAACTCTGGATATCTAGATATTTTCAATGTGTTGTAGTTGCTAGGGTGCTGTGGGAGGTTTCTATGGCATTTCTACAAAGTTTATATGGTGTTATAGTCTTCAGAGTAGTTGCTATGAAACTCTGGATATCTAGATATGGTTGTGGTTCTTCAATCTGTGTCTGTGGGATTTTCTAGTCCAGCAGGTGAACATGTTGCTAGGGTGCTAAGGGTGGTTGCTAGGGCGTTTCTTTGATGTTTATAAGGACTCCGTACAGAAGCAGAATCCGTCTTCATGTCTGCAGCTCTAAAGCTAGCATGAGCTCTCCTTGCTTTAGGTTTGCTGATCTAAATAGGAGTTCTTGTTAAGTGCACGGCTCTCTTCTTCTGCGTTCACACAAACAAACAGTAGAAATCTCTGATAAAGAGTGTTTTCTGGTGCTCTGCGCAGAGCAAATGATCAGCACGCACAAACACGCCGCGGCTCCTGCATTATGCATCGGCGTGTTCAACGTACTTTTATTCTCGAATCCTCCTCCTCACCCGCAAGCTTCTCATTTTCCGTGACAATAAACCGGAGCGCGGGCTGAGACTGATGAAAAACACGATTGCTCCTGATATCTCCTCAGCCGCCGATAAGGAGCGGTTGTGGTGTTTTAGGGAATGGGATTTGCGCATCATAAAATGGTAGTTTCATAAGATGGAACTGGCTTTTTGGAATAAACTTTGAAATACAAATGCTGACTTTTGACTTCTGTTCTTGTATCCCCATGGTGGAGAATATTGAATGATGTTTACCTGAGGAAACTGTGATGAATTGGTGAACTGCAGCCGTTTTTTTCTGATTTATTTACTAATATTGCAGCGAATAGTAGCAGACAGCAGCAGCAGACAATCGTAGGAACAATTTTCACTCAGAAATTGCTAGTAAATTTTACAATTTAGCTAATCTACAAAGAACAATCAAGTTTCAAATTGAATTAAATATGATATTTCTAAGTAGAAAAACTGAAATAGCATTTTCTAGTACTGTCAAATCGATTAATCGCAATTAATCGCATCGATCATATATGTTTGTATACTGTATATTTACATTTGTGTATGTATTTACATATATATATATATATATATAATTTAAATTTATTAAATATATTATAATTAAATATATGTAAGATGCGATTAATCGCGATTAATCGATTTGACTGCACTAGTATTTTCTTATAAAACAATCTCCATTCTCCAAAGTTTTTACAAATTTTACAGCATACAATCATTATGAGTTTTGCCAAATGATTGCTATCCAACCTTTGAATACTTTTAGAGCATTGATTAATATGTTCATGTTAATTTATAAATTTTCTAACGCATTTCAACATTTCATAGTTTAGTTAAAGTTCTATAATTAACTTGAATTAATGTATTATGAATTAACAACCCAAACCATAAATGCTATAAAAAAATGTCATTGTTCATGCAGTAAAAATGTAAATGATTTGAACTTTTGTTATAAATTCCTATTTTATTTATTTTAGTGAATGTTGAGTAAATAATGAAAGAAAATGAAAATTGAATGAAAAAAGCATGTTTGGTGCCATCAACCAGAATCAAAACCTGAAATTGGTTCAAAATTAATGTATCCTGATCAAAATAGAGTAAATCACCTTTTGAAAGAATTTTGACTCTTCAAATAAAGAATAAATTATATATCAATTACATCATTACACCAGTAGGTGGCGACACGTGACTTAAAACATTTGTTATTTGTCATTGAGTCATTCATTCAAGAGATTTGTTCAAAAACTCTGATTTATCCAGTAATGAAACAACTTAAGTCTTTATAAATGAGTCATTGAATTACTCACTCAATCAGATTTCTTCAAATCAAATTTTCTTTTAAATAGACTGCAGCAATTAACATTTTAGTCAGAACCTCATTTATCTAGTTACTTTAAGTCTAACCCATTTGTCTCCATGTTTAGGATCACTAATGCCAAACCACATAACTTCATAAGCCGTCAGATTAACTAGCATGAAGCTATTGCTACTCGCATGCATTGTGCCTCAGCATAACAGCACACGAAAACAACATGAGAATGTCCTTTTTCTCTGAACTTGATCACAGATAATAGTCTTTCCAGTGCAATTACAGCTCTTTAGAATCAGGTAACCTTTAGATGATTTCAGACGTGAGTCATCCTCGTGTAATTTTAGCTGCTGTGCGCTTCTAACTTGATTGGCTTTGAAACAGACAATTAGATAAATATGACACAAAATGACGTGAGCTGGATTGTGATGGAATGGGCCATGGACTTCAGAGCATCTTTGCAACATGCATTTAATCTGCGAAATCATTCGCAAGCATCACTATTGCAATTAGAGTTTCGTGCAAAAGTTCATTTATTTCAGTAATTCAACTTAAAAGATGAAACTAATATATTATATAGACTCGTTATATACAAAGTGAGATATTTCAAGCCTTTATTTGTTATAATTTTGATGATTATGGTTTACAGCTTATGAAAACCTTTTCACAATATTCTAATTTTAGTGAAAAGAGTGGGGGTTTTCCGGCGCAAACGTTCCCTGGCGCTATTTTGCAGTTTCAGAAAACAATTGACCGTTCGCAAAGACCCGCCCCCCTTGGTTACTGTTGCTATGTCCGACAAGTTACGCCGCTCTCACGCCACATCATGTTCTCACACAGTGAGAAATACATCGCGGAGCAGAGAGACACTGACAGACACAGACCAGGTTACTTTTCGGTTACTTTTGATATTAAACATATTAAACAAAGTCTCGTCTTTCAAATTTGGTCATTTTTTTAAAGAAATTTAAACGATAAATACCGCTTTGTGGCTCTTTAATGTGTCGTGACAGATCGCTGTGTCGCCTCAGTTAAAGCCGCTCGTGAACCGATCATCTCTTCCTTCTAGTTCATTTATAGCATCAAATAAACATGAATGAACATCAGAAGGAATGTTGTTTTAACCGCGGAAAGACGTCAGTTCACTCCGCTTCTCAAGCTCAAATCCTCCCATGTTAATCTACTAACTCTCCTGACGGCTTTGTCGGACAAAATGGCGGATGGCGAAGTATGATTGGTCAGATCACCTGTCAATCAATCTTCATGCGAAGGGTCAGTTCCGCCACAGATCGGGAAAAAGTCTAAAGTCAGCGGCGCGTTATTCAGATGCTATTTTTAGCACGCATGCTTGGCCATAATGTAGCGTGTGCACAACACACACACTTTGCTTCTCTCATCTACACAGACGCAGCAGTTCCTATTTTTGAAAAGCATACATAATTACAAGGAAAAATATTACCACACGAGGGAAATCATAGTGGTGTCCATGAAGATGTGGAAAAATAGGCATAAATCTAGCTTACACATTTACCCAAATTATTCAGGCTAATTGTAGTAATGACGGATCAAACCTGTTTGGTCAATAGTGGCGAGACACATCGGTATATAAGGACATCTGACAAAGTGGGTTGTCCATCAAGAACCAGGAATTGGAAACTAAACTGGCAAACCCAACGTTTATAATAGCAATCCGCCGTGGAACAAGCGCGCCGGCTCTTAAAGGGAATGTGAGAGGACGCTCTGATTGGTTTATTTCACGTTACGCCCAAACCACACCTATGAGTAATGAAGCGACTTCAGTCCAACACATTTTAGATTTGCGGGATCCGCCCACAGAGTTACTTGCGTTTCACGTTTGATACTTGATCGTTAAAATAGGGCCCATTGAATCATTTATGAGTGAGTCATTGAATCTTTCATTCAGATTGAATATTTAATATTTTTTTTAAATAGACTGCAGCAATTAACATTTTGTCAGAACCTCTAGTGCATTGTTATTTAGTTTTGTTGTCTGTTCAGAATCGTGGGAGAAGCGCCATTTCAATTATAAACTAAAACAATCGTGACTCTTAATGTGTCCAGAATCGTGAGGAGAAACTCAAGCCCGGACGAACACAACGCACTTTCTGCTCAGAAATGTTTGAAATCGTAACCGAGTAGGATTGATAAAGACCTTACTTCATGTCTGTTAAGATTCAAGTATGTTCCGTATAATATGCATGCATGTAAATGCCACTGAAAGGCTTCTTTTCTTTCTTTTCTTTCATTTCTTCTTTTATGAAGGTACGAGCAAGGCCACAGAGAGCCTAATAAAGAGGCAAATTGCGATGCTAATGCATGCATTGTTTTTGTACTGTGGAACAATGCGGCATAATGGAGCAAATGTCTGAATTTGCTGCAGAAAATGGAGCCACATGTTTGGATGATTACTGTGGGAAAAACTTGAAAGAGGCTTAATTGTACTGTATACATATGGTAATTATGATGATAGAGAGCGATAACGGTGAAAGCTTCCTATTTTTTTTCTCTTTTTTTTAGTTCTCGGCCTCAAAGACAGAGACCACAATATGATATCAGACCATCTGTAAATATTACAAATGCATGTTTTAAACCACAGTTGATCTTATGAAACACGAAGGAACTTCAAGCAATCAAACTTTTCTCTTAAAGCAAACTTAAAGTGGTCCCGGTTTGACATATTTAGCAATATGTGTAAGATTGAAACTTGACTGGTGGTTGTTCAAAGGCCATAATGACCTTTAAGAAAAGACGAAAGTTGCTAGCTAGCTAAACTTCTGCACAGTCCTGTAGTGCGCAGCCAATCAGCGCTAGCATCATGCTAATAACCCGTCGCGGTGGAAAAACCCCAATTTAACGTACGTGCTCTCGGACATATCTACGGTATGGCAGTGCTGGAGAAAGGTTAAAACAACTGTCATGTTCAATTAGCATGTTTCAGTTCACAGATGAGCTAACAAAGCTGTTTTTGAACAGCCGTTTAACCTCATTCTCATACGTGTGTGTGTGTGTGTGTGTGTGTGTGTGTGTGTGTGTGTGTGTGTGTGTGTGTGTGTGTGTGTGTGTGTGTGGCACGTGGGATCTGTGACCTTTAGCTGGTTTTTAACATCTAGTTTTCTGATTAAATGATGATAAATGCTGATGATGGGACGATTAGTTATTAGCATTTTGCTCTTTCATTGTACAGATAATAATAATAAGATATTATACAAATAACATTATACTTTTATTATTTTATTTTATCTTGCACATTTATTTACAGCTACTTTTGTATTTGATGTTTATTTGATTTTATAGATAACTTTCATAATTGCACATCTTCAATTAATCAATAAAACGTATTTTTGCCATTTTCACGTTTTTACATGAAAATAAGTTCGGTTACACTTTATTTTAAGGAGACAGTGTTACAGTGTAATTATATATTTAAGTACTCAAAATAGTGTTATCTTCACACATTAGTTATTGAAGTTGATTTGACAAAAGATAAAAAGTTGTAATAACAAATCATGAAAATATTTTATAACATATGTATAACAGCCATTTGAGGTTATTTAATGAAGTACCAATTTTAAAATTGGTATATTTGTTCTGGTGTTTGAGAAAAATAGTATCCTAGCTAACAGGGAACGTTATCAGAACGTTCTGCAAAGGTTCTCTCAAAGTTCTGAACACAGTTATCTGGTCTTTAATAACATTAATATAGGGCAAAAGTTACATTTCCGACACTGTAGGGCTGGGTATCGATTCAGATGTTCCGATTCGATTCGATTCGATTTCGATTCACAAGCTCTGAATTCGATTCGATTTCGATTCTCGATTCAATTTCGATTCCAGATTTGACTCAATGAATATAGATTTAAAACAAATCCTATATTTATTTATTTTTAAACGGTGAACATAAGTTTACGAGTGGTTAATTAATAAAAAGAAATAGAGCCACAAACCTGTACATTAAACTCGTTTTTTTATTTTAGTTACTTCAAATGCATACAATGAATAGACAGGATTTTGATGCAAGATGAAAAATGTATGCTAAAAATTAGACAAGTCAGCACAGTCGCATGCCTTGATCAATCAGGATCAGGTTATTTTATGTTTAAGAGAAAACTAACATAAAATCTCACAGCATTATCTGTAACATGGAGGCTGCAAGCCTATGAACACTGTAGGAAAAGTAATACTGGCTTTTTGGTGATAGGTATAAATAAATATGGGAAAAAAATCGATTTTTGGCCTTTGAGAATCGATTTTGAATCGACCACATTTTAAAAATGGATGAATCGACAAATATTTTTTTTGGCCAGTCCTACACAACATGTAGTATCCAACGAACAAGCGTTAAGTTGAATCAAATCAAAACATGAGAGCATCTTGTTTTTGTCGTGCAACAGTCCTGACACCTGAAACTGAAATTAGCAGATGAGCATGTCAGAATATGTCAGGTGTGAAAACCAAACGGGCATGTGATGTCTGTTTTAGGCCCGAACAGCACCGAGGTGCGAACTAAATGATGCAAGAAATATCACCAGTGCTTTTAATGTCTGTAAGACCTGCACAAGGTGTGGTGCACGAATGACAACTTTCATTATAACTCAGTGCTGAGACACCGCAACATCAGAGAAACAAAGCACTACCCGGGCTAAACGGCATCTGAAAGTGTTTTAAACTGCATTTTATACTTCTTTCATAGTTTTTATGGATGCATTTAAAAAAAAAAAATTATGTAAATATTTGAACATTTAAATACACCTTAGGACCTGAGATAAAGCTCAAAAGTGATTTTAAAATGGTGAAAAACTTCAAATATACACGTTTTCTTAAACATTCAGGTAAAGTGGAACCTATAATGTGGGCGTTAACTTAAAAAATATGTTAATTTCTCCACCTAAGACTTTTTGACTGCGCATTTTAAACGCCATTTTATACTTCTTTTATAGTTTTTATGGATGCATTTTTAAAATAATAGCTGAATTATGTGAATATTTGAAAATTTAAATACATCTTAGGACCTGAGATAAAGCTCAAATGTGATTAAAAATGGTGAAAAAAACTCAAATATACACGTTTTCTTAAACATTCAGGTATAAAGAGATAATAGAACCTATAATGTGTATTAATTTAAAAAACATGTTAATTTTTCTACCATAGACTTTTTGACTGCGCATCTGAAAGTCTTTTAAACGCCATTTTATACTTCTTTTATAGTTTTTATGGATGCATTTTTAAAATAATAGCTGAATTATGTGAATATTTGAAAATTTATTTTAAATACATCTTAGGACCTGAGATAAAGCTCAAATGTGATTTAAAATGGTGAAAAACCTCAAATATACACGTTTTCTTAAACATTCAGGTATAAAGAGGAACATATAATGTGTGTTAACTTAAAAAAATATGTTAATTTTTCCACCACCGGCCCACCGGTGGGCCCAAAGTCATTACATATTTAAAACATCCTATACTAAAACTAAACTAATCTTGACAAACTATATATAATTTGAAAGCTTACAATCTCTAGTTTTCATATTTATTGACTGATTTTCAAAATAAATTACAGAGGATCCGTAATTTACCAATTTGCAACAAGAATATGTTCATACTCCTAAGGCGTGTTCAGACCTTTATTTTGAAATAGTGACGAACATGAAAAATCATGAAAGAATGGTAGAAACCTCAGTTTGTTTTCATGCCAAGAGTTCAAAAGATAGCATCCATTCAATTCTTTTAGAAAAAAAGGTCTGAAAATGTTTTGCATATAAAGAAAAACAACATATGGAAATGGAGGCGCCCTTATATGGGCAGTAATGTCCACTAGTGGAGAAGTGTGGTACTGCGCCCAAACTAAATCTTACTGAAAGCTCATTTTTTGAGATATCAACCTAACATTTGAAACACAACTTGTTGATTGTTGTTGTGTTTTTTTTTTTGTTGCATTTTTAGAGTCCACCAGGTTTTGAAAATATATATTTTATATAAAATATTATTAATTACGTTTTTTTACATTGTACATTTTCATAAACTAAAACTTCTATAACTTTTTTCTGTTTAACTTAATTTATTTCACTTCTACAAAAATCTGACAAATCTCTTCTTAAAAACAAGACCAATCTTACATCTATATTCCAAAGCATTCTTGAACTACAACCATTTAAGTTCGGAAATGTGCATTTTCATATCTATATAAAAAAAAGGCGGGATGACACATAAAGGGTTAAAGACTTTTTAACTGCGCATCTGAAGTCTTTTAAAACAGCATTTTATACTTTTTTCATACATTTTACAGATGCATTTTTAAAATAATAGCTGAATGATGTGAATATTTGAACAAAAAACAAAAATAGGACCTAAGATAAAGCTCAAAAGGTGATTAAAAATATCGCAAAACCTTAAATATACATATTTTCTGACACATTCAGGTAAAGCATAACCTATAATGTGGGTGTTAATTTAAAAAATATGTTAATTTCTCCACCTTAAAGACTTTTTTTTGAGACTGTGCATCTGTTCAAATAAGCCTTTCCTAAGAAATTGAGTGTACTTCTTCAAAAAAAAAGTAAAACTACATTTCCTCTTGAATTAAAAAGAAAATCCGGTAGATAGTGTCCTGCGCTTTAAAATGAAATTAAAAATGCAGTCTTTGATGTTTTCCCCTCGTTTCCCCTCTCCTTCCTCTTTTTTTAAAGCATGCACATATTTTTTTTCCCTCTCTTTTCCATGCTTTTCTCTTTGGTTTGTTCCAAATTCTGAACCATCTGTGGGTATGTGATACTTCTCCTCACTACAATGAGCCTGGGCAGGGAGGCAGTGTTTCCCATAATCCTCCAATTCATTCAACTCTCACATCATATCATGCAAATGTGGCTTGCTGTCTCAGGACCCGCAATCCTGTTCCAACCGTATGCCTGAGCCTTGTGCGATACAACAAATTTATTATGCATGCATCGCACTAGGCTTATGGTAATAAGGTATTAAATTAGTGCTGGACATTATTGCTCCCCCAGATCATTTCTGTTTCAGAGATTTTTCATAAAAGACATTGGATGTGAAGGGAAACAGATTGGAAGCCATGATGAGGTTGACGTTCATTTTTTTTTTTTTTTTGCATGCCTGTATTTGACATTTCGGGATTGCTGCCGTTGCTTTCACAGTTCTTCTTTTTTTAGGCCATTTAAGCATCTCGTTTGGACAAACAGTCACAATTTTTATTTCTTAAAGGAACACTCCACTTTTTTTTGGAAATAGGCTCATTTTTCAACTAGAGTTAAACAGTTTTACCGTTTTCTAATCCATTCAGCCGATCTCCGGGTCTGGCGGTAGCACTTTTAGCATAGCTTAGCATAGATCATTGAATCGGATTAGACCGTTAGCATCTCTCTCAAAAAAATTACCAAAGAGTTTCGATATTTTTCCTATTTAAACCTTGACTCTTCTGTAGTTACATCGTGTACTAAGACCGACAGAAAATTAATAGTTGTGATTTTCTAGGCCAATATGACTAGGAACTAAACTCTCATTCCTGCGTAATAATCAAGAACTGCTGCCGTACAGCAGCGCAATGATAAATATTGTTTTGTATATATAAAAAAGTTGCTGCCTTAAATTTTTAAGTACATTCAACTTAGCTATATAAGTCATTTCAACTTAAATTACATACATTTTTTTGAGAAATCTTGTATAAAAAGTTGAAAATTGCTTAACTTACTTTGATGAGTTAAAGCATATTGTCAACTTATTGATCATAACATTTTTAAATATAACAGTTTTATATTTCTCCATCGGTTCGCAATGCTTCTTGGGATTGTTCTTTCTCTAACTAAAGCCGTTAAATATTTTCGACCAATTTTCAATATTTTTTTTTGCTTCAAATCAAAATTTGTGATGTTATGATTGGTCGACTTGCTTATATTCATGGCTTTTTAAAAATCCAGAAATACTGGATTTAAAAGAAATACTTCCGGAACCAACGCTGCTGAAATAGTGGGCGGGAACTAACGCATTATAGATTATTATTTTTTTTTATAAGGACAGCACACATTAATCAACATTACTGTAAATGTGCCAGTGTTAGCCTACTGGCTAATTTTCAAGATGTTTTGAAACCTTAAAAATACTAAAATATACAGTCAACAAAAAGTAACTCAAGACACTATAAAAACAACAAATAAAATGCACATTTCGAACTTAAATGGTTGTAGTTCAAGAATGCTTTGGAATATAGATGTAAGATTGGTCTTGTTTTTAAAAGAAGACATTTGTCAGTTTTTTGTAGAAGTGAAATAAATTAAGAAAGTTAAACAGAAAAGAAGTTATAGAAGTTTGAGTTTCTGAAAATGTACAACGTTAAATTTTTTATTATTCATATTTTATATAAAATATATATTTTCTAAACCTGGTGGACTCTAAAACTGCAAAAAATCAAAGGCAAAAATCTAAACAAGTTGTGTTTCAAATGTTAGGTTGATATCTCAAAAAATGAGCTTTCAGTGAGATTTAGTTTGGGCGCAGTACCACACTTCTCCACTAGTGGACATTACTGCCCATATAAGGGCGCCTCCATCTCCATATGTGGTTTGAGTCTGAACCATTATTTGTACAATTTTCATACAATTTATGAAGTAGACATCCTATTCAGAAGTAGTGTTGGAAGTTTGGCAGATTTTGAAATGAATTCAACCTCTAAGAAACACAAAAGATCACGTATGTGCAGTATAGCTCGCTGCCACATCACTAATTCTGAATCTATTATTATTTTCTTTATATTTAAAACATTTTCAGACCTTTTTTTCTAAAAGAATTGAACGGATGCGATCTTTTGAACTCTTGGCATGAAAACAAACTGAGGTTTCTACCATTCTTTCATGATTTTTCATGTTCATCACTATTTCAAAATAAAGGTCTGAACACGCCTTAGGAGTATGAACATATTCTTGTTGCAAATTGATAAATTACGGCTCCTCTGTCATTTATTTGGAAAATCAGTCACCAAATATGTAGACTAGAGATTGTAAGCTTTCAAATGATATATAGTTTAGATTAGATTAGATTAGTTTAGGTTTAGTATAGAATATTACTGTTTTAAATATGTAATGGCCGTGCCAATAATTAATAATAATTTATAAAGTTTGGCAGTTCAAGTTTAAGAACAACACTAATATTTCAATAATGAACAATTATTAAAAAGTTATGTTGTAGTGGGTCGCAATATTCCGTTTGCTAATTGCATCACACAAAAGCACCATAAATCATTGTAGATTATGAATATGCAACATTTGATTGATCATTGACTGGTCCTGACATTGATTTATACAGCTAACGTAAGATTACACACGGCTCTCAAAAGAGTCATTATATTTATATGACAATCTCACAATAACAAGACGAGGAAATCCCTGGGATCCACTGGGATCGTTGCGGCTGCAAGTAAACACTCATTACCAACTTCCCGAAGAGCAAAAACATCAGCAAACATCTTGTTTCATAATGTGGAGCATGTTAGATCGCGTGGCCTTGAGTGGAAAGTCGAGTTTGAGCTTCACATGGTAGAAATGAGATTTTGGGGGCAGCTGGATTGATTTTTTTAGGGTCACACGCAAAGAAGCGAAACCATCACGAGTTTCATAACTCGCTATTATGTTCTTTTGTACATAATCTGGTATGAAGTGTCGGATACAAAGTGACGCCTCTGCAAAAAGTCCTCCAAGGTGTCGTGTTGCAGAGCTTCTCAGATCACGGCTCAACTACACCGTCCTGAGCAATAACGTCCAGACCTGAGCCAGACTTACATAACTGCATTTAAGTTACATTTCACTCTTTAAAGGTAGGGTAGGTCAGAATTGTCTAAAAAAACTTTTATTCAAATTTGTTTAAACTGTCTTTATATACCAATACATAATTAAAATGCAAGTACTCTGAAATAGAGAGTATAAAAAACTGAGTGACTCTAGTGTATTTAATCTTCAATAAACACAGCTCATTAATTCCATTCACTCCCACCTAAAAACGGGTGTGCGACTGCGCGCACGTGGGCGGAGCCAGTAATAGTGGCGGTAGTCATGGCGACGGAGAGTGACAGTCGCGCAAGCCAATCACTTGTTTCGTCCCGGTAAGAATTAATGAGCTGTGTTTTTTGAAGATTAAAGACACTATAGTCTCTCAATTTTTTTACTCTCTTTTTCAAAGTACTTACATTTTAATTATGTATTGGTATATAAAGACAGTTTAAGCCAATTTGAAAAAAAATTCTTTAGACAATTCTTACCTACACAACCTTTAATTCACTTTTTTATGTCAACAGGTCACACATTACGTTCAACAAACATAATTTGTTCATGTAACTTCAACATCATGGAATTAAGTCATTTTAAGCGACCTAATTTTAGTAATCTCAAAGTGAATTTTTGAAGGTTTCCTGACATGATTCAGGTGTTTTTTATTTTCATTCATCCAATAATATTTCATTTATTTTAGTGACACATAATTAGACTAGCTAGCTATTTGCTAACAGTAGCACATATTAGCATCCCCAGCTGGCATTTTAACGTAGAGTCAGCGTTGGATAACCGTTGGATTTTGTTCATGGTTGTAAAAATAATGTTGATTTGACTACAACTCAAAATGTATTTATATTTCTATGTTGAATCCATAGTGCGTTAACAACACCATTTAAACCATTTGGTGTTCAACGTTGTTTTGACGTTGAATTAATGTTTTTTCATAAACTGACATTATTTCAACCACATTTAAACGTTTAAGGTCAGTCGAATGCCAGCTAGGTCTTAAATGCTTAGATGTACATGCTCCTTCAACCAAAGCAGTTATAAGTAACCAAATCAAACTATATACATATATTATGTAAAGTGCACAACCAGTTCATTTTATTGAGTGTACAGTGGTTTGGTTTTTCACAGTAACGTTGGGGTTAGTTCACCCAAACATGTAAACTCTGTCAGTGATTACTCTCCCTCATGTTGTTCAACCCCGTAAGACTTTCCTTCATCTTCGGGACACAAATGAAGATATTTGTGATTAAATCTGAGAGTGTCTCACTCCTCCATAGGCTTCTGTTGAAATTGAAACTTGCCGGCCCAGAAAGTTAGTAAAGACAATGTTTAAAATAGTCAGAGTGACTACAGCGGCTCAACGTTAAGTTTATCAAGCGACGAGAATACTTTTTGTGTACAAAAACAAAACGAAAAAACTACTTTATTGAACTCTTGATGTTCTTCTGTGTGTTCCTCTGAGTGAGTTCACGTAGTGTAACAGCGCAGCGCTTCTGGGGTGTGTTTCCCGAAAGCATCGTTAGCCAACTATGGTCGCAAGTTCCGTCGTTATCAGCAGTTCAACGATTTGGTGTTTCCCGAAACCATCGTTCCAACGAACGTTCGCAAACAGCGTCGCAAACTTGTGTGTTTGGAGCGACAGCTCTCGAGCTTTGGTTAGAAGCAGAGTTTCTAGTTTTCATGAGATGTAGACTGAATAAATCCTTATCTTTAGCAAAATAAGCAAGCAGACATTCAGCACAACTTGTGTTATTTATTTATAATACATACAAATGCAATTTACGTCTTCTAGTTCGTCAAGAGATTTAAAGCACCGTGTTTGAAGACTGCGCATGTGTGAACGTGCTCTACTGTGTAAGAACGAGACAAATATTGAGTCTGGTAATAAAGCAAAATAACTGAGAAAAATTAGAAGTCGTTTTCAGATGCCATGTGTGTAACTTATATGACAAAATCTAGCGTTAATTCGATCTCAAACATTTAAAATAAGATATTAGTCCACCACGTGCGAGACGTCATAAACCAACGTGGTTGAACGATACTTTGCGACATACGGTTTCGGGAAACAGTCGTGACTAGCTAGTTGATTTCTCCAACGATGCATCGTACTACGGTAGTTAAGCAGCGAGATATATAGTTGTACGGGAAACGCACACCAGAACGGAGGCTCACTATTGGCCGACGCTGGTCATGTGTGTGATGCTGGCCAATAGTGAGCCTCCGTTCTGACTAGTCAAGTCAAGTCAAAAATATTTGTATAGCGCTTTTCACAATACAGATTGTATCAAAGCAGCTTCACAGTATTAAATTAAAATAATAATAAAACGTCCATGTTTGGTAATGCTAATCGTAATATTGATTGATTCATTAAATTGAATATCCCCTAATGACTACTAATGAATAATTAACTTAATAATAATAAAGTCGTTATTTTCGTTTTTTTTGCGCACAAAAAGTATTCTCGTCGCTTGATAAACTTAAGGTTGAGCCGCTGTAGTCACTCGTACTATTTTAAACATTGTCTTTACTAACTTTCTGGGCCGGCAAGTTTCAATTACAATAGAAGCCTATGGAGGAGTGAGACACTCTCAGATTTAATCACTAATATCTTCATCTGTGTTCTGAAGATGAAGAAAGTCTTACGGGGAACAACATGAGGGAGAGAAATTACTGACAGAGTTTACATTTCTGGGTGAACTATCACTTTAAAACATTCAAAAGTGATATAGCTACTCAGAAGCATGTCTTCTGGTTACTGCTATAAATCATCTATTCTACATAGAGAAAGTGTGAACAACAGGACTGAGTAATATCAGTATATGCAGATGATTCTCCTTTCTTTAATCATCACTGCGTTACATGAACAAACCCTGATGATCACGAGATGAACAACATCAGAGAGTCACATGATCAATGACACTTATTCACTTACACCGAACAAATCACCTGGAAATACTACAGAATCTTTCAATATTTTACATTAGTAATATGTATTTATATTAGCCTATATTTCATATAATATATTTAATTTATATTATATAAGGTTATAAAACCTTAAAATATCATATTAAATAATCATATAAATAACACTATTAAATATTATATATCAAATAAATGTATTGAATAATAATAATAAAACAATGGTATTAAATAGTAACATGAATTAAATATTAAATACATGTATAATAAATTACTATTAAATAAAACGATAATATTAAATACTATTTTTAAACATTACATTAATCATTATTGAATAAAACACTAATATTAAATAACAATATTATATAAAAATAAAGTACTATTAAATAAAACAATAATATTACATAATAATATTAAATAAATTCATATTAAAGAAAGCAGTCATATTAAATAACAGCATTAAATATTAAATTAATATTAAATAAAATAGTAATAATAAATTATAGTATTAAATATTGAATAATAAATGAATATTAAATAAAACAATATTAAATAATACCATTAAATATGAAATTAATCAATAATAAATAAAACACTAATATTAATAGTATCAAATATTAAGTGAATCAATATGAAAGGAAACTATTAAATAATAGTAATCAATATTAAGTTTAAACTAAACTAAAATAATAATATTAAAAATAAATTAATGTATTCAATTAAATTAATATTAAATAAAACAATAATATTAAATAGTTTTGTAAATTATCGTATAAAATAATAAATTAATCAATATAAAAAAACTAATATTAAATAATAATATTCCACTGTTTATTTTCTGTAATAATTACGTTTCTCAAAATCATAAACCGTTGTAGATTTTCGGCCACACAGCGTGTGACTCATGAGTCATAATAACCATTATTTCTGTAATTCTGTCGTATTCACTCAGATTTAAGCCTCGCATTAATAATGTTTTCATGACTAATTAATAGTTTGCACCTTGCCAAGAATCGTTTTCTTCCACCACTAATTCTAATTGGTCCAATTAATCATGCAAAAGGTAATTAGCATAGTCAAATGAGACGTGAAGCTTGTTGGTGCTCGGGGGAATTTGCCATGTTGTTTTTTCTCTCTCCTCTTTTTGATACAAATAAAGAATTAGTCAAGGGTGGTGGTAGATGGGATCCCGGGCGTTCTCACCATAATACTAATGACCGTGTGTCTTTGTGGCGCGACGCGTGGGAATGACAGATGCATTCACGCAGTGAACTGGCACGTCAATAGAGAGAAGCGCTCGTACAAACGCCGGAGAAGAGTTTAAATAGAGATGAGAGGTGAAAAGGAGAATGTAGAGCACTCTGCGCTTGGACCTTTTTTGTGCCTCGCTCTCAAAATTGATCAGTTTGTCAAAGGATTGAAGCAGAATGACTGAGTTAGATCATTTCTTCTTCTTCTTCTTTAGACTGAGACGTTATTACAGGAGGCAAAATCTTTCCAACTCAAATCATTAAGTGTCTCCTCATGATCTGACACACGGTGGAGATTTAATGAAGGAGTTCGCTAAGAAATACACCTCAACGATGTCTCATATGTGACCCTAGACCACAAAACCAGTCACAAGGGTCAATTTTATGACATTGAGATGTATATATCATATGAAAGCTGAATTAATAATCTCTCCATTGATGTGTGGTTTGTTAGGATAGGACAATATTTGGTCGAGAGAGACACAACTATTGAAAATCTGGAATCTGAGGAGCAAAAAAATTGAGAAAATCTCCTTTAAAGTTGTGCATTTATGTTCACGATTGTGCTGCATTCACTCACAAAAATACATGTTTTATATATTTACGGTAGGACATTTACTAAATATCTTCATGGAACATGATCTTAATATCCTAATGATTTTTGGCATAAAAGAAAAATGTATAATTTTGACCCATAATGTATAGTTGCTATTGCCACAGATATACCCGTGCGGCTCCAGACTGGGTTTGGGATCCAGGGTCTCATATTTACCAAGATCGCAAAGTTTGCAATCAAAAGTGCGAGTGTTTTTCTCTCGTCAACGAGACGATATTTGACAACTTTTTTCACTATTAAAGCTGCACTGTGTCATTTTTTAAGTTGATTCTTAGCAAAAACCACTGTGTTTCTCTCATAATGATATGTGCTCATTAATGTATAATTACTTCTACAACTAATCAAGTATTCTCGTAAGCGTAAATCTGCCGTTTATAATACATATGGGTGAGCCGCTCGAATGGCGGAAGCCATGTTGCGCCTCCATCTTGAAAATACATTAGCTAAAGAGGAACATTCCTGGAAATGAGTGGGAGGGGCTAGAAAGTAATATTCAGTTGGTAGTCATATACAATTTCACCACTAGGTGGGAGTCATTCCTACACAGTGCAGCTTTAACAATGAAGCGCTTGAACCTTTTTGTGCCTCGCTCTCAAAATTGATCAAAGGATTGAAGCAGAATGACTGAGTTAGATTATTTCTTCTTCTTTAGACTGAGACGTTATTACAGGAGACAAACCTTGAAGGAAAATCTTTCGAACTCAAATCATTAAGTGTCTCCTCATGATCTGACACGGTAATGAAGATGTTTGCTAAAGTCTCCTGAGAAATACACCTCAACGATGTCTCAAATTTGCCAAGATAGCAAAGTTTGCAATCAAAAGTCATAGTTATTTTTCTCAGAGAAGAAGTTGATTCATCAACGAGACCATATTTGACAACTTGCAGTATTATTGGCATTGATGGTTTATTAAAAACATTTAACATTCCCATTGAACAAAAGATTAATTTGAGGGGAAAAAGGTTCTTATAAAAGTTCTTCACACTAAGAGCTGAAGTGGTTCTTCTGTGGTGAAAATCCAGCTTTCAATGTTGTTTATGTGTCTATGTGGTGTTATTAATACGCTTTAAGACTAATCATGTGTAAGTTCATGAGTCGACAGCATTGCTGAGTATTTTCTGCTTAAAACTGCAGTGAACCAAAGACAGTCTCAAACACACGGTGTGAAATCGCTGGTGTTTCTGACGTCACACACTACCTTGTAACCAATCAGATCAACGTGTGATCGTCCACCAGTGGATCTCTGAGTGAGGGAGTGAGTGGAGGCGGGGCTCATTTGCATATTCATAGAACCACGCATACTAAATGAGGCAAGGGTGTCGAGTTACATTCAAGATATTTTAAGGGGGAAAAAAACATGTAAATATATAATTTCCCTGATCAAAGATGAGTTTTAAGAGTGTAACCTAAAAAGCAACAGCATTAGGATATTACATCATTTAACTTGCATGAGCAATTAATGCATATCTTTTATGAAAGATGAGACTCATATCTGTATCTGTACATTCAGCCTGCCTTTGTCTGAGATTGAAAGCACCAGAGCGTGGTTTTATTTCTTTATTTCTGCGGTTATTTATTGCCGTGAGATGTGAGATGGAGAACAGGTCCAGCTCCTCATACGCTGTCAGCGGTGAGTGGCACGAGTCTGGCAGCTTATTTATTTGACTGGGGTTTGATCAATACACAGGAGTTCTGGCTAAATTGCCTCCATTGCTTATGGCTCACAGAGAGAACGAGGGAGGAGAAGAGAAGAGCTCGGCTCGGGCTGAAGCGCACAGGAATACGCTGTCAAAAATGATCGGTTTGCATCGCTAGACTCCAACAAGCCTACATGCTCTACGCATCGGGCAGAATCACTTTTGACGGCTTGAGCAAGTTAAATTCACTTCAGCTTTGGAAAATATGAATATACAGGTGAACATGGAAAAATGAGAATATGGTGCAAAAGTTCATTTATTTCAGTAATTCAACTTAAAAGGTGAAACTAATATATTATATAGACTCATTACATCCAAAGTGAGATATTTCAAGCCTTTATTTGTTATAATTTTGATGATTGTGGCTTACAGCTTATGAAAACCTCAAATTCAAAATTAGAATATTGTGAAAAGGTTTTCATAAGCTGTAAGCCATAATCATCAAAATTATAACAAATAAAGTCTTGAAATATCTCACTTTGCATGTAATGAGTCTATATAATATATTAGTTTCACCTTTATTACACACTACACACAATATTTATGTAACTTCTCACAGTGGTTTATGCAATTTCTTCAAATTCATATCTGTGTTATTTTAGTATTACTCATAAAATTAATGTCTTGTTTTATGTTTTTGGTTTGGTTGAGGGTTAGTTGCATGTAATTATGCATAATTTACTGTTATTAAGTACATCTAACATATGTAACAATGACACTGACACGTTTCACTATTATAATTTTTGTTAGTATATTAAATTCAGTTTTATTTTTATATTTAATATTTTTACTTTAATTTTGGTTAAAAGTGTAAGTCATTTTGTTGTGTGTTTTTGTCATTTTCAGAATATGTCTGTATGTATAATTGTTTGATTTGTTAGATTTAGTTTGTTTAGTTATTTTAGTACTTCAAGTTAAACTCAATAAAAATGAGAAATGTTGCATTGGCAACTAGATTAAATTGAATAATTTCATTTAATTTTTATTTTGTTTCAATTACCAAAAATGTTCTGATTTATAGTTGTGAAACGTGGACTTATCAATGCAAGTTGTATAACTTTAATTATTTTTATGGCAGGCAATTTAAAAAATAAATAGCCTAGACACTTTCCATTATTTTGCACTGCACACACGTACAGTATACGCACATGAACAGCTCAGTATCTTTTTCAGTTTTTCTGAGTAATTAGATTCAATGTGCTCTTGACTTCACTGGAACAACTTTGCTTTTGAAAAGACACACTTGTCCATCTTGATCTGGTTCACACTCGCTGTGTGTTGCTTTAAATAACTCACAGTTAACCAGAAGACTTTCAAGTGTTTTTGACGGTTGCTTCTTGATTCTGTGACATTTCAGTCCCAAACCACCTGCACATCAATGTAGAGAGAGAGAGAGAGAGAGAGAGAAGAGAGAGAGAGAGAGAGAGAGAGAGAGAGAGAGAGAGAGAGAGAGAGAGAGAGAGAGAGAGAGAGAGAGAGAGAGAGAAGAGAGAGAGAGAGAGCGAGAGAGAGCGAGAGAGAGCGAGAGAGAGAGGGCGAGAGAGAGAGAGAGAGAGAGAGAGAGAGGGCGAGAGAGAGAGAAGAGAGAGAGAGAAGAAAGAGAGAGAGAGGGAGAGAGAGAGAGAGAGAGAGAGAGAGAGAGAGAGAGAGAGAGAGAGAGAGAAACAATGAGAGAGTGAATTCCATTCATGGACCTTTGCCAACATATTATTGTGGTTACATCACTTCCTCTTTCAGAGACCAGAGGAAAATGTTATTGCTCAAAGGTTGCTCTTTCATATCTCAGGACATTTCACAGAGTTATGAGTTATGCACGTGCATATATTTCCGGTGTGGCATTTTGGTAAATTACTAGGATGTCAAATCAAGCTCATAAAACACACGAGCACATCATGTCTTTATTTTTAGGAACGTAAACATTGTTAATCTAATTGTGGCTGCATAAATATTTGATATTAAGTCAATTAGATCGCTAGCTAAAAACATTTTCATAAATGGATTTTTATATCTGGGAGTCGATGCCATCAGCGGCCGGTCGCTGTGCCGTAATTAACTCCAGTCGAGTGTGTGTAAATGTTTTTGACATTTTTCCTCGTGCAGAATGAACTGTCAGTGGAGAGAGAGGAGAGCATGTTGTCACGTCAGGTTTATGTAAGGGTCTCTCAGTAATGCCCGTGATGATGATGATGATGATGATACCTGTGTTTTCTTCACTGTAATGTTCCTCGCCGGACACACACACACACACTGCGGGTCAACATGCTCTCCGGTGGAGCGTCACACACTGATCAACACCTTCATAAGGACGTCACACACACTTACTAAACATTCAGCAAAGCACATTTTAGCAGCAAACTGTTGATGTGACATTACAGGAGTGTGTTCTGCATACTTTACATGTATACCGTGTGTGTGTGTGTGTGTGTTGTCTACTGTTTAAAAAAATTGCATCAGTAACGACAAACGTTATCGTGACATGAACTCATTATGTTGCAAGTTTAATACAGCTTGTGTTGTCATACGCTGCTCAAATATTGAGTACTTTAATTGTATGTAATTTGATTGTTGATATATATTTACTATTAATGTATACAGACAGGCACACACACACATATATATGTATGTGTGTATGTGTATGTATCTATGTGTATAAATATACATAAATTCTCGGAATATACTGGAATTGAAAAATTAATTCAATACACTCTCTTTCTATATATATATTGGCCATCATCACTGTAACAAGATCCTCAAGTCTATCCATCCATCATCCATCATCCACCCATGCATCCATCCATCCATCCATCCATCCATCCATCATCCATCATCATCCATTCATCCATCCATCCATCCATCCATGCATCCATCATCCATTATCCATCCATCATCCATTCATCCATCATCATCCATCATCATCATCCATCCATCATCCATCATCCATTCATCCATCACCATCCATCCATCATCCATCCATCATTCATCCATGCATCCATCCATGCATCCATCATCCATCCATCCATCATCCATCATCCATCCATGCATCCATCATCCATCCATCGTCCATCCATCCATCCATCATCCATCCATGCATCCATCCCATGCATCCATCATCCATCCATCGTCCATCCATCCATCCATCATCCATCCATGCATCCATCATCCATCCATCATCCATCCATCCATCCATCATCTATCTATCCATCCATCCATGCATCCATCATCCATTATCCATCATCATCCATCATCCATTCATCCATCATCATCCATCCATCCATCCATCATCCATCCATCCATCATCCATCCATGCATCCATCCATCCATCATCCATCATCCATCCATCCATCCATCCATCCATCCATCATCCATCCATGCATCCATCCATCCATGCATCCATCCATCCATCCATCCATCCATCCATCATCCATCCATGCATCCATCATCCATCCATGCATCCATCCATCCATGCATCCATCATCCATCCATCATCCATCCATCGTCCATCCATCATCATCATCCATCGTCCGTCCGTCCATCCATCCATCCATCATCCATTCATCCATCATCATCCATCCATCCATGCATCCATCATCCATCCATCATCCATCCATCCATCATCCATCCATCATCCATCCATCATCCATCCATCATCCATGCATCCATCATCCATCCATCATCCATCCATCATCCATGCATCCATCATCCATCCATGCATCCATCCATCCATGCATCCATCATCCATCCATCATCCATCCATCGTCCATCCATCATCATCATCCATCCATCGTCCGTCCGTCCATCATCCATCCATCATCCATCCATCCATCATCCATCCATCATCCATCCATCATCCATGCATCCATCATCCATCCATGCATCCATCCATCCATGCATCCATCATCCATCCATCATCCATCCATCGTCCATCCATCATCATCATCCATCCATCGTCCGTCCGTCCATCCATCCATCCATCATCCATTCATCCATCATCATCCATCCATCGTCCATCCATCCATCATCCATCCATCCATCATCATCCATCCATCCATCATCATCCATCCATGCATCCATCATCCATTCATCCATCATCATCCATCCATCCATCCATCATCATCCATCCATCCATGCATCCATCATCCATCCATCATCATCCATCATCATCCATCCATCCATCCATCATCCATCCATCATCCATCCATCCATCATCATCCATCCATCATCCATCATCCATCCATCATCATCCATCCATCATCCATCATCATCCATCCATCATCCATCCATCCATCATCCATCCATCATCATCCATCCATCATCCATCATCATCCATCCATCATCCATCATCCATCCATCATCCATCATCCATCCATCATCATCCATCCATCATCTATCCATCATCCATCCATCATCCATCCATCATCCATCCATCATCCATCCATCATCATCCATCTATCATCCATCCATCATCCATCCATCATCCATCATCCATCCATCATCATCCATCCATCATCCATCATCATCCATCCATCATCCATCCATCATCATCCATCCATCCATCATCCATCCATCATCATCCATCATCCATCATCATCCATCCATCATCATCCATCATCATCCATCATCATCCATCCATCCATCATCCATCCATCATCCATCCATCATCATCCATCCATCCATCATCCATCCATCATCATCATCCATCCATCATCCATCCATCATCCATCCATCATCATCCATGCATCCATCATCCATCCATCATCATCCATCCATCCATCCATCATCCATCATCATCCATCCATCATCCATCCATCATCCATCCATCCATCCATCATCATCCATCCATCATCATCCATCCATCCATCATCCATCCATCATCCATCCATCATCATCCATCCATCATCCATCCATCCATCCATCATCCATCCATCCGTCTGTCTGTCTCATCACTGATAGGATTGTCTTACACTAAGTGACGAAATCTGTGAGTTGATTTCCTTCTTCTGTATCTCTGATAATCATTATGCAAAGACACTTATGCAGGACGATTATGTTACACTCGAATACTAGGTCATAATTAGCTGTAAAATGATAACTTAATTTGATTATTTCATACCCTTTAGTGCGCAATACAAGAATCCCACTTCACGTGTAATATTGAAAGCATTTCCGATTCCATCACATTTTGGGAGTAAGAAGATCAAGCTCATTTTGAATCCGTCAGACGCAGCTGAACACCCAATAAATAAATTATTAATATTAATTAAGTTTTTAGAAATGTTATTAATTAGATATGCTTTTTGATCGTTTCAATTGAATTAAACCATTAAAATGGAATCCAGAAAACAGAATTTGGTAAAAAAAAACGTAATTAGAGTGGGAAATAAAACGTATAGGCCCTAAAAAAATTATTTTGTTAAAAGTTGTTGTTAAATTATAAGTTTCATTATTTCAATGAATCCGAATTTTGAATTAAAATGTAATTTATCATTATAATGGAGTCAAAACAATTTTTTTAAACGTAATCCAGAAAAATTTAAATTAAAACAAATTTGGAAAAACATTTTCATAGCGCCTATAGATATTACATATACCTTTTTAGCAGTTGTGAAGTAATTATTCAAAATAAGTTCCTACTCAAGAGTATGTGATTTGGGACACAGCCATTGACTCTTGTTCAATCATAAACCAATTC
>NC_136886.1:1829482-1841982 GCF_949152265.1 Phoxinus phoxinus
CATCCATCATTCATCCATCCATCCATCCATCATCCATCCATCGATCCATCACATCCATCATCCATCATCCATCCATCCATCCATCACATCCATCATCCATCATTCATCCATCCATCCATCATCCATCATCCATCCATCCATCCATCATCCATCCATCATTCATCCATCCATCCATCCATCATCCATCCATCCATCCATCACATCCATCATCCATCATCCATCATTCATCCATCCATCCATCATCCATCATCCATCATCCATCATCCATCATTCATCCATCCATCCATCATCCATCCATCATTCATCCATCCATCCATCATCCATCCATCCATCCATCCATCACATCCATCATTCATCCATCCATCCATCATCCATCATCCATCATCTGTATTTCTGTCTGTCATCCATCATCCATCCATCATCCATCCACCCATCCATCATCTGTATTTCTGTCTATCATCCATCCATCCATCCATCCATCATCCATCCATCCATCCATCATCCATCCATCCATCCATCCATCCATCATCCATCCATCCATCCATCCATCCATCCATCCATCCATCCATCCATCACATCCATCATCCATCATCCATCCATCATCCATCATCCATCATCCATCCATCCATCACATCCATCCATCCATCCATCATCCATCCATCCATCCATCCATCCATCCATCATCCATCCATCCATCCATCATCCATCCATCCATCCATCCATCCATCCATCCATCATCCATCCATCCATCATCCATCCATCCATCCATCCATCCATCCATCCATCATCCATCATCCATCATCCATCCATCCATCCATCATCCATCCATCCATCCATCCATCATCCATCCATCCATCACATCCATCATCCATCCATCCATCCATCCATCCATCCATCCATCCATCCATCCATCCATCCATCCATCCATCACATCCATCCATCCATCCATCCATCCATCACATCCATCATCCATCCATCCATCATCCATCATCCATCCATTCATCCATCATCCATCCATCATCCATCCATCATCCATCATCCATCATCCATCCATCCATGCATCCAAAAGCACAAATTAAAATGAAAAATGAAATGTTTTTTATAGCTTTATTTTTAGTTATCAATAACAAACCTGGTCTTGGCAAAATCATCTGAGACTTTAGATCACACACAAAAATCGAGCATCTGTTGCACTTTTCCAAGTAGGACGTCGGAAAATCCGACTTTCCAAGAAGGGAACGCAGGATTAATCTGGTAATGGCAGAATTCCCACCGGATGTTTTTAGACTGATTCTGGGTTTCGTCTCCAAACGTTATGTTCTCCGACAGTATATTTTTCTTGTGTTTTAATATATCTGATGGATTTAGATCAGACCTGCATCGGTTTGTTTTTTCTTTCTATTTTTCAGGGCGGAATGAGATTACATTCCTTGCTTTTTGGTCGGCAGAAATCGAATTTAGCAGCAATCCAATCGGAGATATCTGTGTTTAATTCGATTGAATCCCAGAGAGTCCTGTGCGTTCCTGCCATAATGCAATTACAAATATCACAATTCTTATTTTCTGTTGGTCTCAAAGTCAGTTTTATGGGACAAATTCAGAGATGTTGACTAAAGAGTGCTTCATTAAGTCACAGCATGTATTGTCATTTCAACAAAGGCCACGTCAGATGTTAATCTTGCTTTTAGTTTCAGCAGAAGACATGATGCTCATGCATTTAAGAGAGTAAAGCTTTGATCACATCGTCTGAGATCCTCGATTCACTCACACAGACGTTTATGAACAGCACACCTGCACTCTAAAAAATGCTGGGTTGTTTCAACCCAATTTTGGGTAAAATATGGACAAACCCAGCCGTTGGGTTACATTTTTACATTACATTTTTAACCCAACATTTGGGTTTGTCCATATTTTACCCAAAATTGGGTTGAAACAACCCAGCATTTTTCAGAGTGTGCACAAAAAACACCAAAATTATAAGATCTGATGACAATACCATGGTATTTTGATGTATACATTACCATGGTATTGCATTATATACCATGGTGTTGCATTATATACAATGGTATTGCATTATATACATGGATTTGCATTATATACCATGCATGGTATTGCATTATATACCATTGACATTATATACGGTATTGGTATTGGTAGCTATTCCACCTGTTTTAACCCATTAACAAGTAATATTGTTGGTATAAATTAATGTTTTTATGGTTAAATAATATTTTTGATTTGAATAAAACTAGTTACGGTAATTTAGATATTACTTTTTTTCCCCGGTGTGGAAACAGCATTGTCATTGTTAACTAAAAGTATTAAAAATCATTTTGATAATTGAAACCATGCTGAAAAAAATAAAATATAAATATTAGATGAAAGAATTATATGAAAATTAGAAATGTTGCATTGGCCACTAACTGGAATCAATGAAGTTGAAGTACTAAAATGACTAAAACTAACCCTGAAATACATTTCAGCTTAATAAAACCAATAAATATGACAAAGCAAATTGCTAAATTACTAAAACTTAAACTAAATTTTTTATAATTAAAATTCAAAATAGTAATAAATACTATAATAGCATATTCATAAATAAATTAATAAATAACACTGCCTCGCAACAACTTTGCAAGACCCTAAAAATAATAATTTTTTACATTTTAAATCATTTTGTTAATTGAAATAAAGCAGATTTTAAAAATTTTTTTTTTTTATAAATATTAGATGAAAAGTTAGAAATGTTGCCTTGGCAAACTAACCGAAATAAAATAAGTCAAAGTACTAAAATTACTAAAACTAATGCTGAAATAAATATAAGCTAAATAGACGTAAAAATCTGTGTTTCGTTCGTTCATTTGTTTTTTTATTTAATATTGAAAGTAGAAAAATTTGAAAACCGCTTAAAAAAATAAAAATAAAAATTCAGCTTGAATTTTAGTTTTTACGTTCTACCGGTAATGAAAAAAAAAAAAAAAAATCAGCTTGAATGTTGGATCTCTACATGTGGGCGGGAATGAAACGCCCCTTTCCGCTGATTGGTCAACCAGAGATCAAACTGTGACGTCATCGGTTTGCAGATTGCTTGTGCATTATCTGTAAAGATGACTTGTTATTTCCCTCCTCCTCCTCCTCATGTGACCTTTTCTCTCTCCTTCTCCATGTTTGGTAAAGGTCACACTTGTTGTGATTCCTCACTGTGGATTGTAACGTGTCCGTGATGCTGTCAAAAACGTGGAAAGGCCAAATCATCCTGATGAGGTTTATGATTACTTATTAACGTTTGGTTTCTTTTCTCTGGTCGGGACTGACAGTTTATAACATCATCTATGCGTTTTACTGAGCGAGACGGTTGGGTCACATGATCTTCTGCTGTGATGCTCGATGTGCACATGCTGACAGAGCATTAGATCCTCATATCATGCACTTCAGCACAGCACACTTTATATGGATAGATGTTTTTAAAAACTCTCATTTTCCATTTCAATCGCATGTCAGTGGATCTCAAATGCGGATCAGGGCCTGAAAACGGGTCATCGGTCTTTTCAAATGCATGTAAAAAATGGGTCATTCCATGTCAAAACTTCCAAATGTTTGATTAATGTAATACTTTTTCAGGAAGAAAGACAAATTGCTGAAAGCCAGAATGGCCGTGTATTTACGGAGTAATCCAGTGTTGTGTCGAGGGGGTCAAAGTGACAATTTTCACATGAGATTTGGAGCAAAATTACAGGGGGGTAAAAATGACTTTGGATAGACGGCAGCATCATTATTTTATTATTACACAGAGATTGGTAGGTCTATTATTATAATCTGTTGACTTTAGCAATATTTGTTGCATTATATGCCAATGGTGACTGTTCAAAAGTGGGAAAAAGCACTTTTTGCCGTAAGTTTGCATGCCTGTAACTCAAGAAGTACATCTTACCCTTATCAAGCGCCCCCTTTTTTTTAATAGATATGAAAATGCAGATTTCGAACTTAAATGGTTGTAATTCAAGAATGCTTTGGAATATAGATGTAAGATTGGTCTTGTTTTTAAGAAGACACTCGGCAGATTTTTGTAGAAGTTAAATAAAGAAAGAAAGTTAAACAGAGAAAAAGTTATAGAAGTTTGAGTTTATGAAAATGTACAAGGTTAAAAATTTAATTATTCATATTTTATATAAAATATATATTTTCAAAACCTGGTGGACTCTAAAACTGCAACAAAATCAAAGGCAAAAATCTGAACAAGTTGTGTTGCAAATGTTAGGTTGATATCTCCAAAAATGAGCGTTCAGTGAGATGTAGTTTGGGCGCAGTACCACACTTCTCCACTAGTGGACATTACTGCCCATATAAGGGCGCCTCCATCTCCATATGTTGTTTGAGTCTGAACCATTATTTTTACAATTTTCACACAATTTATGAAGTAGACATCCTATTCAGAAGTAGTGTTGGAAGTTTGGCAGATTTTGAAATGAATTCAACCTCTAAGAAACACAAAAGATCACGTGTGTGCATTATAGCTCGCTGCCACATCACTAATGCTGAATCTATTATTGTTTTCTTCATATTTAAAACATTTTCAGACCTTTTTTTCTAAAAGAATTGAATGGATGCTTTCTTTTGAACTCTTGGCATGAAAACAAACTGAGGTTTCTACCATTCTTTCATGATTTTTCATGTTCATCACTATTTCAAAATAAAGGTCTGAACACGCCTCAGGAGTATGAACATATTCTTGTTGCAAATTGATAAATTACGGCTCCTCTGTCATTTATTTAAAAAATCAGTCACCAAAAATTAAAACTAGAGATTGTAAGCTTTCAAATGATATAGTTTGTCAAGATTGGTTTAGGTTTAGTATATTACTGTTTTAAATATATAATGGCCAATATAAATTAATATCAACATCAGATTTATGTTTTTAACAAACATGTCTTCAGTTTAAAGGTCCTTTATGGTTCAATCCCAGACATATGAGATCTCAATGCGACTCTGTGAGGTAATTGGTCAATTGCACACATTTTCAGGTCAAAAACCAAATGTGGGTCACTTTGCATACAGCTGATCTCTACGTGCAATAATAAAATAATGATGCCGTCTTTCTAAAGTCATTTTTACCCCCTTGTAATTTGGCACCAAATCTCATGTGGAAAAATGGACAAAACAGTGGATTACTCATTTACTATATTAGCTTTCTCCTTCATTTGTGTAATCAAACATTTTTCCCTCTGGTTGCGTTGACACGAAATGACCCAAATGCATTATTTTGATAGCAAAATAAATAATGCATTTATTTTTTAATTTGGTATTTTAGCAATCAAAATGTCTCTTTAATTTCAATGGTTTCATGCTTTCAGCAGCCAATCATTTTTTTAGAGCATAAAAAAGATATTTAGGGTGTATTCACACCAGGAAAGTCCGATAGTTCACTTGCTTTGGTCCGGACCAAATAATTTGTTTTGTTTTTTGGTTTGGTACGGTTCGCTTTCACACTGCTCTTTTTGCAAGTGAACCAAAATGTGTAAACAAAACCACACGTGTGCTAAGGTCGTCCATTCATTGGACAAGGATTCTCAAGTAGAGAAATATAGCCTATATATAGTATTTTTTTTAAATGAACTAAGTTCACGTTCATTTGTTAAATTATTTTAACAAAGATGTAGGCTATTATTAATAATAATGTTATTTCAACACAATATCTCGTTATTTCGAAATAATATGTGTGCGTGCATCTGTAAATCCGGTGACGCGTGTATTGATTTTTATTAATAAACAAGTGTTTTCTCTAAAAGTGTCAACTCGGTGTGTACGCGCTTAGAGAGAAATGCACATAAATAGGCTAAGCCTAATAATGGATTAGCTATGCCTACATAATCAGAGAGTAGCCTTTTTCTTTTTTCTTTTTGAATTATTTCGTTTAAAGTCATTTCAAGCTTTGTGTATTTGGTGTATTTGTCATGTCTGTGTGAGGCATACACTGAGTTTCGTTAAGTTAGGATGTGCTCTAGTTCACGTGCGCAAGTGAGCGCGCGGGCGCCTCCCTCAGTTATATTTGTTTCGTCGGCCTATTCATTAAATACAGGCAATTGGTTGATGAAAAATTTATTAAAATTAAGATACAATTTATACAAAACGAAATTCACTTTAAAGAAAGGCTTTCTATATCCTAACAACTTCAACTGTCAAAATCATGTCTGACCCGCTCCATGTCTCATATTGCGCATCCTATCTTACTCGGTCGTGCTGTTCACTTTTCATAAATCAACATAAATGGAAAAAAAAAAAAACATTATAATATTTTAACAAATATGAAACGCGCTTTTTTTAATGGCTACACCAGTATAGTAGGCCTACATATCCTACTCTCTATTTGTACAAATTTCTGCACATTAATTTAACTCTGAAGTTTGCACACACAAGTTGAAAGGCATTTGAAAGGCAAATCAAGTTCACGGATAATTGTGCGTGCATTTATTAGCCTAATCATTATGATACTAAAATCCTAACAAATAGGCTATGCTATGTACAAAAAATCAGATGAGTTCTCTCGAAAAATCTCTCGTTCACGTTCATTGTATGAAAAGTGATTCGTTCAGTTCAGCGTTCGGCGAAAATATGAACGCGTTCATGCACAACACTGCCAATGATGCACACACGACGCGCAGAATGACGCGCAACAGTATCGTGTGGCCAGACAGCGCGCGGAATGGAATTCTCTTTCGCACTTGAACGAACAATATTGGGTCGCTATTGATATTGGGCCGATATTGGGTCGGTTCATGTTCACATCGTAAACGAACCGTACCAGAGTTCGTTTGGAACCGTACCGAGACCACCTCTTCAGCTGGGTCTCGGTTCGATTGTTTGGTCCGCACCAGAGTTCGATTGCTGTATTCACACCTGCGCAAAAGGTCCGCACCAAGGGGGGAAACGAACTAGAGTTCGATTCAATCGAACCAAACAAGGCAGGTGTGAATACACCCTTAGAAACAATGTTAAGGACATTTCTGTTTACTTTTAGGGGTGTCACGATTCTCCAAATCCTCGATTCGATTACAGTTTCGATTCTAAGGTCACAGTTCGATTCGATTCTCGGTTTTTACTCTTTTTTTTTTTTTTAAAGCACAGGTTGCTATGCCATTTTTAGACCAAACTAGACCTTTGTTCGCAATGTACCACACTACATTGTCAAATTTAAAACATTTATTAAGAACATAATGTAACAATACTTATATCTTCAGTCAATTGGAAACAAAATAACCTGCGATCTAGTTTCTCTTTTGTAACTGCAGTCTTCTTCACAGAAGATGACATTCAAGTTCACAACAAAACAAACAAACAAACAAACAAACAGTTTAACAGATAAATCTATGCGTCACGCAGAGCCACGTCTTTAAAATTCTAACACTTTATTCTCTGTGAGTGTGAACACACACACACACACACCGGCGGCGCCATTCGCCGTCTGCCCGTGGCGCCAGCAACGGCTAGGGGGACCTTGTTCAAAATTAATCCTGCCGCGCCAGAGAGCGCCATTCACATAGTTTTATATTACATTTATTTTAAATTAATACATTTTATATACATTTATTTGTCTCAAATCGTCGTTATGACTGCTGCAATATACATGTTTTACATTAATTTACAGAAATCAGCTGGTTGAATGAAAATTGCTGATGTTATCAGATTTTCAGGATACATTCAGTTAACGGACGCTCTCTGAGATAAAGTGCAGACTAAGCAACGTTGTGCCTCATAACATAGACATGATCTTAATTCCATATGTCCTTAAACATAATATTGCAGGCCATAAACATGAAAGTGCGCGTCCGGTGCATACCTCGAGTTGTCATAGACGCGACGCGGCGATCTCGTCCAGTGTGTGCGATACCTCGAGTTGACAAAGACGCGGCACTTCTCGTCCGGTGTGTGCAATACCTCGAGTTGTCATAGACGCTGCGCTTATCGTCGGGTGTGCGGGCCCCCAGAGGAGGTTGACTCGCAGCATTTCAACACGCGTGTTTTTTCTGCTTGACAAGTCGACCGAACGTGACATGGGGGCGTGGCAGCATCGACGATTCCATTTTTTAATTCGATGATCTAGATTGTGACTTAATTTCGATCGATTTCGATTTAAAATCGAAATCGTGACACCCTTAACTTTCATGCATCACATTCAATTTATGAATTTCTGTCACTACTTTTATAGACATTTTTGAAAATTCTCAATTACTTTTTGTACCCTTGTAATGCTATTATAATGCGATTTAGACAATATTGCAATTAAACTTTACCTCATGTAAACACAAATCTTCTATCAAATTGATGAGATTAAGCTCATAAGCAACAATGATCATATAAAATATGTGGCGTATGCCGATTTTAATCACAATAGACATTCATGTAAACACTTCCATCAAATCCGTTCCGCTTTGATCAAACTGTGCATGTGTATTTTTGGCTGAGTTCATGTTGACATGAATATAATGCAGTATATTAATGTTGAAAACATTGAAATGGAGACATTTTGGGCATGTCATCGAAAAAAATGAGCGGTGAAGAAATCTGGAAGAGCTTGACCATCATGTGTGCATTGTAAAAAAATTATTGTGATTTTAACGGTAAAAGACTGTAAAAATGCTACAGTGAAAAACAGTTAATTGTTTAACAGAAAGTTCCCGTACTATATACGGTGAATAACTCTGATAGATCTAACGGTACACTTACATTTACGTTAAAATGAAAATGAACGTTAAATTTACAGTTTTTGGAAGTGAAAAAGAACAAGTTATTGTATAATTTACAGTGAAAACCCGTAAATTCCCACAATTCCCTGCGTGACACTTAAAATTTGATGTATTTTTGTTGAAATAACTGTTTCTTCATAGTTTTCTTCGTCTCCCCCCCCCCCCAATCAGATATATACATTAGGGTTTTATGTTATATTTAATGTTGTTAAATTAATGTTATGTGTGTTACCATGATGTGTTTGTGTGAATGACACTGTGCAGCTTCTATATATTAGTATTAATTATCTTGTGGAAAAACTGCTTGAGATGAGCTTTAATTCATCATGTGACTTTCATCTCCGCTGTGATTGGTGGTTGTCAGTGTAATACAACAGATACACAACAGATATTAATACTTCAATATGTCGGTTAATTAACATTACTCTAAAAAATGCTGGGTTGTTTTATCCCAAATTTGGGTCAAATATGGACAAACCCAGCCGTTGGGTTAAATTTTTAAATTAAAAATGTTAACCCAACGGTTGGGTTCATCCGTATTTGACCCAAATTTGGGTTAAAACAACCCAGCATTTTTTAGAGTGTATCAGATAATGAAATATGGTTTATTACTGTAAATTTAAAGTTAAGTCTGTAAAACCCAAAATGTTTACTGTATTTTTTACGGTACATTTCTGGTAACCACAGCTGCCAGTGTTTTACCGTAAATGTAAAGATTTTTTTGTTTTTTACAGTGTACACAAAAAAAATTTGCTGGGTTGTTTCAATCCAAATTTGGGTCAAATATGGATAAACCCAGCCATTGGGTTAATTTTTTTAATTAAAAATGTTAACCCGATGGTTGGGTTTGTCCATATTTGACCCAAATTTGGGTTAAAACAACCCAGCATTTTTTAGAGTGTATGAATAATGGCAGTTAATATTAACCACAATAATCAGAATACTGAAAACTGCATGTGAACGGGAGTGAGAAGGTTTGCTCTGATCATGGGAAATAATCGCATTATCGCTGCACATGTAAACATAGTCATTTTCTATTTGAATTGCATGTGAGTGAATCTCAACTTCGGGATTCAGATCCTAAAAATGGGTCACAGGTCTGTTCAAAATCAATATGCATATGCAATAAATGTGAATAATCATGCAATATCATTAGGTATTTGGCCACAAATGTCTCTGTAATTTCAACGGTTTCATGCTTTCAGCAGCCAATAATTATTAGAGCATAAAACATTGCAGTTTCAATGCTTTTAAGGACATTTTTGTTTACTCTCATATTATAAACAATTGTGGAAGCACTTGATGTCTAATGCAAAATTTGGGTCCCGAAACAAAACCAGTCGAGAAGCGCTGGTTTCGCCGACTTACAATTATCGAAAGACTGATGCGCTAATAATACCAATCAAAATTCAGCAGCTATTGTTCTGGCAAACTGTCTTTGCTAACTGTGTACTTACTTCAAACCTGTTGTTGGGATGTGAGTACACTGCAATTATGTGTAATTATGACGAGCTCATTATAATGCGCAGCAGGACTAGTGTAAGTCTAGATTGTGTCTCTTAGCAAAGGCGGTCAGCGCATTATGAATAAAGCTATTGTGGATTGTTGCCCAAACATCTCGAATCGCACGAGTCGTCCCGACAGTGTGAGGGACTGAACCTGTACTCACGTTACTCTCAGAAACCCGAGAGCCATCGACAGATCAGATGAAGCTTGTCAATCACACAGAGTGCCTGTAAAACACTAGATGTACAGCACACACACACACACACACCGTTTCGACAGACGGTGTGAGTCTTCATTTTGGTTTTGTCTTATTATCCATGTTTAGGGCATGTTAGTGATTCAAACCACATAGAAACACAGCAAACCCCACTCAGAACATCTTAGCAACCGAAGAGACATGCAAACACCACTCAGTATTTTAAAGTCCCCTTGTAGTCAATAATTTTATCCCTTAAAACTCATCTTTGATCACCAAAATGTCAAATTTAAATGTTCTAAAAATTCTTCATGCCTTAAAATATCTTGAATGTAACTCGACACCCTTGCCTCATTTAGTATGCGTTGTTCTATGAATATGCAAATTAACCCTGGGTTAAAATCTGGGGTGTGTTTCCCGAAAGCATCGTTAGCCAACTATGGTCGCAAGTTCCGTCGTTATCAGCAGTTCAGCGATTTGGTGTTTCCCGAAACCATCGTTCCAACGAACGTTCGCAAACAGCATCGCAAACTTGTGTGTGTGAGCGACAGCTCTGGAGCTGTGGTTAGAAGCAGAGTTTCTAGTTTTCATGAGATGTAGACTGAATAAATCCTTATCTTTAGCAGAATAAGCAAGCAGACATTCAGCACAACCCGTGTTATTCATTTAGAATACATACAAATGTAATTTACGTCTTCTAGTTCGTCAAGAGATTTAAAGCATCGTTTGTGAAGACTGCGCATGTGTGAACGTGCTCTACTGTGTAAGAACGAGCCAAATATTGAGTCTGGTAATAAAGCAAAATAACTGAGAAAAATTAGAAATGGTCTTCATGTCTGTAACTTATATGACAAAATCTAGCATTAATTCGATCTCAAACAGATTCATTAAAATAAGTTATGAGTCCACCACGTGCGAGACGTCATAAACCAACGTGGTTGAACGATACTTTGCGACATACGGTTTCGGGAAACAGTCGTGACGAGCTAGTTGATTTCTCCAACGATGCATCGTACTACGGTAGTTAAGCAGCGAGATATAGTTGTACGGGAAACGCACACCAGATTGGTCAAGGTAGTGTGTGACGTCAGAAACACCAGCGATTTCAAACCGTGTTTTTGAGACTGTCTTTGGTTCACTGCAGTTTTAAGCAGAAAATACTCAGCAATGCTGTCCACTTATGAACTTACAAATTAAGTATGCAAATTAAAAACACCACATAGACACATAAACTACATTAAAAAGCTGGATTTTCACCACAGGAGGACTTTAACTTAAAGGTTCTTTGGGTAACCAAAATAGTTCTTATGGCATTGCTACGAAAAACCCCTAAAATGAAAGGGGTCATGAAATGAGAAATGAAAATGTCATTGATCTTTTGACATGTAAGAGATAAAAACATCCTGTACGTTTCAGAACTCAAAACTCGTTAGTTCAAAAACAGCTTTTATTGAAGCCAAGCTCAGAAAATGACTCGTTGGAATTTTATCATGATTACGACGCAAGATTGCAATATTAGATCAACGCCTGCTTTAGTTTATGGACTCGACAGTAATGGTGCAATTCTAATGCCTGATCTGTGATTTCTGATATGATTCATGTACAGTCAGACGTGTGTCATGTGTAAGTTCATAAGTCGACAGCATTGCTGAGTATTTTCAGCTTAAAACTGCAGTGAACCAAAGACAGTCTCAAAAACACGGTGTGAAATCGCTGGTGTTTCTGACGTCACACACTACCTTGACCAATCAGATCAACGTGTGATCGTCACCCAGTGGATCTCTGAGTGAGTGAGTGAGTGGAGGCGGGGCTCATTTGCATATTCATAGAACCGCGCATACTAAATGAGGCAAGGGTGTCGAGTTACATTCAAGATATTTTAAGGCATGAACACATTTTTTTTAAAGGAAATTTTTTTTAAATATGTAATTTTGGTGATCAAAGATGAGTTTTAAGGTACTACAAAACTCTTATGTACCTACATAATCGATTACAAATTTTGTAATCCATACATTGACATTTTTGTTCAGTGTTTTGAAAAGATACATACTGTACAT
>NC_136886.1:1851982-1864482 GCF_949152265.1 Phoxinus phoxinus
TGAAAATAAACGGACAATATTTTAGTGGATCGTGGGTGCTATGCAATAATATAGCTATTTTTATATTAGTAATATAAATACTTTTTACATGCAAAATTATTTTAGACCATAATTTAATAGCATTTTACTGTAGAAGCACACATATTTTGTAAAAATAAATAAATGAATCCAACTTAGTTACTTAAACGACTTTTAAAAAATATATTTTTTTTTCACTTGCACTTGATCTGTTAGCATGTTTTACGCCTTTTAACATTATTTCGCGGTGAGATGTTTTCAAGATCAACACAAGCGCGTAAATAATCGCAAAATATCCAGCGAGCATCACAGCGCGCGCGTGTTTTCATATGGAACAGAACAAATCCCGCGAACGGATGTGAGGAGAGCATGAACACAGGCTCAACCCCTTTCTCTTTCAGTCGTTCTGTTGCTTTTTGTTTGGGTTAACAATAGAGAGAGAGAGAGAGAGAGAGAGAGAGAGAGAGAGAGAGAGAGAGAGAGAGAGAACAGAAGCGCGAGCTGCTCTCCATGCCTTCAGTCTAGCGGAGCGGGCGATGGATGTGAGATTTTACCCGGCACCTCCTTCAAGCGTGGGCTCCTGTACATTACCCACCGACACCAGCCTCTCCTCTCTGGACTATTACCACTGCAACAAGGTAATTTACCCCACCATGCGTTGGCTTCTCCTCCTTCTTCTTCTTCTTTACGCACCAGTTTCTCTTTCCCAGATGGGAAATAACCTGCTTCATTCACTTCAGGACAGTTTCATCTGTTGCAAGCGTGCACACATCATGTTAGTGAGTGTAGGCTGAGTATGGTGAATGTGTTAGTTTTCAGTGCGCATTGTCGGATCGCGCGAAACCTCGGCTTCTCCGGACCGGGCATCCCAAACTTACTTGAGCATCTCGGGAATTGTGCACTTGCACTATAGCATCACTGTAACTGCAGGCGCATTCATGCAAAATTAGCTAAATGTGGCATTGCACATGAAAAGCATTATAAAGTCCACGGAGACGGCTTGTTTCCCGAGGGAAGATGGAGATCTCCCGTCCGGCTCCTCTTATATAGGAGACATGCAGGTCTCCTTTCTTTCTGTCTGTCTGGATGGATGTGAATTCGCTCCATAATTGCTTTGTTGATAGAATTGCATCCCTGTGTGACGTAGTTGCAATTGCACGTGTTAGAAGTAGCGAACAATTAATTAGTTCTTGGGCGCGTTATTTATTTATTACGGGGAACTCGGCTAATATGTCTAAGCGGGATTTCTACGATGATTTATGCATTTATTTGTGCCGTGAAACAAGTAGAAATAAACGGTGGATAGAGTGCATTTAGATTTTTTCCAGCAAAGAACATAAGAGCATAGGTTATTTTAAACCGGAAAATGTGTGCAATGCGTTGTGTTAAGTTTTATAGTTTTGCCGGTGAGCGCGTGACTAATAACGGGTCTGAATGTATAAGATAGTATGTAGTGCTGACTGAAAATAGCATGTGCACTAGCATTCAGCGTCAGACTGGGATAAGATTTTAGCAGTCGGTTAAAGATGCACTTTACACCCCCGATCCTCATTTGTCTTCGGATTAAACGCCACTTATCTGTCATATCATGAATGAAGAATAATTAATAAAATCCCTTATTGCTTTGTGAGTTTCGATGGTAGGCTATGTGCGTAATGCAGCCGTTTAGGCAATAATATTCAATTCAGTTTTAGTTTATGATACTTTTTTCTGGTGTATTAGCCGATGTTTTGTTTAATTGGGTTCATGTGTTACTGGGAAGTTCTCATAACAGTGTAGTCTTTATCTTTTGAGATCTTGTATATGCAAACTGTCAAATTCATACTCTGTTTAGACCTCAGAACTGAATCGACGTATTTAAGCGCTGGCTTTGGTCACGTGTCAATCAAGCAATAGCGATAACATCGTGACGCTGAATCAGCGGCCGTTGTTAAACCCTACCAAATCTGATCTAGAATGGCGATATTGGCGAATATTTCCTGTAATTTTCCAATAAACAGACTAAATATGAATTTGCACATTATAGTATACAGGAAACAATCACCTTGTGTGAGTTATTGAGTCTTTCGTTTTACCGCCATTATTTTATTTTCTTCCAAATGTTGAGCTAGTTAATGGACTTATCGCAGATTGTGATGACGCGTTTTAACGACATCGTAAATCCTGCAAAGTTTTTTTATTCTTTAATAAAATAATAATAATAATTTGCTTCTGTGATGGTGTTTCTAATACAGCAACTTTACATCTTTCTCTCTTCTGACTGCAATCTCTATTTTTTCCTCTTTTTGAAAGTCGTGAAAACTATTGTGGAGTTTTTCTTTTGCTATTTAAGTAAATGGAAACTTCTGAGAAACACACAAATGTGAAAAGGGTCAATTTCTTCTCAGTTAAGAAAAACAAAAACAAAAAAACTCAATGTTATATGCATGTTTTGTAAAAAAAATATTATGCGTTACATGAATCACGTTGGCCATATAATGGTAGAAACAGAGGCCTTTACCTATTGTTATTTAATAACCACTCTGTTTAGAAGCATTTCAGATTTTGTTGTTGTTAAAAGACAGCCTGTGATGGAGCTTTTAAATTCAGCCATGTGGACAGAGAGTAAGTCATAATTTGCTGATGGGTGTTTATAGTAGGGTGTCACAGAGTTAAGCTTGTGGCTCTAAGCATATGGAAAAGATCAGCCGGCGAATGGAGAACAGAGTAATCCAAGCCAACTCCATACGTTGAAAAATGATCCTGTGCAAGTGGACATTATGAAACAAAATTTTAGGGGGAAAGCCTGCTCTCCCCACCACAATGGCCCTCTTTATGTGCTCCAGCTTTAATAATGCAATATTCTCCAACATTCTTGAGAGGCCCCAATTGAAGGTCATGTATGGAGAGGTCTTGCATTAATATGTAACGTTTGAGAGTTTGTGTGAAGTGGTTTACAGTGGTGTCGCATGAACCGGAAACTGTTCTGAAAAACTAGGCCATCCATGATAAGTGACTATCGTTTCCTGTCGCTAACACACAAACATGCTACATGCTGCATTCCTGAACCACGCATGAGCTTTTCATACGCGCATGTGAAGTATGAAACCGTCAGTCGTAGAACAGTGCGTGTACTGTATATGTGAAACCAAAACCAGAATGAACTGGATGAGTTTTTTAGCAAAGGATATGCAGAATTCACAAGTGAATAAATCTAAATATTATTTTCATTTATTATTTTATTTTTACCCAGCCTTTGATATAAAAATCCCATTGGCGGAGTCAGGATTTCAGTTGCTCAGCATTTGTGACTGACATCTTTTATCATTTGGTTGGCAGAATCATACTGTATTTATATACATTGCAGTTATGAAAATTCACAATATTCAGGTACAGAAATTGTATTAACTGTACACTGCAATCATAGATTAATCCTTATTAAAGTTACAAAAGTGATTCAGTCAAGAGCAGTGAGTGATTTTTCTGTCTTTTGTTGTTTGATTAAGATTAAGACAGTCGGCAGCTGTTGTCAATATAAGAGATAATGCACTGATCCAATACACCGATACACATGCATTTACTTTCTCAACTGTTTATGTTCACTTAAGACATAACTTACAATGTTTGTAAGGATACTCGCCGATACGGGCATTCTCAAGCGCAAGAAGATGAGAAAGAGAGTTAAAGTCAGTATTCGTGCTGTATAAGACGTAGATGTCGGATGTTTGCGCACAGAAAACTTCCCAGTCAGCGAATAACAAATCGAGTTCCCACTTCTTGAATGTTTCATTGTTTAAGGCTTAAACTTTCGTGACGATGCAGTGCTGGCCCATCAACTGTCACTCATGTTTGTTTACGTTCATTTTCTCACAACATTGCATTTCTAGAATTCATAAAAATATTATTGGCCAAACTGGCGATTGACACCGTTTCATATATCCGGCAAAACCGAATTTAACTTAATTTTTTTTTTTTTTTTGATAGGGACAATGCACATTAATAAACATCTGCATTGAATCAACAAAAACAGACGTAAACATGCCGGATTATAGCCACAGGGTTCATTTACATCCGTAGCCCCTAGACAAATACAGAGATTATAACATACAAAATAACAAAAATGAACAAATACAAAGAAAAAAAGAAAGAAAAAGAGAGATTTGCACAATTTGGCACTTGGTGAGTGTTCATTCTAGGCCCTTAAGGCCCATTTTAGGCAAATTTGCTGCATTGACCAACAGAAATCTACTTTTGTGTGAGCTGTGCTTATACATCACTGCAATAATGACTATATAATTTTTTTTTTTCAACAAAATGTTCTCAATTTAAGACCAAAAAGCAGAACAAACCAAAAATGACTCTCGCAACTTTAAAGTGTTGATTTGTTTTCATGCTATTTAAACATAAAGTTTTCAGCATTTCAGAAAGCTAATACACTCCTCATGTATATAGTTTGCAATCAGTTGCACCTCAGAATAGGGAAGCAACTTTACAGCCATAACAACCAGGCAATCGATAACACATTAACCAATGTCATCATTTGCCCTGCAACAAACCTGCCAGATCCATACTTCCAATGCAAACACGCCAGCGCTGCTAGTCACGGCTATGCTAGTATTTACTCAAGTTGCCCATTGGTCCAGTGGTGCACAGTCTAGTTCTGAGATATTAAGCATGTAAAAGTGCAAGCTTTTGGGTTGAGCATGTTTTCTGGTGTCTTGATGCTGAAGTTTCAGTTGAGCTGTGACTCATTCTCACTTTGAGCAGACTGACTTTCTATCTCTCGTTTTCATGAGTGGGTGTATTGTTTGTTAAGCATACGCTCTGTGAATTCCTCCTCTAAAGGCCATCTCTTCATAAATGCATGTTTCACCCAGAGAATATTTGTCGAATGCATTATGACTTGTGCATCGCCCCGGGCTTATTCGCTGCGTTTAAAATTGAAGTTGGATAGGTTAAGAGAAGATGGACCACTTCCCCCTCTTCACCGGTGTTACTGTATTAATGCAGACGGAGATAGGCAGACCACAGTGTGTTAGAGACAACCAAACTACTTTTAACTCTTAGATCATCAAGTATATTCATAGCGCTCACTTGTGTTGCAATGTCAGGAGAGTTTGATCTTCAACATATCAATATATGAGTCCATAAGAAATCCAAGTTCTGTCTTTCTTAATGCATGTTTTATCGTGTTTTATGTGTTTTTCAAAAGAATAAAGATAGTCAAAATGCAATAATTTGCTCCGCCTTTGAAAGAACATTGTCTAGTCTCATTGAATATCCTGTTGCATTTATAAATAAGTCAGATTACCGAAGTAAAATGGGTTGCAAATGTTGACATGGCGATTCATAAAGCGGACGTCCAGAAGTGCAACACGGTAATCTTTGCAGCCGTTTCTTGCAGTGAGTTATGGAGAAGTTTGACTTTCAATTTCAATTGTACGTCCAAGTGTCATCCGTCAGAAGAAAAGGCGCCTCAGATGTTAAGCGGCCGCCAGAGAAACGCTATCGCTCCTGAATCAGACTCCTGTAAGTGGGTGGCAGTGGCACATTACCAGCTGTGTGACGGCAGAAAACCTTGATTCATTTAAAGCGAGTCTGAGCCTTAACTTATTATTTAGTCCGTTCAAAGAGTCTGTCTCTCTCTGTCTCACTCTTTGAGCTTGTTCTTCGCTGCTTTAACCATCTAAAAATAACTCGTAGGCCTAGCAATTACTGGAAACGGGTGCAGAGTGGTGCATCCACGAGTGCAACTGTCTTTAGCTTAAATAATACTTTAACAGAAATGCAGGGGAAATTTCTTTTATGCATGCTGTGCTCATAAATCATACTTTTTTTGTGCATGTGTCGTTGCATATCTTTCATCCCGAGGCCTGTGCTTTACATGGGAAAGGTGTGCTGTGTTCTTACACTGATTCAGCGTTTTAATTCCAGTCGAGTTTAAATGTATGCATGCCGAGTCAGTGCAACAACACATATGTTTTCTTTAATGTTGTATAATCTCAAATCAATCAATCTCGCTCGCATTAAGACCAGAGTGACATTAGTGAATAAAAAACTAAAAAGATCCTATCCGTTTGCATGAAGCAATTACCTTTCCCTGTACATGCCAGTTGTCCTCTCTCCTCGACTCTGTAATGGAGATGTGAGATGAATGAGTCGTCGGGACAGCTGATCTGCGTTCATTATGTGGATCAGTCATTTCTAACGCTGCATCGTAAACCTGCTCACTTCATATTTGCATCCATCAGGTGTTTTTGAACATGATTTGTGTGTGTAATGTGAACAGGTTCATTGGTCACAATAAGGTTCATTAGTTAACTAAGAATGAACAATACTTCTTCAGCATAACATTAATTTCAACATTTACTAATGCATTATTAAAATCAAAGGTTGTATTTGTTAACATTAGTTAATGCACTGTGAACTAACATGAACAGCTGTATTTTTATTAACTAAGATGAATAAATACTGTAACAAATGCATTAATGTTAACTAATGAACCTTCCTGTAAAGTGTAAACGAACAGTATTGCTACAGTGTGGTCCAAACGTATGGCAGCACATTGAAGACATGAGCTTTTTTTCATCTTAACCAGATCACATTCTCAAAATCATGTTCCTTTCTTCCTTTCCAGTGCTTTTCAGCACACTTGTGTGTGTAGGTCAAGACGTTTATACAAAAAAAAAAAAAGATGCATTGTTGAACCTTCATTGTTTGCAATGGTTGAGCGCCGGATCTGCAGTTCTGGCGAGGGTAAGCCACACCTGCGCTGTAAAGCATTCGCACCGGGACTTCACGACCTACTGTGCACATGTATTACTGACGTGCGGTGTGAAAATGCCTGTGCACACTCTGTGGTGACGAGACCTTTTCAGAACTATTCAATGCTTTGCTTTATGAGTCAGAACCACAAAACGGTGTTACAAAACTCCAATACTTGTGTGAAATACAGAGGAGATCCATAGAACAGGGAAACTACTGCGGAAATACGTATATATATAAAAAAATATATATATATATAGTAAAAATGTGTGTGAAATCACAATTGTATATATATATATATATATATTTTTTTTTTTTTTTTTTTTTTTTTTTTATTATTATTATTATTAACTTAAATGCAACATTTTGAAGTAAAAATACTGAAATAGTATTTTATTGTAAAACCTACTCCAATAATCAGTTTTATTGTTTTATTTACGACTTAGTATTTGATCATATACAATAATGTATATGTGTATATACCTGTATGTATCATGTATCATGATATATATATATATGTATACATGTAGAATATACATTTATTTTAGCTATATTTCAAATGTAATGTAATGTGTTTCTTTCTTTGTAGTTCTTTGTAAAATTTACTAGTAATTTCTGAGTGAAAATTGTTTCAAAGTAAATCCTACACCCCAATTAGTTATATAATTATATATATAGCATTATATTGCTGTCTATATTGGTATCAGAATCTTGCCTCTGAAAAACCTATTTTGTTCGAGTACTACCCCACAGTTATTTAGTGGTTTCTACGCGCTGGGACATTAATAATCACTGTACATTTATTTTAGCTGACAGTAAAACAGCAGAACATTTCAGGTGACCACCGTGCAAAAATTACCTCGCATTTTTTCTTCTTCTTCTGCCTGTATAAAAGCGTCTGCAGCCCAGTCACACACTCGGGCAGTAATGCAGTAAATGTAGCTGGCGTTTTGTGAAGCGCTGTCAGTCGCTGTGGGGGTGCAGGCGCAGCAGAGCACTAATTGGCCTTGGCAGAGAGAGAGAGAGAGAGAGAGAGAGAGAGAGAGTCTGCTGGCTTCATGGTGAATAGCAACTGATTCTGTAATGCAGCCGGTAAATAATCACGATGCCTGTCCGCGGGGGAACGAGAGCTGCACAGACTTCTGGGACACTCGCTGATACGGCCGGCGCTACACGGGCCGAGTTTAGTGAATCTGGAGATGTGTGATCATCATCCCTTCAGGTGAACAGGAGTTTGTCTCGGGGTTTTTCTGCTGCTGTGGTTTCGGTGATTCAGAATGTACTTTCTAAGAGCAATCGTGGATGATTTATCACTGCGTGTTATTATTATAAAGGAGAAAAAATGCCTTCATAATCTTTCATCAAAATGCAATAACTTGCTTTGCCTCTTAAACGACTTTCCATTTCTGCTGACGTCGCCAATCCTGTACTTTTCCATCCAATCAAACACTGTCTTTATTCTGGCACCGATACGCCCACTTTTACCCAATCGATTCCCAATGGATAGAATGAAGTCTTGTTCAGTTTCACTCAGAAATACAGCATTTTGAGAATTACATCTTTCATGTTGACTTTACATTGGAGCATTTCGATTTTTTTTCTTCAGTTGAGACTAATTGTGTAGGCGTTATATTATTTGTGCTTTATGCTGTACATTAATTGCACACTATTATTTGGGGACCAAACTGTAAAACTGTGTACATAAAGATTAAACCAACTGAGCATTTGCATTTAACTAATGGTTCAAGTTCCAGTGGGTTTCTGTCTCATTTATTAACAGTAGTTAATGCATGAACTAACATGAACGATATATTTTTACAGCATTTATTAACCTGACTTAATATTAGTTAATAAACATGGTCAGGTTAGTTCACAGTGCATTAGCTATTATACAACTTTGGATCTTAAAACATTTTATTAGTAAACGTTGAGATTAACATGAACTAAGATTAATAAATGCTGTAGAAGTTTTGTTCATTGAAAGTTCATGTTAACTTAAACGAATGTTAACAAATACGATATTATGCTAAAGTGTTACCAAAGATTTTATTCCAATAGTTCTAATAAAAGTAATGTAAAAATGTCAATAAATGCACGCCCAATAAAAGTGATGTTTTAGAAGAAAATGTTCTAATTAGTCAAATCGATTAATCGCATCTAATATAAAAGTTTGTTTATATTATTTGTGTATATATACAGTATACACACACACACACACACACACACACACACACACACACACACACACACACACACACACACACACACACACACACACACTTAGATGCGATTAATCGTGATGAATCGATTTGATTGACAGCACCAGTTCTAATAGAATCTTAAAGGGTTCCGTGAGCCACTTCATTTATAGAACCTTTTAGAGGTTCCATTATAACATAATTCAGTTTTAATTAAGATTTTTTTTTTTATTACATTTTATGAACGAAACAGCTTTATCACTGCAATAACTCGTTAAATATAAAATAATTATCCATTTTTAAAAATTGGCTTTTAAAATTGGTCAAGAACCCAAGAGTTCTGTATAAGGGTTAGTAGAATACATCAATTAATCTACATTAGAATTTACTGGCCATTTTAAAGCCGTGTGTTGTCGTAATATGACCTCACAATGAACCGACAGAAAATAAGACCAAACTGGAAGACATTAATGCAGATCCCCGCAGGGATCAGAGCCTGATTTTAGAGGATCCATCATGGGATCATTTAGTTTTAATTAATACATTTTTTATTTTAATTACATTTTATGAATAAAACAGCTTGTAAACGTACTTTGTCACTGGAACAAACTGTAAATAACCCGTTAAACACAAAAGAATTATCCAAAAATGTAAGACATTTCTCATTTATATGGAGCCTTTTTGGCTTTTAAAAATTGGGTCAAGAACCCAAGAGTTCTATAGAACACATCAATGAATCTGCATTAGAATTCACTGGCCATTTAAAACCATTGTTGAAATATAACCTCACAATGAACCGATGGAAAATTAGACCAATTTTCCTTATTTGGAGCCTTTTTTGGCTTTTAAAATTGGTCAAGAACCCGATATTTCTATATAAGGGTTAGTAGAACACATCAATCTGCATTAGAATTTAAGAAGAAGAAGAAGTTTTATTTATATAGCGCCTTTCCGTAGCTCAAGGTTGCTTTACATTGCACAATACATTTTCACACCCACATACAATGACATATATAGTCACATTTACTGGCCATTTTAAAAGCAGTGGCGTTGTCGTAATATGACCTCACAATGAACCGACGGAAAATAAGACCAAACTGAAGACATTAATGCAGATCCCCGCAGGGCTTCAGGCACTTTGATCAGAACCTGTCAGCGCTTGATGTGGGGCATGTGTTTCCGACCCGTCAGCGCCTCACAGAAACGGTGGCACGCTGTGGCGCACGGGTCCACCCGAGACCCCCCTCTCAGGATGTGGTGAAGCTGCACCCCCAAATGCATGCGCACGTATACAGTCTAACAGCATGTGTTCAGCTTCCGCATTTCTCACATTATCACAGGTTATTCTCTATAGTTGGTGATCAAAAACTGGTTTTGTCCGTCCTTCTGTTAGACTGTCTCACACATGAATTATGTTGAATATCTGTCAGCTGTTAAATTTAACCCTTTAGAACCTGGAGCTAAAATGGGTGTTTTTCACATATGTAGATTTTTTTACTGTAAAATTCGTGCTATCTTCATGTGCAAGGTGTCATCTTTTCTCAGAAAAAGATTAGCTTTCAACAAATTACAGTTATTGACCATTATTGTGTGTGGTGAGTTTGTGAATAGAATTTAAATAGACAAACATAAACAAAAACGAGAATAAATTTTCTGATTTTTATTTAGAAAAAAAAAACTGAAAAATCACGAATGAAAGAAACGAACTCTTTAAAGTTGAAAAATGAAGTATAATACAACTATACAAGTATTTTTTGTGACATTGGGTTGCACAGTTTTCATTTAGGACACTTTTTTTTCATACACGTCGCACACATACAAATGCGTCCATTCATATTTCAACCCAATTTTGGGTAAAATATGGACAAACCCAAATGTTGGGTTAAAAATGTAATGTAAAAATTTAACCCAACGGCTGGGTTTGTCCATATTTTACCCAAAATTGGGTTGAAACAACCCAGCATTTTTTAGAGTGCATGCACACACCACATGTAAAGATACGTGAACAAGTAACGGCCATCCGCCTCCCACGTTTCATTAAAAATCATCCCAATCCCCTCTTCTGCTGTCTACCACTTCTTCCATGTATTTGTTCGTGTTTTTTATTATTTTTAATGCAATTCAATCCACTCTAACCCGCCGTGCTTCATATCTCTCGGTTCAAACCCTTCCCTCCCGCTCTGCCAGAAAGCCCGCTGTCATTTGCTGACGGAAAGCATGAAATTACCGTAATAATACCGTAATATATTGCCGAAAAGCGCATATTGTCTACTGTCAGGAGCAATTTGAATGGTTTTGATAGTGCAAACGGTTGAAGAGTTACAGTTACGGTACAATGAACACAGCACGATGATCTGTGTCGGCGACGACACATCCGGCTCTAAAGGGTTAACTACACAATTAGATAATACCAGTTTAGCTCAACCAGTTACCCAGCAATGCTTCATTGTGTTCAGTGTGTGTGTAAAAAGAGCATTAAAGACAAAACACTTCAGCAGAACATGATCAGCTCAAAGTGTCCCAATCATATTTAGTCCCACATTTTTACTGGTAGTCACTGTATGAATAATTATTTGGTTTAATGTCTCAGTTTACTTTAGTTTTCTCTCCGCACGTATACATAAATGAACTATAGTGTCATGCACAGACTAGTAAAAAAATATCAAAAATGATATCTGGTGTCTGAATCATTTTGGGATGAGAGATGCATTCATTCATTGCATTATTTCTCATAATTGTCAGCGGTTCGGAGACCCAAACATGAGTCCCGCCGCCAGATGTTGCCACACTCGGATCGGCACTATGAAAGACAGAAGTGTATTGTTCTAGTGCACTCGCCGTGGCTCAGAACTCGAAGCCGGTGGACGGATGTCGTTCAGAATAAGAGAACAAGAGCCTCGCTGTTTAACTCTTAACATGCTGTGTACGTACAGATGCGTGTTCGATTGTTTTATATCTCGTCATAAAATGGCTGCTTGTGCACGTTTGAAATAGGAAATATCTTTGTGGCAGCTGAACCTAAACCAAACAGGATGGCATCGCAGAATTCGCAGTTTCTTTGTCACCCACGTGTGTGTGGTTTTCAGTTTGTCTCTTTTTGGTCAGGAAGTGTTTTAACCCCTGCTGCACAATTTTGCATTTCGTGTGTGTGATGATTTGCGAGCCGAATGATGCATTTATCTGGCTGTTTGTTTCTATCGGTCATCAGATATACAGTTGATTTCCTGCACAAACCCCATCCGGATGTTATTGACATCAGACGCCGGTTTGAGGCAGATCAGGATGATTTTCTTTTCTTCTTTTATGTCAGTAAACGTGACCTTTATGCAAAGATGGTGTGCGAGATCAAAGGGCTTAGCTAGTGCTTCCTTACGTGAAAATGCATCATATATCGTTATTGATTTCACCCATGCACGCTGAACAGTGTGTGTGTGTGTTGCATCTCGCTGATGTCAGCTGTAAAGGAAAGTCATTTCTGAGTTATTTTGATGATTTGGTTTTTTGGAATATCAAGCACTACTAAAAAGAATTCGTATTTAG
>NC_136886.1:1866982-1906982 GCF_949152265.1 Phoxinus phoxinus
AACTTACAATTCTAGTTAATTCTAGTTTAATATAGCTATTTTTATTCTAAATGATTTATCCGTGCACATCATTATTGTGTTAATAATATTGAATCAGAATTACTTCCTCTTCTCTTCTCTGATGATGAGGGCGGGGCAACCTGTCACTCACATGAGATCAGCCAATAGCAAACCACAACCATCCAATCAATTCCTCACGGACACAATCAAGCCCCGCCCACATTTGTTCTTGTTCCAGAAGCGTTTCAATCAGATATATGGCACTATAGGGAAGAAAATAAGATTTATGAAAGTTGTTTGATTTATGACATTTTAAGCTCAAAAAGTGAATAAATGGATTATAACTACTGCATAACTATAATTTATGACTATAAAATCCCATAAAAATACAAAATATCGAAATAAACTTTTGGTTATTTTTGACTGACATGCGAACGGCTTAGACGTGTCTTTGATTTTCTATCAATTTTAGAGTTTTGTCAAATATACATTTAGGTTTACAGTAAACTTTTTTACACTTTAATTTCTGTAATTTCTGCAAGAATCGGCTAAATGTGAGACCAATCTTAGGACTGTGTTTTTTAGAGCATTCACGAACTATAATCTCTTCAGTTCACGTCAACAAATGGGTTCAGAAATCAACAATATCCAAATATAAATCACTAATTTGCCTCTGGACCCGTGATGTCTCTCTTCACACGCTTTTATTCAGGTGCGTCTGCCAAACAGCGGCTCTCGTGATCACTTCTAACCCAGGCTCTCGAGTGGCTTCAAGGCCTTTAAACTGTGCGTGAAAGAAAAAATTAGACTTTTAATAATTGTTTTTTTCCTGTTAAGCAATTTGACTCAATTTAGAGCGAGTGGAGACTTGGTTAAAGGGATAATTCACCCCAAAAATAAACATAAAAATAAATTCATAATTTACTCCCCCATCATGTCGTTCCAATCGTGTATGACTTTCTTTCTTCTACAAAAGAAGATATTTTTGAAGCAACATTGGAGCCCATTGACAAACTATCAGATAAACAACAAAAACCACCGACATTTCATGTTACAGGTTTGGAATGAATAAATGATGACAGAATGATAATATTTTGGGTAAAACGTCCCTCAAAATTCTACATTATATTAAAAGGGATTCTGTTTATTTCAGTAATTCAACTTAAAAGGTAAAACTAATATATTATATAGACTCATTACATGCAAAGTGAGATATTTCAAGCCTTTATTTGTTATAATTTTGATGATTATGGCTTACAGCTTATGAAAACATGAATATAGAATAAAACTAGAATATTGTGAAAAGGTTTTCATAAGCTTAAAGCCATAATCATCAAAATTGCATGTAATGAGTCTATATAATATATTAGTTTCAACTTTTAAGTTGAATTATTGAAATAAATGAACTTTTGCACGATTCAAGTTTCACCTGTATATCACAATGTCATAATTTATATTTATATTCATATAAATGATGTAGAATTTTAAATTTCGAGTGAAATGTCCCTTTAAATTCTACATGAAATTTAAATGGACTCTGTCTATTACCTTTAATATCTTTCTTTGGTTTTATTTTGCGCATTTATATCGAATTTCTTCAGTAAAATGTGCCAAATCTCCTCAACAACTTTCCTTTTCAGCTGATGATGTCACAAGTCCCGCCCCTCAAATCACATGACTCCTTTCTGGTATGCAACGCCCACTTTTCCCAATCCAATCAATTCTCGTTAAATATCCCGTTTTACTCTGAAACGCATCTTCTAATGTCTCCTTTACAGTTCCAGAAGAGTGTTTAAAAGTCGAGTTGAAAGCCGTCGATCTCATGAGCTCAGTACTGTACACTTGCAAACAACATTTCACGTTTAATTCAGTTTCAAGTTATTTGTGAAATTTACAAGCAATTTTGTGAGTGAAAATTGGCTTTGTGATTATTTTAGGAGAAGCTTCTGAGACGAAGTTAAGAATATGAGCATGACACGCTCCCGCGGGATGTGTGCGCGAACTGATGAGGAATGTTTTGTGTTGTTGTAGTCGGGATAATGTACGATCCCAGAGCAAACAGTGAGTTCTCCATCCAGCTCCTAATCTTAGACACAAAGACACTGGAGTCTCTCTCTCTCTCTCTCTCTCTCTCTCTCTCTCTCTCTCTCTCTCTCTCTCTCTCTCTCTCTCGCTCTCTCTCTCTCTCTCTCTCTCTCTCTCTCTCTCTCTCTCTCTCTCTCTCTCTCTCGCTCTCTCTCTCTCTCTCTCTCCTCTCTCTCTCTCGCTCTCGCTCTCGCTCTCTCTCTCTCTCTCTCTCTCTCTCTCTCTCTCTCTCGCTCTCTCTCTCTCTCTCTCTCTCTCTCTCTCTCTCTCTCTCTCTCTCTCTCTCTCTGGCCGAGTGTATGGCTGCGTGACAGATTGGAGGAGAGTGTGGGTTGCAGTTCGTAATCACATAGACCATAAAGAAAGTATGGCAGAGGAACTGACGGCTGTCTTTATCAAGCCGACTGCATGTTGGAAAAGCAATTTGGTGTCGTTTCACTCATTCGGCGGAAGGTAGGAAGCATTTAGGAAAAGGTCTGAGCCAGAGAAACGCCGCTGGAAACGCAGACATTATGGATTATAAAGATTTAATAAGGGAATAAATTGAATTAGGAACAAACAGGAGCTGTTTAGATATGTGCGTTCGTGAGCTTGTTTTATTGCTCAGCGTTTGCTCTGCCATTTTCAATTCTTCCAATTTCAGGAGAAATATCTAAAACGTATTGAAAATAGATAAATGAGGTTAGTTGTCGTGTTTAAAATGGATGTGGATAAAGTGTGGGCAAATCTGAGCACTGTTTGAGACATTGTTGAGATCTGAAGCTCTCCAACTCATTTCTGTCGACAAGAAACAACTGAGATGCTTTGTGAAGCTTTTCACATATTCCCACTCATATTTCTCCTGAAATTAGAGGAATAATACAAATAGATAAATGATTTGCATTTAAAATCAATGCAGATCTTTGTGAATTTGATTGCACACTTTATTATCATGGCATAGAGTCCTCTAGAAAACTCTAGAAAAAAAAAGTTGGTTTAACTTAAAAAAGCAAGTTACCTTGTTACCTTAAAATTTTGAGTTTGTTGTAATAAAAAAATTGAGTGAATACACTCTAAAAAATGCTGGGTTGTTTCAACCCAATTTTGGGTCAAATATGGACAAACCCTAGCCTGGGAAAACCCAGACCACTTCCGGCAAATTTAGATTTGGTCTGGCAAAGAGCCCATTGAAACCCATTTCCAATCCGTCGAAATCGCGGCACCAATCAGAAACGTTGGGGCGGGCTTTACACGATGACGACAGAGCAGAGACGGTGACTGACGCAGATATTGTACATTACAGAGATGGATGCCGCCGTGGAACATCACAACATCACTCGTTCGAATCAGCTTTCGCGTCTGTTTCAAGCGATTTAAAATGGTCATTTTCGTTAACACAAACAGAGAATTGCTGAGAGTCTCGAGATGTTTCTCCGTCGCTCTGCATACGTCATGTCATTCATCGCTCTGATTGGTTTTATATCTATCCGACGTCCGTTGGTGACGCCCCTGTGGAAATGAATTGTCTATGGAGCTTTGCCAGACCCTAACTCAGTTACAACTGAGAGTGGTCTGGGTTTTCCCAGGCTAGACAAACCCCAAACGTTGGGTTAAAAATGTAATTAAAACATGTAACCCAACGGCAACAACCCAGCATTTTTTAGAGTGTACAATGAAGAATGGTTTAATAAACAGAAACTCAAAATAGTGTCATCTGCACACATTAGTTATCGAAGTTGATTTGACAAAAGATAAAAAGTTGTGATAACAAATCATGAAAATATTTTTTACAGTGCAGAAACCTAATTTCTCAGAAAAACAAACACATTTTCAGATGTTAAAGTGGTTAATGAGGTTAATAAGAAATTATTCAAATAAATAAATGAGAAAACGCTGAGTTTGATGAGAAATATTTGACTTCATATTGGATTTAATTGCACTCTTAATCGTGGCAAAAGCACTTAATTTAGTTGAATAATAACTATAGTCTTCTGAAGTGCATTTTTTTTAAATAACTTTTATTTATCAAGTGCAAGAGACAGACATAGTGTATACACTGTAAAAAAAAGATTAGTTGACTCAACTTAACTAAGTCAAGTCATCTTGTTGCTTTGACTGAGTTAATTTGAGTCAACTTATAGTGTCAAGTTTATTACACTTCAAAACACGAATTGATGCATAAACTTGACTTAGTTAAGTTGAGTCAACTAATCTTTTTTTACAGTGGGAATACAATGTCTTTTTTCTTTTTTTATGAACTTAAATGAACCTCCCCTCCCGTCCTCCACCAAACCCATGATTCACTTATACATTTAAAGCAAAAAAACAACAAAAAAACTCTATACATGTAGATGATTTTTGCCAGAAATGTTTATTTCTGTGAAATCTGCATTGTATGAAGTGCTGTATGAGACATTTTTGAGATCTAAGCCGGAGATGCAAAAGCAACAAAAGTGTCCATTTGCTCTGCATGTAATCTTGGAGAAACAATTGAGATGTTAATCTCCGTGCTCTTCCCCCGTGTGGGCCGTACGGTAGATTCGGGATAAAGAGCCCCGGGCTGGTGAAGCACGAGTAGTAAACATGACTTGTAATAGTTTAGTAGTGCTAATCACCTGCAGATCTGGAGGGACGCGTGTGAGAACAACATCTCAGCTCACCCGAATATTAAAGCGCAGTTACTGTACATCAGCAGCACTAGTTACTGTAAGTTCAGGACTGCAGTCGCTGTTGGAAGCATGTTTGCAATTATTTCAAACAGCAGGCGTAAAAAACACAGAGTTTCGCAAGCATTTTACAGCGTTTCCTCTGACCCGTGGCGAGAACCAGATAAACTGTTTGTTTTCCCAGACGCGGTTATACGGCGGAGGGTAAACTTCACATTATAAGTGGCAAGTGAAAATGGCACTCGCAGCTGGTCTCAACCGGGTCCTCCTCGTCGTCAGGCGGATTCTGGCAGACTGCATCTCTTAACGCTTTTTTTAAAGACGGCTAATCAGCAAAGCCAGGCGACGCGTTTTTTTTTATTCTTCCGACCAACTTTGTTTTAAAAATATTTTCTTAATTATTTTTTAGCTTGCATTCTCTTTGAAAGCTGCTAATTTGTTCGCCTGCTGTGGCTGGAGATTAGGCAACAGAGGAGGAGGCGTGAGACGCCGCGTAAAGTCACCGATTATCCGAACGGCTCCTGTTTCCGGGATATTTTTGCCTGACTAAGCTCGCATGTGGAAATCGTTGCACCGGTCGCTTGAATGTTCTGCGCACTTCCATTTCACAGAAGGAGAGAGACGTACAGCGTTCATGTTTTAAATATACCTGCAGGCGAACGCGCAGCAGAATATTTGTATTGCGCGAGTGTTTAAATGAGTTTGGTGATGAGTTCACCTCCTCCTTCCTCTTGACATTTCAAAGGCACGAGCCGCTCGCCGCTGTAAGCCGGGTCTTACTGTAATCTTTCTGTCCCTTTTTTTATCCATGCTATTGATATTGTGGTCGGGATATAAACTCTTAATGAGGCTTTGCCTTTCCCAGTGCCAGATTTTTGCTGGAAACTATGAAGCAAGCTTGCGGAAAAAAGCGAGTTTAAGCAAAAAAAAAAAAGAAAAAAAAAAGTTTATTTATAGTGATGCATAAACCAGCGTTTCCTACAGCAGTTGTGCTTCGTGACTCAGACTTAACAAGTGACGACCAGAACTGTTTATTGTACTAAAGTAAGCAAATATGTGCTTAAATGATTAACATGACATGAGTAGGAAAATTGTGAATTATGTTTGCATGCTCTTGGTAGCCATTGCACAATATGCACTATTTACTTTAATATTACTTTTGCACATATGGCACTTTTATCCACAGCGTCTTACGTTGCATTCAAGATATACACTAATTAGTTCATGCATTCCATGGCATGTTTATCTTTGCATTTAATAAAGGTCTTTTTTTACCTTTTTGCATAATGTTGGCCAAAACATGGAATAAAGTGATTTATTTAGTTAACTAAGCATTATTAATGCATGCTTTCATCCAATGCAACTTACATTGCATTCAGTTAATGCATTTACTAGGAATCGAACCCATGACCTTGGCGTTGCTGGCGTCACAGGAATGCATAATTATAAAGTTTAAAAAAAATATTTGCATTTATCAATCTGAGGACCACCGTTCTGCAAAATTCTGATTTGATCTGATATTTTTCAGTATTTTCGTCTTATCAATTTAAGTCAAACTCACAACGCGGGTGAATATAATTTCTTCTGCTGCCTGATTATTTGGTTAAAGCGAGCGTGACACAAAGTGTGCCTCATCTTAACATGAGAAAATCGTATGACAGACATGTGCAAATAAACACGGCCCCTTTTTAGCGACGCAGAGGCCCTCCGTACCGCGAGTGAATGGAAAGAGCCAAGTCAGGGAAAAACAGAGGCCTTGTTCTAAAAACAAGAGCACGACGGCCGTATCTCTGTTTTCAGATAAACCTCAGGAATTTTAAGAGCCCGGATCGGCCCACTCGCTCCTGAACTCTTCGCTTCGCTGTCAAATACTGATGCTTTCTTTCTGAGACCCCCCCCTCGAGTCTGAGAGAACTTGGTTTGGTCCAGTAATGGCTATTACATCATCTCATTAATATTCATACGGCACATATAGATGCAATCCTGTTACGACTTTAGAGATTTGTTTGTGGTTAAATTTATTGTTGAATCATGAACCATTTTGGTAAAAGATTACAATAAGCTCTCATTAGTTAGCATGAACTAACAATGATCAATACTTATGTATTTAATAATGTTAGATAATGATAATTTCAACATTTAAGTTGTACTGTGAACTAACTTAAACAAACCATTGTATTTTTATTAACAAACATAAATAAATGCTCATTGTTAGCAAATGAGAGCTTATTGTAAAGTGTTAGCATTCTTTTTTAACAGCATCACATTTATTTAATGTATTTGGCTTAATTTGACAATATGATGAATGAAACACATGTTAAGCTTTAGCAATGGCAATGTTTCACGTATATTTCTGCTTTGAAGATAATTAAATTCAGAGTGTGGGTGACTTTTAAAGTCTTAAGTCACATCTGGATTTAATTTATCAGTAAAATAAAAGGTCTTTCTCTGACAAAGTTGCATCATTCACTAATAAATGAGTTGCGCTCACAATTCTGCAATGAAAATGGCAATTACTGGGGATTTGCACAGATTTGTACGTCTCTAAACTTGTTCATACTTAAAAGTATATTGCAGATTCTGTCATTTAAATAAATTAAAATCCACTGAAGTTAATTTTATCCATTAAAACTCATCTTTGATGATCAAAATGACATATTTAAATGTTTTTTATGCCTTAAAATAGCTTGAATGTAACTCTACACCCTCGGTTCACTTAGTATATGTGAGTTCATGAATATGCAAATTAGTCTCCGCCTCCACTCACTCACACCAGCTCAGATCCACTCGCTCAACTGTAAACGCTACATGATGGCAAGTAGAAATATTGGTTTAATTCAGCCATACATGTTTGAAACAGAATCTGAAGAGGAAGAGTGAATTATACAGTCCATGTATCAGAATATGAATGCGTTTTATGTATCACTCTCTAATGGTAACGGACTGTAATTGATCTGATTAGCCTTTTGGTTTGACTACGTTATCAAAATGCTAATAATGTGTTTTGCTAATGTCACAGAAACCATGTTCCCGTTCGCCATCTCAGAGTCAGACAATCCTCAGTCTTAGAAATGATTTGAACATCATAGAAAGTCAGTGAAGATAAGCTCCGCCCCCCTCGTGACGGGATTGGTCACTTGTTTGTGATGGTGGGAAACAGGGGCTTTGATAAAGTGCAGTTTTAAGGAGAAATGTCTCAGCAATAGTGTTGACTGAAGAATGAGTGTATTAGAAACATCACCTTAACATATACGTAAACATTACAAACTTTATTTTCACCACAGAGGGACTTTAATAGTGCATATCCAAACACAAACGTGATCATGACGAATACCTACTGTCCGAATATGAATGAGATCACGCTGGTAATGTGGTTAATGTATAGTCGCGTGCAGTTTCCTAAATATGACTTAATTTCACCTCGCCATGGCCTCAGATTGTTCGTCCAGAGTTGTCGTCGTGAGCTCACATCCTTAAACAAACCCTGCAGCTTTATGGTGTGAGATAAAGAGTCTCGTGCAGCTCGAGGTGAGATTAAAACGAGAAGGAAATCATTGGAGAAAAAAAGCCATCTGCAAACGTAGCCGTTGAGTCTGTTCTCTTCACACCAGCCACAGTAATAGCTTTCCTGTGTACTTGTCCTGTCAAATCAGCTCAAGCTTTTTAAACCATTTCAGCCCAAATTCACTCTCAGCACAGACTGGCTGGCCGAATCAAATGCACTGGAAAAAAACCATGCAAAATTATGCAGATTTTAATCCTAGATTACCAAACCCGTTTGACTCAAGTGTGCATGCATTGTTTGTGAACTCAAGCTTTTCCTGAGCAAAATAAACGTGCAGAAGTCATAAACGTTTCGGCCGGTTGCTGTTGCTAGGTGGATATTTATTCAGTGATTTGAATGCCCCAATGTTTTGCTTGTACAAACAGTATAGTCTCCATGTTATATGATGTCGAACACTTTAAATGCATGCAAAAGACAGTCAGTGTTTGCGTACAATAGACACAGTGATTCAAATGAGATGGCTGGCACTGATTTCCACACCATCTAGTGTTACCATACTAGTGTATTGTGTGTGAAACATTCAACAAGCACAGATAACCCGTCCAGAGTGTGTGTTTTACAGATAGGCCGCAGCGTATGGCGTGCTATGCTGCGTTTTAGGATGTTGCTTTCTCTGTTTTTGTATATGGGATCTTTGAGTCTGCCATACCGTGGTAAATCGGGCATCAAAAGTGTCTCAAAAGCTGCCGTCTCTCACCCAGAGAACGACACTGTGTGCGGATGCTGTGTGCTTAAGCGGAGATGGAGAGAGAAAGAAGAAAGGCTGAGGGAGTCGTGGATGTGTGCCAGAGCCCAGAGGGCATGCGTGGGGTACAGCTTTCATGTGCCGCAAACACACACAAAGAACACATAATAATATCTGTGTTAAAGAGAGAGTTCACACACAAATCAAGCTTCTGTCTTCATGTACTCGCCTGTCATGTCGCTCCAAACATGTACGACTTTCTCTCGTCTGTAGAACACAAGAGGAGGTGTTTAGCTGGATGTTCACGCTGCTCTTCTGCAATGAAAGCAATCATAGCTGTGGTTCATGACCTGTGCGCTATATGTCTTCTGCTTCGTGACTGAGAGACACCGAGACCAACATGTTCAAGTTGCATGTAGAAATTGTATGCAATTGAATGTAAAAATTTAAATAATGTACAGGTGAAACTCGAAAAATGTTAATATCGTGCAAAAGTTAATTTATTTCAGTAATTCAACTTAAAAGGTGAAACTAATGTATTATATAGACTCATTACATGCAAAGTGAGATATTTCAAGCCTTTATTGGTTATAATTTTGATGATTATGGCTTACAGCTTATGAAAACCCCAAATTCAAAATTAGAAAATAAGCTGTAAGCCAAAATTTTAGTTGCATTAAAAAACGTAAAATTGTATGTTATTCTCTGTAAAATGTAAATAATATATTGGATCAATTTAATTTGCATTGAAAATAATGTAAAACACGCATGTAATTGTATATAAAAATGCTAATAATATATATTGGATCATTTATATATAAGATAAATAAGTTGCTGTTTAAACATTTGACTGTTTGAACAGCTGAATACAAAAGTGTTTAAAAATGTAAAAATATAGGCCTTGTTTCATGAATCCAAGAAGGAATCGCTCAAAGTTTGTTATTTGTAAGTGCAAATGAGATTAAAAAGTGATTTGAAATCAGATGAGATTTATAAGTGACTCATATTTGTGGTCGTATGACTTCAGAATATGCTTTTGTGATGCCTTTGTCTGACAAAATATTGCTTTCTGATTTCATTGCACTGTATGTAAAAGATGGACATAAACATTGCACTAATCATCTCCTCCTGTGATCCACTGAAGAGTATCGCACCGGTTTGAGTTCATAAAGCAGGGAAAAGAGAGACAGTGGCATGAATGAGAGAATGGACAGATGGAGTGAGATAAGGACATGCGAAATGCAATAAAGTAAAAAAAGAAAAGCAGAGACAGCGGTCATGACGGAGTGGATCGAGAGAATGTGGGATTAGAAGTGTAACAGCTGGTGCTCCAAACCCTTCAAACATCACTGCGCTCATCATAAGCTCACATCCCCAGCAAATCACACTCCAACTGCACAGATTACTCCTGTGACCTTGATTTACAACAATATCTGTATTCCCCTCATCATACCTCTCATTAAGAGCGTCTTTACGTGCCGCTCGTACTCAGAAATCTCCCAAACCTCACTGTTGGGGAAGTGCATTAAAGTGAAACGTGCCATTATGGCTTAAATCAGCAGTTCACAGTATACTACTGTATATATACACACACACACACACACACACACACACACACACACACACACACACACACACACACACACACACACACACACACACACACACACACACACACACACACACACACACACACACACACATACTGTATATAGTGCTGTCAAATGGATTAATCGCATTTACCATAAAAGTTTGCCTATATAATATACTGTATGTATATATATATATATATAAAAAACACACACACACACAACACACACACACACACACACACACACACACACACACATAGTGCTGTCAAATGGATTAATCACGATTAATCGCATTTACCATAAAAGTTTGTCTATATAATATACTGTATGTATGTATATATATATATAAACACACACACACACACACATTTGAATATAATAATATATATACACACATATAAACACAAACTTTTATGTTAGATGCGATTAATCACGATGAATCAATTTGACAGGACTGTATATATATATGTAAAGATTTTTTTTCCACAAATATATATATATATATATTAGGGCTGTCAAAAGATTAATCACGATTAATCGCATTCAAAATAAAAGTTTGTGTTTACATAATATATGTGTGTGTACAGTGTATAATTATTTATATATATATAAAAACACACACAATCATGTATATATTTAAGTTTTTTTTAAATATATATATATAAAATATTTATATATAATATAAATTGCAAATATAAATGCAAATAAAATGCAAATATTTCTTAAATATATACATGAATGTGTGTGTATTTATACATAATAATTATACACAGTACACACACATATATTATGTGAACACAAACTTTTATTTTGAATGCGATTAATCTTTTGACAGCCCTAATATATATTCAATTCGTTAGTGAAAATGATAAAAAAGTTTAGGTAAAAAAGGCTTCAACTTTTCGGTTAATATGTACAATTCTGTATAATTACTTATGAAATAAAAACTATTGTTGCTGATATATTGCAGGATGATTGATGAGGTAGATGAGGCACAACCAAAGTGACTTTTTGGGTGTTACAAGAAAAACCATGTGTGAAAGTAAGCATCTTCTCAAACAAAATCTCAAACAAAGTGTTCGTCACCGCGACGAGCTTGTGTCAGTGCAAAGCTACGGCATTAGTGCTTTACCTCAGCGAAGCTCGCTCGACTCTTGTTCTTTAAAGGCATGTGGTGGAGCAGAGCGGGTTGTGTTAAACCTGTCTAAATATGGCCGGTCTGCAGCGACACGTTTACGAGCTCGAGTGAAAGTCTAGCGAGTCGGGCTGACGCTGGCGCTGCTGCTGGAATTAGTTTTAATAGAACGTCGACCTCTGCCCTCTTTCGTTCTTTCACTCACTCACTGTTTTTTTCTGTTGCTAATATTAGCCTTTATTAAGACGTACAACTGCTGCCACCTGTAGAGCCACGGCTGGGGTTGGAGTGAATTTCAAAATGATATCACTTATATATTGCATGTGATGCATACGACAAATGGCGTGCATGCAGTTATATGCATATCCATGCAACATGCATCTCTGAAATTAAAGCACCGGATAATTAGTTAACATTAGTTAATGTATAAACTAACATAAAATGAGCAATACATATGTTACAGTATTGACTCATCTTTGTTAATGTTAGTTAATAATACATCCAGCTGTTCATTGTTTGTTCATGTTAGTGCATTAAATAATGTTAGAAAATACAACCTTTGATTTTAATAATGTATTAGTAAATGTTGAAATTAATATTAGCTAAGTTTAATAAATGCTGTAGTATTGTTCATTCTTAGTTAATGTTATCTAAGGTAGTTAACCAATGAACTTTATTGTAAAGTGTTACCATAAAAACAGTATTTTTAATACATTTTTGTATGAAAAGATCTTTACTTTTAGTTATTAGGGAGATGTTAAATGCACAGTTGACATCACTTCCTGTTTGCATTGCATTCTGGGATTGTGCTCGTGTTGCATGCTGCACATTTTATGAAATGCACACTGTAGAATATGTAGTTTGAAACTGAATACCGGTGTAAAATTGTGCATTTCAGCCGTAGTGTGCACAATTATCACTTATTTATTGCATGTGATGCATACAGCAAATGGCATGCATGGAATTATATGCATATCCATGCAACATGCATCATGTTAAATGCACAGTTGACATCACTTCCTGTTTGCATTGCATTCTGGCATTGTGCTCGGGTTGCATGCTGCACATTTTAGGAAATGCATGCAGGAAATACACACTGAAGTATATGTAGTGTGTTAGGACAGCGGTTTGATCACATTAGAAACATTCAGAATGACACACACACTTAAAGAAGAGTCTGAAAGCAGAACAAACGTTGTAGTATGTCTGTTTCTCACACACACACACACACACACACACACACACACACACACACACACACACACACACACACACACACACACACACACACACACACACACACACACACACACACACACACACACACACACACACACACACACACACACACACACACACACACACACACACACTGTAAGCACTGGAGCTCAGTTGTTTATATCCAGAGGCCATGATATCATTTAGTATTACGGTATATCCAGAGGCGAATCCCGACTACATTCATTCAGCTTTCTGTGAACAGCAACTTCAAATCCCACTCGTTCTTCTGGGACTTTGCAGCGAAACACAACAGCGCTGGCAGTCGTTACAAACGCAATGAGTTATTGTAGTAATCCTCTGTGATTAGCCACGATAATTCCGGCTAAATCGTTTAGTGAATTTACACATTTTGTTTTATTAAGTCAATTGATTATACGGAACCGAGAACGAGCCGCCGTCTGATTGTTTTCGGCCACCGCAAATTTGATTTATTCCGCCGGCCGGAATCTGATTACGTTCTGAAAGCAAGATGCCAGAAACATGTCTTGTGTTTGGAGATTTTGGGGCAGAACCGTCACAACACACTGACAGCGCTCCGTTTGCTGATCCACGAGATGTGTGCGGGTCACGACCTTCAACTCTCCACGTTGTGTGTTTAACCCAAAGCCCGTCTTTGTTCTCTTCTCTCGACCGGTAAACAACTGAGAGTCGCCGTCTATACAGACTAAACATATTTCGACTTCACTGCGCGGGTTTTGATCAGTGTGCATCAGGTTTAATGACCTCAGGATCTCACTTTAATGAACAACACATGTTTTACAACATATATTGAGGAGTGTCTCCAGCAGATGCTTTTCAGCCGTACTGTAACTCGATCTGCAGTCAGATATGATGCCTTGATTACACTGGCTTACACAATACACAATCTGTTCATCAGTGACCTGCACAAACTCTCCGACCACAGTCTGCATATCAGCTTATATGCACATTTTGGCCAATATTGCATCATTTTTATGCATGTACCATAGTAGTACCATGGTTTTGTGCTTTTTTGATATGCACCATGGTCTATTTTTGAATATGTGCCATAAAAAAAGTAGTATCACGTTAATTCTATGAAGTTTTTTTATATATTTCTTTTTTTATATTCAGATTTTTTTTTTTTGGATGTGCACCATGCATATATGCATATGTTTCAACCCAATTTTGGGTAAAATATGGACAAACCCAGCCGTTGGGTTAAAATTTTACATTACATTTTTAACCCAATGTTTGGGTTTGTCCATATTTTACCCAAAATTGGGTTGAAACAACCCAGCATTTTTTAGAGTGTGTATATATATATATATATATTATTATAGTATTTTTTGTGAGGCGTATCAGGAGTATTGCTGTATATTTGAAGGATACACAGGAACCCTATGATGTTCTTGTTATCTACATACTTTAACGTTCTGAGAGATGTATTTGAGGAGTACAGGATGATTTTATGAGCAGAGATTGAGGAATGTGATGCGTCAGTCTGTCTCTGTACACACACATGTCCTCTGGGTTTTTTTCTGGTTTATTAGGGTCACAATATGCAATATGTATTAGGATTACAATATGCAAATGCAACATGAATCATCAGTATTTTTGGTCCATTTTCCTAGAGTTGAAAAATGCATTTGCATATATAACAGTTTGGTCCGTTGTCTTAGAAGAGAAATACTGTACATTTAAATATCTGACACTTTATTTTAAGGTGTCCTTGTTACTGTGTAATTATACATTTAAGTGCTAATAATTAACTGCATGTACTTACTATAGGGATTGAGGATTAGTTGCATGCAAAATCTACTGTTATTATAGTAACATATGCAACGGACACTGTAAAATAAAGTATTACCTGTTTATTTTATCAGTGGTTTTGGAGTACACTAGCATATTAACTACCGAAACTTCATATGGATAAAATGACACTTGCATTTGTCTCAGATTTTAAGCAATGCATTATTGTCAATGAAGCATTCAGAGTTAAGACAATTGCATCATACTATAATAAATAAGACATGCAACGATGCAATTTAAACGTCGTCGATTATTAGACTGGCTTGAAAAACTCATGTCTCTCCTTTAGTAGGATATTTTCTATTCCATGTTTAACCGTGAGTGTGTAAGTGACATATACTGTGGGAAAGAGGGGTTTTGTGTTTGTCTGTCTTGTCTTTGTGTGTTTAAGTGTCTGCCTGTGTGTGTATCTTTTCATGCAGTTGTATGTAGTCATGCTCGTCTGTTTGAGGCCCTCCAGATGTCTTACACATAGTGGGCTCTTGTGTGTGTGTGTGTGTGTGTGTGTGTGTGTGTGTGTGTGTGTGTGTGTGTGTGTGTGTGTGTGTGTGTGTGTGTGTGTAAATGGGTCACTCAGCCTGTATCACCCAGCACACACACACAATGACCCCACTGTTCTCCCCTATAACAGCTCACCAGGTGGCTCTCTCTCTCGCAAAGACACAGCCACATAATTACAGTAACACACACATGCATGCACATATCCACATGGAGATGAACTCATATATAACTAGGCCAAAAGCATGATGATATTTGGCGTTTCTAGTTATCAGCATTGGCCGACAACTTTTCTCTTTGACACAAAACTTTTAACATCGCTGCGGATGATAACTGGGATGTGAATAAGTGTGTAAAATGATCTTGTGGTGTTTTTGCATGTCATTCACGAGCAGTCGTCACTTAAATGGAAGATTAAACAGAAGGAGAAACTGTTCTCCAGGCCTAAAATACATTAAATCTGTATAAAATAACTATTTTTTAATCATGAAAGGTGATTGTGTGTGAATTATGTTAAAATCCGTTCACATTTCCCAGCGCAGAGTTTGTTTTAGCGGGTCTGGCACAGTAACATTGACCCAACCAATTGGGCGAGTTTGGGGCGGGGCTACATTTTGTGCTTGACCAATGGCAGACGTTGGGGCGTGTTCAGGGAAACCTGTCTGGATACACTTCACCTTTAAACGTTTTTCATCAGAAGATGGTCAAATTGAAATAACAATACATTAAAGCTACATAAAAATACAAAATGTCAAAAGCATATAGCAAAAACTGAAAATATAAAAGCTAATTCTAAATATTAAAAATACTTTTTATGTAAACGTTTTTAAAATATATATTTTTTATGCCGTTTACTGTCAATAAAGCGTGTGATACCATGTAAGACCCGCGGGACCTTGGTTACACACAAAAGCTGTGGCCGGCGGATCTTCGAAAGCACTTCTGATGAGCAGATTAAACACCAGCGACCCGTCGTCAATGGGGAAGCGGATTCACAACTTCTGCTTTGTGTTTTATGTCCTTCAGTGAAAAATAGATTCATTTCTCAATTCCCCAAACGTGATTTCCTCCAGCGCCAGCCTATAGAGTGTTATTCATTATTAACTCGCATTTCAAATCATCTTGTGTTTCTATTGACTTTCGGCGTTTGTGACTTGACCTGCTTTGTGTGTGTGTGTGTGTGTGTGTAACCTGTCTGGCTGTGAACGGAGACTGTAAGAGGATCTGAGTAATGCAGTAAAACATCCCACACTGTGGCTTTACCGTGGTAAAATGACAACATCAGATGGTCATGCCATTGCTCATTAATAATAATAATAATAATCTTTATTTCTATAGCGCCTTTAACTGTACATCTCAAAGCGCTCTACAGAAACAAATAAAAAAATACACCAAATGTGACCCTGGACCACAAAACCAGTCACATGGGTCAATTTTATGAAATTGAGATTTACGCATAATCTGAAAGCTGAATAAATCATCTTTCCATTGATGTGTGGTTTGTTATGATAGGACAATATTTGGTCGAGACACAACTATTGAAAATCTGGAATCTGAGGAGCAAAAAAATGTAAACATTGAGAAAATCTCCTTTAAAGTTGTGCATTTATGTTCACGATTGTGCTGCATTCACTCACAAAAATACATGTTTTATATATTTACGGTAGGAAATTTACTAAAATATCTTCATGGAACATGATCTTAATATCCTCATGATTTTTGGCATAAAAGAAAAATGGATAATTTTGACCCATACAATGTATAGTTGCTATTGCCACAGATATACCCGTGCGGCTCCATAAAATAATCCACGATATAAAATGAAAATTAAAGCAACAAAATACACCATGCACAATTAAAAATGTACACAAATAGTCAACTAAAAGCTACCCAAAGGTAACATTTAAAGATGCTAAGAGATTTTGCTTGCCTTATCTCGATTAGTAAAGAATTACCAATAGCTTTGAATAAAAAGCATCAATCGTACGCGAGTTAAAAGACCAGTTTCTAATGAACGAAGCTCACGCTTGGAGTATATAGAATTAAAAGTTTGAACTCCAAAGTGCCAACCCATGTACAGCCTTAAAAGGATTAACATATGTTGCGGGAGACATCTCAGATAGAGAGATCTGTCACTGTAAGGATGCCTTCGCTTCAGTGTATGTGCTTCCACTGCGAGTGTTTTCCTTCATTTCATTCTCACTCGTCGTGTCTTTGTGTACGTCTGACCTCTGACCAGTGATCCGCCACCGCTAATGTCACATTCACACAGCTCTTAACCATCTCTCTTCTCCTTTTCGTCCCCACAAAACTGCCACAGACACACTTCAGTGAATCAAGACGAGATGTGATTTTAGAGAACTGTCATCGAGGAGGAACAGTATAAAAATATTACTGTACTAACTACAGTAAAACTACACCATTAGGGCTGGACAATGTCATAAAGTTACATCTAAAATGTGATATATATATATATATATAGCTTACAAATGTTATTTTTTCTTTACAGTCTTTACACAAAAATGCTTTATGCAAGGAAATTCCTGTAAAACACATTTGTTATTCATTTACATGCGCTAGTATACAACAGTCGATAATCATAGTAATTTACTTAAAGTCCATCTGAGGTGAAAATCCAGCATGTCTATGTGGTGTTTTTAATACGCTTTAAGAAAAACCATGTGTAAGTTCATAAGTGGACAGCATTGCTGAGTATTTTCTGCTTAAAACTGCAGTGAACCAAAGACAGTCTCAAAAACACGGTTTGAAATCGCTGGTGTTTCTGACGTCACACACTACCTTGTAACCAATCAGATCAACGTGTGATCGTCAACCAGTGGATCTCTGAGCTGAGTGAGTGAGCGGAGGCGGGGCTAATTTGCATATTCATAGAACGGTGAATACTAAATGAGGCAATGGTGGTGTCGAGTTACATTCAAGAAGGCATTAAGACATTTTTTTCAAGGAAAAAAGTGATAAAACATTTTAATGAATCGTTGAATCAGAGTTTAAACTCAATTAACTGATTCACTCAATTTGAAGTGATTCACTGCAATGAATCACTGTTGGGCTCTCAATGGTGCTTAATTAGTTTTTAAAATCATTGAGAATGCATTATTCATTTTATTTTCTACTAATCTGGTTTTGGTTAGTCACTCAGTAAGAAGATGACATTTCTGGCGTATGAAGAAGACCTTGATGCGCTCAGGTTTGTCAGAAGACCGCCTGTAAGGGATGTTCATTTCAAAGGGCAAATTCGTTTGGCAGGTTAGTTTACAGTAGAGGAGACTCTGAACACGATACTGTATACATCAAAATCAAACGTATATGTCATTTCAAAGACGTTCCGTACACACAACATTTCCTCTGGCGCGGTGAAGCTGGCGTTGCTTTGGCACAGGTTATAACCCTTTAAAACAACACAGTAGCCGTGTGTGAATCGCAGGAAGTGCTTGTGTGTGTGTGGAGGAAAAAGCTGTGGAGGGTACGAGGGTAAAGATGGGGTAAAAATAGGGCAATGGGCAGAAGGCAGGAAACTAGCAAACTGTGGCCTCATAGAGGAATGTGTTCTGGTGCATCGAGATAAGAGCTTTAACCCTGTCCTCTCCAACACACACACACACACACACGCGCGCGCACACACACACTCGCACACACACACACACACACACAAACACACACACACACACACACACACACACCATGGGAATAATCATGATCTTTGAAGCATCGTATCATAAAAGTGCCGTGGTTCATGAATATGTAAATCAAATTGTCAATTACAAAAAAAGTTGCATGGTTCTATCGTGTTTTTTGGGTAATTTTTTACAGGTTTTTACACTTCTGGGTACAAATTTGTCCACAAAATATAGTTAAATACACACACACACACACATATGTTTTTTGTATTTAGCGCATACATGCAGTATATATGCATATATATATATATGTATTATGCATTTTACTGCATCTTACAAAAAGTACTGTTGAGGTACCATGGTAATTCAGAAGTACTTTAACTATTAACAGCATTTACCATGTTGATAAAATTCATGCATAGCGTTTATATGATACTCCAAATGTCCAAAAACACTAAATATGATAAAAAATGTCTCATGTTTTTGATAATTTACCATAGTAAATGATATTGATATGGTTTAAATCAAAGTACCACGATACTTCAGAAAAGTAACATGGTACAGTTATAGTATCACATGGTAATACTGTAATACCTTAATATTTACCATGGTATAGCAATGTAAACTTTTGATACTTGTGCAATTCAAATACAAAACAAAATACCATGGTACTATCATGGTATTTTGGACATTCCCATGTATGCGTTTATATTTATGCATTTTGGAAGACACTTTTATCCATTACATTCATTACATTTGATCAGTTCTTGCTTTCCTTAAGAATCGACCCCGTGACCTTGGCGTTGCTGCTGTACCAATCAAATACCATAGTACTACTACAGTATAGTTTTTATTGGCGAGGCACCACGGTTATACCAGGGTATTTTAGACATGCACCACTCGTATCATTGGTAACACTTCAGGGTCCAATTCTCACTATTAACTAGTTGCTTATTATCATGCATATGATTAGGATATTGGCGGTTTATTAGCACATAATGCCTTATTCTGCATGAACATATTCTACATCCCTTAATCCACCCGAGACTGAAACTTAAAGGTCCCGTTTTTCCTGTGTTTTTGAAGCTTTGATTGTGTTTACAGTGTGCAATATAACATGTGTTCATGTTTCGCGTGTAAAAAACACAGTATTTTTCACAAAATGTACTCATCTGTATAGCGCTGTTTACACTCTCCTAAAAACGGGCTGATGACTTCCTTGTTCTATGAAGTCCCTCCTTCAGAAATACGTAACGAGTTCTGATTGTGCCAGCGGTTCCTGTGTTGTGATTGGACAGCATTAGCGTACGTTGCCCGGAAAGGTCACGCCTCTTACCGTAACGTGAAGATGCATGCGCTCAGTGTTATTTTAAACTCCGGGATGAAAATAACAGCGTCTCGACGACATGGCGACAAACACACTCTACAAACGCAACTCTTCCTCTTCTCTGTAGGAGCACAACAAGACCACGCCCCCTTTTTGTGTATTGCTGTGGGCGGAGCTTAGTCAAAAATCTGTTCTAGTGACGTCATTAAAGCAGGAAGTAGAGGATGTAGTCCTAACCGGCCGTTCGCTGTCGGCTTTGAAAGAAGACTTCTGTTAAATGAAATATCTCGCTTGGCATTGAACTTTATAATTTTACAGGTATTATTTACGCTCTAACAGCAACATTACACACTAGCTAAAGTTTAAAAAATGGGATCACGAAGAACAGGACCTTTAAAAACTACCTTGAGTTTAATGAGGCAAAAGTCGTAGTTAATAGTTAGTAAGAATTAGACTCCAATCTAAAGTGTGACCGTATTTTTTTGGAGATGCACCAGTACTATACTATTTTTCTTGGCAAGCAAGCATGGTAATACCAGGGTATTTTGAATATGCACCATAGTAGCCTACTACTATAGTATTATTTTGGGGTATTGTGGACACGCACACACACACACACACACACACACACACACACACACACACACGCACGCACGCACGCACGCACACACACACACACACACACACACACACAGGTCTTCATGCACATGTATGTTTGTGTAGAGTCGTGGTAAAGCACTCGGATCCGTGCGGGTCTGTGTTCTCTGGTGTGTGTCTGACCTCATTGACCTTCTTATCATCCCATCTCAACCGTATCTCGACAGGCCGATCGGGGCCGAGCGCGCCACACTTCTCTGGCATTTGTGTCTGAAAGTGCATCTAGCACGGCCTTATCTGAGGAACAACAATTAATCAGCTCAATTATAAGCACCCGGCGTCGCCACATTCTTCATCAAACCCAGAATGAATCTCTTAATTAACAATGTGTTTAGCGGCGAATGGCACTGACCCGACGCAGCCGTGTATCCTGACCGAGCGCTGAACCGCTAACCGATGTGACGAACGGGTGTAATCGCGTCATTTGTGTAAACACTTAAAAGATGCAATCGCGCGCGGCTGCTAATTCATTTACACAGCAGTTTGTTGGTTTTTAATTTGTGGGCGGGTGTAATTGTGTCATGTTGCCGCTGATCTTATTATGTGCTAATAGACTGTAGCGACGGCGTCCCCCGGGGCGGATCCGTCTCGCTGGCCTTTATATCGCCTCTCTGCCGCAGGACTTCATTTTACTGTAAAATCTGTGTCTCTCTCTCTTTACCTTTCTGTGGTGAAAGGCCCTACGGCATGCCATTACTGGGCTAATGAGGGCTGTCTACAGCTGGAGCGAGCGAGCAGTCGACAGACACGCTAACACACACTGACACTCTCATTATACAACTGGCAACCGCTGAATGAAGGAGTCCCGCGCGCGCTCGCCCTCTCTCTCCTCACAGACGCCGGCTCCGGCAGGCTCGCTCTTCCGAGAAAACAACACGCACCTCTAATACATTGATTACTTTTCTTTTCTTTTCTTTAATCATTAGCTTTGCATATGCCATGTGTTGATAATAAAGCATTAGCCCCCGGGGGCTTTTCACAGATTTATATATTTGTGGTTTATAAACGACTCCTTCGCGTCACGGGAAACGCGGAAACACTTCTAGGTCATACCTCACCCCAAAATAATACACAATAATCAATAAATAAATCATATTTATTCGTGGTTCATAAACGACTCCTTCATGGGACGTCACTAGAAACGCGGAAACACTTCTAGGCCATACCTCACCCCAAAATAATACACAATAATCAATAAATAAATCATATTTGCATGAAGTAAGTTTTTTTTCCTCTCCAAATATTCAATATTCATGACAATGAATCACATTGCAGTAAAAACTTGTTGTTTTGCTTAAATCTGCATATTTTAAAGATACAAGATGTAGAAACACAAGGGCTATATGTGTTTAATTGTCATGAATTGTAGCTATATATATATTTTTCAATTTTTAATTTTTTTACAATTTCTTTAAAAAAAATTATTAAAAAATTCTCCCTTTTTGTACATATTTTCCCATATATACTGTATATGTGTGTATGTATGTATGTGTATATATATATATATATATATATATATATATAGTGTTTTTTGGTATATTCATTAGCCTGTATTTTGCTTATATTTTAAAAGGGTCATATATTTATATAAAAACTATTTTTCTCTTTTTTTATATAAGGTTTTCTTTAAACATTTTCTTATTTTTTTTATTCCTCTCTTTTAATTTTGGAGTAAGATGTGACCTGGATGTTCTCTTAACAGGTTTTGTGAGATTCACCTTTGCACCAAGTGACTCACAAACCCATTGCATGTGTGTGTGTGTGTGTGTGTGTGTGTGTGTGTGTGTGTGTGTGTGTGTTGACATCTGGTCTTCCTCTTCAGTGGTCTGAAAGGTAAACACTACATTACCGGTTAATTGAGCTGCCAGATATCTGGGCCAATCAGGGCGCAGGACGGTTGCTGCGGTGAACAAACAGGGAAGGAGGGAGCAGTAAACGAGTGCAGGGTGGGATGTGGAGGGAAAACAATGGACGCTGGGCAACCGGCCAAGGAAACAAGCAGAAACGGATACCATATTGGCAAAGCTTATCGCAGGAGCAAGATGGACCTGGACGAGATTAGACCGCGGCCGTATTCTGATATTCAAGAACACTTTCCTCTCGGACTTTCCTTCAAGGCCGAACATTTCACAGCGATGTAGATGCATCTGCATTTAGGGAACGTTTCAAATCTTATTTATTAAATTGCTTTTAATGCCTGTTGGAAAAATAATGATGAATATATACAGGAGAAACTGGAAAAATTAGAATATGGTGCAAAAGTTCATTTATTTCAGTAATTCAACTTAAAAGGTGAAACTAATATATTATATAGACTCATTACATGCAAAGTGAGATATTTCAAGACTTTATTTGTTATAATTTTGATGATTATGGCTTACAGCTTATGGAAACCATATAGCCTCATATAGCCATAATCATCAAAATTATAACAAATAAAGGCTTGAAATATCTCACTTTGCATGTAATGAGTCTATATAATATATTAGTTTCACCTTTTAAGTTGAATTACTGAAATAAATGAACTTTTGCAGCATATTCTCATTTTCCGAGTTTCTCCTGTATTGAATTCTTTTGTATATTTTTTATTAATTTAGTATACCTTTATATAATTTGTCACAATGTAGGACTAATTAAAATGAACTAGTGAATGGACAGTTACAGCGCCTTGAAATCTGTTCATTATGCATATGTTTACTTATACTGTACTGTATGTATAATGAAAAGCTATTGTCGGAGCTGTAACTGTTCATCTTTACTTAAATATATGTAATGCAAACTTAAATGTTGAATACAAAAATGAGTGTATAATCTTGAACAGTGACAGCTTACTAATAAGAGTGACTAGTTACTCCAAATGCACAGATCCCAGTACCGTAGTACTTTGATAAATACTATGCGATTAATATTTATTTATTATTTCTGATTGCCTTCAAGAATACTATGGTATTATTACCTTGCTTACATTACCATATACTGTTTTGATCGTGTTATATGGATTGAGGAATATATGTAACACTGGCATCATGTGATTGTGATGTGAACACACACACTCGCAGTGTTTGCTGTGTGTCTCCGCTGATGCGAGACCCCGAGAGCAGCTGCCAGGGTTGTGTTACCTGTAACACAAACCAACGCATGTTGTATCATTTACAGCCATTTCACATTAATGGAGCATGTGTGTGTGTTTCTTCATAACATTCCCTGCAGATTACAGACAGAACAGACATGCTCACGAGAGTCTCCTCCGATGAGTGCAATGTCAGGCATTACCAGTGCTGACACACACACACACACACACACACACACACACACACACACACACACACACACACACACACACACACACACACACACACACACACACACACACACACACACACACACACTCACACACACTCACACACACACACACACACACACACACACACACACACACACACACACACACACACACACACACCATTCTCTGTTAATGATTATTCATGGAGTGGTACCACAGTGCAGCTTTTACACACTGTAAAGCACATCTTCAAACAACACAAAAGCCAGTAATAACTGTGCATGTCTACCTAAACCTCGTGAGCTGCCCACCTAGACAACATGTTTAGGCGTCACAGGCACACTACAGATGCAAAGCATACACAACATTGCAATATTTTAACGATAAACAAATACGTTTTAGAATTCTAAGACAACATTGCATGCATAACTGTATATATGTTTATGCATATATATACTGCATGTATGTGCTAAATGCAAGAACCATATGTGTGTGTGTGTGTGTGTGTGTACCTGCTTAATTATATTTTGGGGACAAAATTATACCCAGAAGTGACCAAAACCTGAGAAAATCTCCAAAAACCTCCCTTTAGGAAAGTAAATCTATTATAAAAATAAAGTAATTAAAGGTTTTTTTAAAAATGTAAAAATGCAGTAAGTTTCTTGTGATGGGTCGGTTTAGTGTGTGTGTGTGTGTGTGTGTGTGTGTGTGCGTATGTTTAGGGGTAGGGTTAGTGTGTGTGTGTGTGTGTGTGTGCGTGCGTATGTTTAGGGGTAGGGTTAGTGTGTGTGTGTGTGTGTGTGTGTGTGTGTGTGTGTGTGTGTGTGTGTGTGTGTGTGTGTGTGTGTGCGTGCGTGTATGTTTAGGGGTAGGGTTAGTGTGTGTGTGTGTGTGTGTGTGTGTGTGTGTGTGTGTGTGCGTGCGTGTGCGTGTGTGCGTGTGCGTGCGTGTATGTTTAGGGGTAGGATTAGTGTGTGTGTGTGTGTGTGTGTGTGTGTGTGTGCGTGTGCGTGCGTGCGTGTGTGCGTGCGTGCGCGTGTGTGTAGGTTTAGGGTTAGTGTAAAGGGAGAGAATATGCATAAAAACCATTACGTCTATGGAATGTCCCCATTTAGATAGCTAAGTAAATGTGTGTGTACATATTATATATATATATATATATATATATATATATATATATATATATATATATATATATATATTAATTTTGTGCAATGCAATGATGTACAAAATTGAGTATTCATTGTGTTTTTGTGTTTTGGGCCTTATGAGTTAGTATTTCAGTAATGGTGTGTGTGTGGTGTGTATGCGGGCCGTAGGCAGAGCTCTTGAGTGCTGTTGTAATATAATCTATTGCACATCTCCGACAGACCTGAATTCATGCCGTTAAAACGACTATTTTGTGCCGACCACAATATCTTAGCATGCACTTTCAGTATCACACAAACAGTTTGCTGTAGCCATCGCTGCGGTGCAAAGGACTCCGGGGCAGAAAACATGAATCATCTTTTTCAGCAGATATAACACACAATCTCCCACTCCGCTGAACTTATAGGAAGATATTGCACATTTAAAAAGTCACTTGTTTGCAGTCGGTCCTCAGCTGCAAACTGACCTCAGATCAGCACTCTGTGGAAAGACACACACTGTGAAATGTGCTGGTATTAGTTTATGTAATTGCATTACTCATAAAGTAAACACACGCCGGCCAGATTCGACATTATTCCTGATGAAACTGTTAAGGTTTATTTTTAGAGAATTAATTCTCAGGCGCCACACACATGTGAACATTATTTGGCTGCTAAACCCAAACCTGTTGCGTTTTAGTTTGTTATGAACTCTTATTATGAATGTGCTGGTAAAAGACCTTTTTATGAAGCTTTTTAGTTTTTTTATGACCGTAATCTTACTTTGGCAGCCAGTGAGGCTCTTTCATAGCTTGTATTTTGCCTCGGATGCAGTTTAGTCTTGGAGAGAACTGAGAAATTAAACATTAACTTTATGGAGATGTGAGGAATATGAGGAGCTAAAATGACATTTAATTCGATGACACCTGCGTATATACACACTCGCCCCTGATCTGAACCTACGTTTTAATCTGAATTAATTGCCCAAGATTAAATTATAGTGTTTGTATTTGGTGTGTGTGTGTGAGTGTGTGTTTACATGTCTCTCATATTTTCAGTACATGTTGATCTGTCTGTCAGCATGGACGCCAATTTACTGTGTTGTTCAACACGAGACATCTGCTGTGGAAAATAAACCCCATGAGATCATTACACACACACACACACACACACACACACACACACACACACACACACACACACACACACACACACACACACACACACACACACACACACACACACACACGGCAGGATCAGAAGGTCTCGTACTCACGGGCTAAAACTGTCGCTAGCACTGTCGCCAGCCTAATGCCCTGGATACACCAATAAATGTCTGACATCTTAGAAAGGTATTAGACGTTCATGTACACAAATATATTTCACCTATTTTTGCTTTACGGGCTTTCAATATAATCTCTTCTGCTGTTGGACAAATTTCAATTTGTCAAATGCAGTCATGATAGTTTCGCCTTTCGTTGAACTCAAATTAAACTATTAAAGTGAAATACTTAGTATTTGACTGTTCTGTGTGGTTGCCAGGGTGTTGCTACGGAAGTCTGAGTGATTTTGGATGTGGTTACTAAAGTGTTTTGGTGGTTGCTAGGGCATTCCCAGTTGCTATGCTGTACTGTGTGGTTGTCAGGGTGTTGCTATGTAGTTGCCAAGGAGATCTGAGTGTTTTTTAGTGTTCTGCTATGTGGTTGCTAAAGTGTTTTGATGGTTGCTAGGGCATTTGCTGTTGCTAGGCTGTTTGGTGTTGTTGCCAGGCATTGCTACGGAAGTCTGAGTGATTTTTGATGTGGTTGCTAAAGTGTTTTGGTGGTTGCTAGGGCATTCCCAGTTGCTAGGCTGTATTGTGTGGTTGCCAGGGTGTTGCTAAGGAGGTCTGAGTGATTTTTAGTGTTTTGCCATGTGGTTGCTAAAGTGTTTTGGTGGTTATTAGGGCGTTGTTTTGCAGTTGCTATGCTTTTCTGGGTGGTTGCCAGGGCGTTTCTATATGGTTGCTGAGAAAATAAAGTAAATTTTAGTGTGGTGCATTGTGGTTGCTAAAGTGCTTTATGGTGGTTGCTAGGGCATTGCTTTGCTGTTCTGGGTGGTTGCTAGGGCATTGCTATGTGGTTGCTAAGGAGGAGTGATTTTTAGGGTGATGGTATGTGGTTGCTATGGTGTTGCTATGTGATTAATTATAGGCCCAAGTGTTTCTGTTATCTGGGAATTTTCCAGCTGTTTTATCGTTGAGCAGGTGAAAATCCTGCATCTGTACTTAGTAAAGTAACACACACACACACACACACACACACACACACACACACACACACACACACACACACACACACACACACACACACACACACACACACACACACACACACACACACGGAGAGAGAGAGAAGTTTAATATTCTCTAATGGCATCAGACTGTATGTAAAGCACTTTTCAGTTCTAATTGAAATAATCATTTTTACAGCGTGTGCTGATTTGGACTGAATTCAGGATAATAAGTTTCTCTGGTCTGTTGTCTGTCTGTTAGTATCCAAATGAGTTTGTCTTAACTTGCGAGAACAATGTTTTTGCAACTTGGCTTCTTCAAACTCCATCACGTCTCAAATGTGTGTTTGGCAGCGAGTGTTTGGACGGCTTTTCTCTGGAAACAGCACTTTTGATTTAGACGACGAGCAGATGGTTGTAAGTAGATTGCTTTCATGTTAAGAAATCACTTTCCTTCTTTTGTCTGGCCTGCAAACGGAAGATTATTTTAATGCGGCCTCTTTTTTTGTCATTACTGTGTATGGAAGGATGACATAACACCAAATACTCTGGAAAGAAAGAGGATGAGGAACGGAGAAGCCTGACGGCGCTCCAATGCCATTGGTTCAGCGACAGAAACCTGTTGCCAAGCTTACAGTCCAATTATTAAAGAAACATTTTATAGCTCAGATGTTGCTCGTTCAGAGCTCAGGACATTAGTTATTATGTTTCATTGAAATATCAACTTTATCTCAGATGTTTATCCTATGATTTCCTAATGAGAGACAAATAATTCTTTAAAATTAATGTGGAGAGCAGCTCGGATCATTTGATGAGAAATGTTTGAGTTCATATTCAGATTTTGCAGACTTCTATATCTTGGCATGTCATGAAACTCTAGATGGCACATGCTGATTGGTCCTTACCTCAATCTGATTGCAATTACATAATTCTCTTTACGGCCCACCTGATTGGCTCCAATGAGCTCGCGGCTAAACCTTCAAATACTTGGTCAGCATTTTCTGTAGCAGTTGCTGCGCGCTCTCAGAAACCCTCCACCTTCCCCAGCTCCACCTGTATATTTCTGCTACGGGTAATTCATGTATGTTATTTTGTAAAGCAGTAGCATGTGTTACTTGCTCACAGCAGGGTGTTGTGTATGCAATATCCATACAAAAGCAGCAATATCCATAAGCAACAATAACCATAAGCAGCAACAATAACCAAAAGCAGCAGCACTATCCATAAGCAGCAGCAATATTCACAAGCAGAAATAACCAAAAGCAGCAGCAATATTCACAAGCAGCAATAACCAAAATCAGCTGCAATGTCAATAAGCAGCAGCAATATCCATAAGCAGTAATAACCAAAAGTAGCCGCAATAACCAAAAGCAGCAGCAATATCCATAAGCAGCAGCAATATCCATAAGCAACTGCAATATCCATAAGCTGCCGCAATATCCATAAACAGCAGCAATATCCATAAGCAGCAGCAATATCCATAAGAAGCAATAACCAAAAGCAGCAGCAATTTCCATAAGCAGCAATAACCAAAATCAGCTGCAATGTCCATAAGCAGCAGCAATATCCATAAGCAGTAATAACCAAAAGCAGCCGCAATAACCAAAAGCAGCAGCAATATCCATAAGCAACCGCAATATCCATAAGCAGCCGCAATATCCATAAGCAGCAGCAATATCCATAAGCAACCGCAATATCCATAAGCAGCCGCAATATCCATAAGCAGCAGCAATATCCATAAGCAGCAGCAATATCCATAAGCAGCAGCAATATCCATAAGAAGCAATAACCAAAAGCAGCAGTAATAACCAAAAGCAGCAGCAATAACCATAAGCAGCAGCAATATCCATAAGCAGCAGCAATATCCATAAGCAGCAATAACCAAAAGCAGCAGCAATTTCCATAAGCAGCAATAACCAAAAGCATCAGCAATATCCATAAGCAGCAGCAATATCCATAAGCAGCAGCAATATTCACAAGCAGAAATATCCATAAGCAGCAGCAATATCCATAAGCAGCAATAACCAAAAGCAGGTGTAATAACCAAAAGAAGCAGCAATAACCATAAACAGCAGCGATAACCATAAGCAGCAATAACCAAAAGCAGGTGTAATAACCAAAATCAGCAGCAATTTCCATAAGCAGAAAAAAACTAAATCAGCAGCCATATCAATAAGCAGCAATAACCAAAAGCAGCAGTAATAACCAAAAGCAGCAGCAATATCCAATAAGCAGCAGCAATAACCGTAAGCAGCAGCAATATCCATAAGCAGCAGCAATATCCATAAGCAGCAATAACCAAAATCAGCAGATATTTCCATAAGAAGCAATAACCAAAAGCAGCAGCAATATCCATTAGCAGCAGCAATTTCCATAAGCAAACAAACATACAGTATCAACATTGTCATATCCATTATCATGCCAAAAACTGATGACAGAACTATAGACTTTCTGTCAAAAGAAACATCTGAGGAGTAGGAAGCATCAGAAAAAGTCCTCGTTTATCTCTTTTCTGTCTGTGAGAAACAACTGAGATGATACTGAGATCTCATGTGTGATTCTGTGCATGCTTTTACTCATAAGAAGTTTTTGTTAGCATCCCTGTGATTATGTAAAGGCAAAAGGATGATTGACAGTCAGAATGTGTTTTCAGTTTGAGTCACATGATCCAGTCAGCATCACCTTCTCAGCTGCACTGGCGGGTGAGAAGAGAACCCCGCCTCTGATTGGCTGTTCTGAGTGTTGTATAGTAATGCATTTGAAATGAAAGTAACGTGATTGGCCTCTGTTGTTCTCACTCTGACTGTGAGTTTGACAGCCGCAGAAAGAAACGCTGATGCAGGCACGATAATGTGCACGTGCACTTCCAGACTCACTGCATACTTAAATCATGCTTTTTATTCATATTTTCAGTGAATTTGTCAGTCATCATTATTGCTCTGCCTAGAAACTGTATAGTAACGCTTGGAATCAGACTGGAAACCATTGGCAGTGCACAACAATGCAGTGAACACCTTAGCATCCGCATAGTAACGTCCCGGCCAATCACAGAACCCTAGCCGTGAGTTTTCACTCATATTTTCTCCAGAAAGTGTAAAAATCTGCTGGAATATTTTTATTTTAACATCTGTAAATATTCACAGCAGCTTATTTTCATTCCTACTCATCCGATCATCAACAACACTCCGTCTCTTTCGTTTACACAGGTCATTCATCTTCACATGGACAAAACAATATGTTGATTGTACACACACACAGTTATTAACTGGACAGCTTCCAGCGAGCGTTGTGTCCGATGTAAAGGCCTGTGGGAACAGCGTGTGCTTTAGAGATTTGTGCTGTGATGCAACGGCAGAGAGGAATAAAAGCCATCGGTCGGATCACTCCTTCACTTTAGATTAGTTTTAAGTAGCTAAATGTCACAGATAAGCATCGTCGTCCTACAGAAATAATGTGTGTGTCGCGGTTTATTCAGCTGGAGAGTCTCAGTTCACCTCAGTTCACACAGGAATGTCCTGAATTTGAAAAATAAATCATAAAATTATTAATATATTTTTCAAAACAGCTAATTTTTTTTAACTTTTAGGGTTTGAGTGTGTGTGTGTGTGTGTGTATGGGTGTGGGTTTGTGTGTGTGTGCGTGTGTACAGTTAGTATATGAGTGTGTGTATGAGTGTATGGTGTGTGTTTGTGTGTGTGTGTGTTTATATGAGTGTGTATGTGTGTTTATATGAGTGTGTGTGTGTGTGTTTATATGAGTGTGTGTGTGTGTGTGTGTGTGTGTGGGGGGGGGGTTGTGTTTGTGCGTGTTTGTGTGCGTGTGTACAGTTAGTATATGAGTGTGTGTGTGTGTGTTTTTGTGTGTATGAGTGTATAGTGTATGTTTGTGTTTGTGTGTGTTTATATGAGTGTGTTTGTGCCTGTGTGTGTGTTTGTGTGCGTGTGTACAGCTAGTATATGAGTGTGTGTGTGTGTGTGTGTGTTTATATGAGTGTGTGTGTGTGTGTGTGTTTGTCTTGTGATGCAGATGTTCTCTTCAGCAGCACCCCATCCTCATTTTTCTGTGTTATCCTAATTAAACACACACACACACACACACACACACACACACACACACACACACACACACACACACACACACACACACACACACACACACACACACACACACACACACACACACACACACACACACACACACACACACACACACACACACACACACACACACACACACACACACACACAACCGAAAAACAATTCCCCCTATTTGCATAATGAGACAGAATCTGTGAGAGACTAACGAGAAATCTAACGATCACTCCAAAGAGAAAGTCAGCCGGAGTCGGATCCGTTTCTGTCTCATTTATAAACGGCCGCCCACTTTTATATTAGTTTGTTTTGATTATGTTTAATGACTCACGGACAGAACTTACAGCACCAGTTTAATGAAGATCCACTCGCCCGACACCCTCACGCTGCTCTTTGAAGCATACGTGACCCTGGACCACAAACCCAGTCAAAATTATCAATTTTTCTTTTATGCCAAAAATCATTAGGATATTAAGATCATGTTCCATGAAGATATTTAGTAAATGTCCTACCGTAAATATATAAAACATGTATTTTTGTGAGTGAATGCAGCACAATCGTGAACATAAATGCACAACTTTAAAGGAGATTTTCTCAATCTTTACATTTTTTTGCTCCTCAGATTCCAGATTTTCAATAGTTGTGTCTCGACCAAATATTGTCCTATCCTAACAAACCACACATCAATGGAAAGATTATTTATTCAGCTTTCAGATGATGTATACATCTCAATTTCAACAAATTTACCCATGTGACCAGGTCACATACATGAAACATAAATGACTAAAGTATCATAAATTTAAACCAGAACATTTTACAGTATTGTTTCCAGATTTTGTGCTTGACAGACGTGATCACAGTGAACAATGAAACGCACCATGAACATTCCTCGGATGTTTAACGGCAAAAATAACATGGTATGATACGAGGATCTTCATGTTTCCACCGCAGGTCGACATTTACACTCCTGCTGATGGAGTTCATTTAACACACTCTTACCGAGCCAGCGTTAAGTGTTCGGCATGATCATCACTTAAACACACACACTTACTGCAGTGCGCAGCCACACCACCTAGTATTTTATACTATATTTAATATTACTAAGTACATCCCCACTGTGGACGGCCCAGCGCTTTAGGCCCGGAATAGAATCATTCCTCCCGTCTAGATGCTTTTCAGGCCATAATTGCAACTTAATCTCTGGCCCTATGCAATTTGCATTGTAATAATATCCAATATTCAAACTGCAGTAATGGTCTTGCGGTTCAGGGAATATTTGCATCTAGCAGCTGGTGCTTGGGCTTTCTCTTTCATGCAGATTTTGTCTTGTTTGTTTGTTTTTAAACGTTTATTTAAAGGATTTAAAAAAAAATCTGTCATCATTTACTCATCCTCAAGTTGTTTCAAACCTGTATGAATTTCTTTCTTCTGCTGAACACAAAAGATGTCGGTAACCAGACAGTTGATGGACCCCATTGACTTCCATAGTAGGGGAAAAAAATACTATGGAAGTCAATGGGGTCCAACAACTGTTTGGTTATTGGTTTGGTTCTTTTGTGTTCAGCAGAAGAAAGAAATTTGTACAGGATTGAATGACAGAATTTTCATTTTTAAGTAAACTATCCCTTTAATAGATATGCATTTCATTGTATAAATCATTTTAGTGTCAGTTAACAATAGCAACACTGGTCTTATTGTGATCGATTCATAGAGGCACATTACTCAGAAGAACAAGATGTTGAATGGGTTTGCGTTTCTTTCAAGCTTCTTCAGTCATTTTTAGGGTTTCAAATCAAATGTTTTGTGATGTTTGTGTGTGTCTGTCATGTACAGGTGACACTGGAAAATTTTTAATATGGTGCAAAAGTTAATTTATTTCACTAATTCAACTTAAAAGCTGAAACTAATGTATTATATAGACTCATTACATGCAAAGTGAGATATTTTAAGCCTTTATTTGTTATAATTGTGATGATTATGGCTTACAGCTTATGAAAACCCCAAATTCAAAATTAGAAAAGGTTTTCATATAGACATAATCATCAAAATTATAACAAATAAAGGCTTGAAATATCTCACTTTGCATGCAATGAGTCTATATAATATATTAGTTACACCTTTTAAGTTGAATTTCTGAAATAAATTAATTTTTCCAGTGTTCTGTATTAGTAGCCGTAACAGGAATACAAAACAACATCTAATTTTAACCCATGAGCCTCCATCTTCCAGTCAAACGAGTGATTTAACACAATCATTCTGATAGCTGTCAGGTTCGAAACGTTCAGAAATGTCTCCTCAAGTCACCCACGGGTTACAGTAAAGTGTGCAGTAAAGGGCAGGTGGATTACGGACACGTGCAGTGGTTAACCGGAAGACTCGAGGTGCAGAAAACCCCTGCTGTGTGTCTAAGTTTAGACGAGTGAAATACAGAGAGAAAGAAAGAAGCACAACATCCCACGATCCCTTCAATCTGTGTGAGCGATTAGCGCCGCGGCCGGCCCGATCTGCCACATCTGATGAGGGACATTCTCACGCGCTAAACACAGCACTTCAGATTTACTTGACAGCATATTGTTAGTCATACGACACTTTCTGATTTACAGTGATATGCAGAATCATCCAGCGCTCAGACGAATCACTTCACGTGTGGGTTGTTTGCTTGCGTTTTCAAGACAATCCACTGGCGGAGAGAAACTGATTGACATGTGTGACCCTGGAGCTCAGAACCAGTCTGGAGCCGCACGGGTATATCTGTGGCAATAGCAACTATACATTGTATGGATTTTTCTTTTATGCCAAAAATCATTAGTATATTAAGTAAAGATCATGTTCCATGAAGATATTTAGTACATTTCCTAATATATAAAACATGTATTTCTGTGAGTGAATGCAGCACAATCGTGAACATAAATGCACAACTTTAAAGGAGATTTTCTCAATGTTTACATTTTTTTTTCTCCAGATTTTCAATAGTTGTGTCTCGGCCAAATATTGTCCTAACAAACCACACATCAATGGAAAGATTATTAATTCAGCTTTCAGATGATATATACATCTCAACATCACTACATCCCATGTGACTGGTTTTGTGGTCCAGGGTCACATATATTAGTGTGAGGAAAGATTTAACATCAAACTTTATTGAAAACGTGTTTATTTTTGGCAATGCAAATACAAGACATTGACAGTATTATGATATCGTGATGGTATTACCGTGGTACTTTGTACATGTCATGAGATTTTGTCTGTATCATATTTATATGCTACTCCACCGTTCATCATATATTGCTGAATGAAATCCAATACTCGTTTTCTTTCTAATTTTGGTGTGCTGATTCCAGAAATAGTGTTTAAATATGCTTTTGTAGCTTTTTTTTGTGCTTTAAACAACTATTTGTAACTATTTTGTCTCGTATTATCCATTAATCAGCAGAAAACTTCCACATACACACGATTCCTCTCTTCCTCTGAGCCTGACGACAACTATCTGTTCAATTCTCAGCCGCTTCTCAATGACATTATTTTATGCCTAATCCCGAATTCAAAGTTAGAATTATTTTATTTATTTAAGTTTATTTAGATAGGGACAGATACAAAAAACATAGATACATTTAAAGAGTCATCTGATGTATGCATCATAGTGTTTTTAGCTAAAGCTAATTCACAACACTTGTCCCTAGGGCTTTTAGTAAAAACAAAAAACAAAACCTTAAATTCTTAAAAATTAAATACAGATCAAATTAAATGCAATGCAATGAAAAGAAAAAAGTATGGACAGATGTTTTCTGATACATCTGTGGATGTTTTACTGCATTCAAAGAGTGACAGAAAATTACAGATGTTGTGAAAAAGCTTGTGTTTATGTTTCTAGACATTAAATGAAGTATTTAACATTATTCCATTATTAGTATTTCTCCACTCCTGTGCAGATTGTAACTTACATAAATTTTTTATACATTTATAAATTTATTTATAAATTTTTAATACAAATATATATATATATATATATATATATATATATATATATATGCAGGGCTGTGCTTTTGGACTTGAAAGAATACCATGGTATAATCATATAAATGTACCATGTTATTTTGTTAATGAGCCTGAAGGCGTACTTCAACATCCGGTTGTAATTTTTCTCTCAGGTCATTTGAGAGACAGCGGTGTGCACTACAAGTACACTACAATAGTTTCATATGTCTCTATGTGTGTGTGTGTGTGTGTGTGTGTGTGTGTGTGTGTGTGTGTGTGTGTGTGTGTGTGTGTGTGTGTGTGTGTGTGTGTGTGTGTGTGTGTGTGTTTGGCACACTCTCTTGTGTGAATCATTAGATGTTGGATTGCTCCGATTCCTAAACCCAGACTGCCAAAACTCCTGCCGGGAGCGTTTCCTCAAACAAGCCTCACACACAGAGTGGGACAAAAGGAGATCTCTCTCTCACACACACACACACACACACACACACACACACACACACACACACACACACACACACACACACACACACACACACACACACACACACACACACACACACACACACACACACACACACACACGCACACACACACACACACACACACACACACACACAAACACACACACACACACACACACAGTGGGAAGAGGCCAGAATGACTGACTGAAATCAGTTCATATGTCATTATTCCTGCTGAGCACAATATGTTACTGTGGCATTAAAGTCAATCGTCACTTGTACTAGTGCTGATCGTGATGTGATCAAACGCCTCCCGTATTAAAGGCACAGTTTACACCCGCTGGAGGATAACGTCCCACAGACACACAGTAAAGCAGGGACATGAGCCATATATCCATAATATTAGAGGGTGTGGATTATGGGAAACACCTTAGATACTATAGTAAAATATCAGTGAGGGAAAACACCACAGAAATCCTGTTTTTTTTAATTTATTTCCTGATGTTTTGATTTGTGAAGCTCTCATTGGTTGTTTGTCAATGATGAATCAGTCGTTTCACTTCTAAGTTGGGTCCGTTGTCCTGTGTTTTCTCTCCTCTCTGTCTCCTTCCGTCTTCACTCTCTTCTTCTCCTCTTTTCTCCATCTCTACAGAGCAGATTCAGTGTAGGAGATCGAGGTGTTAGGCTGTACGGCGCTTTACCCGTGAGACACAACCCTGAGGAGAAAAGACTGCCCTCTTCAGGGGTGAGACCCGCTCCACACCTTCATCTTCCTCTTCAGATCTGATACAAACCCTAGTGAGATACATATACTGACCAGAAACATGCTCTAAACTAGCGAGGCCGTAGAAGAACCTCGGTTAACTATAGACCCGATATGTGACCCTGGACCACAAAACCAGTCACATGGGTACATTTTGTGAAATTAAGATTTATACATAATCTGAAAGCTGAATTAATAATCTCTCCATTGATGTGTGGTTTGTTAGGATAGGACAATATTTGGTCGAGACACAACTATTGAAAATCTGGAATCTGAGGAGCAAAAAAATGTAAACATTGAGAAAATCTGCTTTAAAGTTGTGCATTTATGTTCACGATTGTGCTGCATTCACTCACAAAAATACATGTTTTATATATTTACGGTAGGACATTTACTAAATATCTTCATGGAACATGATCTTAATATCCTCATGATTTTTGGCATAAAATTAATTTTGACCCATACAATGTATAGTTGCTATTGCCACAGATATACCCGTGCGGCTCCAGACTGGGTTTGTGGTCCAGGGTCACGTATAGTCCGCCAAAATAACCTTGAATTTGGTCGTTTTTGCTAAAATAACTTGAATGATATTCCATCATGTAAGCAAAGTCAACAGTGATTAAAGCTGTTTGGTTTCATTCCTTTGACATGTTCATATTTTAGATGACTAGTCTATTCTTGGGCGATGGTTAGATGTCTATTAAAGTTTCACTGACAGCCCAAACTTTGCCTTGTTTTAGCCTAGACGTCTGGGCTGTGTTTGGACGGCTATTAGACGTCTTTTAAACGCAAAAATGCTTGCTGGGATTATGAATTCCCCAAAGAACCCTTTAAAACCACTTTTTTTCTTAGTGTAAAAGACATTTTATGCTTTTTCCAGTATTTAAAGAACTTTAAAGTATTTGTAGAAGTAGTGTAGTGTAGAAGTAGTGTAGAAGTTGTGTAGAAGTAGTGTAGAAGTAGTGTAGAAGTGGTGTAGAAATGGAGTAGAAGTGGTGTAGAAGTATTGTAGTGTAGAAGTAGTGTAGAAGTAGTGTAGAAGTGGTGTAGAAGTAGTGTAGTGTAGAAGTAGTGTAGAAGTAGTGTAGAAGTGGTGTAGAAGTAGTGTAGAAGTGGTGTAGAAGTGGAGTAGAAGTGGTTTAGAAGTGGTGTAGAAGTAGTGTAGAAGTGGTGTAGAAGTGGTGTAGAAGTGGTGTAGAAGTGGTTTAGAAGTGGTGTAGAAGTGGTGTAGAAGTAGTGTAGAAGTAGTGTAGAAGTAGTGTAGAAGTAGTGTACAAGTAGTGTAGAAGTGGTGTAGAAGTGGTTTAGAAGTGGTGTAGAAGTAGTGTAGAAGTGGTGTAGAAGTGGTGTAGAAGTGGTGTAGAAGTGGTGTAGAAGTGGTTTAGAAGTGGTGTAGAAGTGGTGTAGAAGTGGTTTAGAAGTGGTGTAGAAGTAGTGTAGAAGTGGTGTAGAAGTAGTGTAGAAGTGGTGTAGAAGTAGTGTAGAAGTGGTGTAGAAGTGGTGTAGAAGTGGTGTAGAAGTAGTGTAGAAGTGGTGTAGAAGTGGTGTAGAAGTGGTGTAGAAGTAGTGTAGAAGTGGTGTAGAAGTGGTGTAGAAGTAATGTAGAAGTAATGTAGATGTAGTGTAGAAGTGGTGTAGAAGTAATGTAGAAGTAATGTAGATGTAGTGTAGAAGTGGTGTAGAAGTAATGTAGAAGTAATGTAGATGTAGTGTAGAAGTGGTGTAGAAGTAGTGTAGAAGTGGTGTAGAAGTGGTGTAGAAGTGGTGTAGAAGTGGTGTAGAAGTGGTTTAGAAGTGGTGTAGAAGTGGTGTAGAAGTGGTTTAGAAGTGGTGTAGAAGTAGTGTAGAAGTGGTGTAGAAGTAGTGTAGAAGTGGTGTAGAAGTAGTGTAGAAGTGGTGTAGAAGTGGTGTAGAAGTGGTGTAGAAGTAGTGTAGAAGTGGTGTAGAAGTGGTGTAGAAGTGGTGTAGAAGTAGTGTAGAAGTGGTGTAGAAGTGGTGTAGAAGTAATGTAGAAGTAATGTAGATGTAGTGTAGAAGTGGTGTAGAAGTAATGTAGAAGTAATGTAGATGTAGTGTAGAAGTGGTGTAGAAGTAATGTAGAAGTAATGTAGATGTAGTGTAGAAGTGGTGTAGAAGTAAGGCACGTGGCAGAAAGTTTTGATCGCTCAAAACTCGCTCTACTCCCTTTCCCCAGCACATATCAGATCGGAAAGGCATTTATTTTCAATATAAATGCAATATAAATTAATATATCAATTAATAATCATTCTAATCCACAGCAATAAGAAAACTACACAGAACAACGACATCATTGGAATCGCTTTCAGACCAACTTTTCTTTCTCCAGTTGATGAATGATAAAAACATCCATTCAGAATCTGCTGACTTTAAAGTGCTCGAGCATTTAGTGGCCGATGACGAAACATGTTGTAATAAACGACGTAGTTATACGGTTAAGAACGGGCCTTTAGTGTTCAGGATGAAAGCACACTAGTGATCACACAACAGTGATTCAACTCAACATGTCGCTAAACTAATGACTCAACGCTTTAATAAGAATAAAACCACGACACACACATATTAGGTGAAGTAGCCAAACTGTAAAGAGTGTTTCTGACTGTAAAAATATTATATTAACATTTCTATTGACACAGCCACCATATTGGGTTCGTGTTTCCACTCATCGTGGTTTATGTCGTCAGTTCACTGGGTTTTGGATCAGGGTTTTCTCTAGCGCCCCCTGTGGTCTGACTGTGACTGTCTCTCTGTGGCGGCTTTGTGGTTCTCTGAGGGTCACATGACTATATATGTCCACATAGGGCCACACTTCACACCCACCATAACCTCCCTCCCACACACACACACACACACACACACACTCACACACACACACACACACACACACACACACACACACACACACACACACACACACACACACACACACACACACACACACACACACACACACACACACACACACACACACACACACACACACACACACACACACAGAGAGAGAGAGAATATCATGTAATGTGGATGATGTTGTTGTTTCTTCTTTGCTTTGAGCATGATAAGAATGAATGTCTGTGTGATTTATTATTTCCAAAACCAAAAAGAAATAGTATTTTACATGCATTTT
>NC_136886.1:1911982-1916982 GCF_949152265.1 Phoxinus phoxinus
CATAAAGGTGTTTGTATATGAACTTTCAGGCCTTTTCTAAAGCAAGCTATTGAGTTTTGTTCTGAGATTTGTGTTTATGATCCAGTTTAAATATGTGATTGTTCACACTGGAGAACAATACCAGTCCCAGCATGCGCAACGAGTGTGTGTGGCACTTTAAGACTCGGAGATGATTAGGTAATCAGGGAAGGGGGAGGCGTGTCTCTTTAAACGCTCGATCACACACACACACACACATCTCTGTGCATTGCTTTGTTTACATGTATTATACGAGGAGGCTTTAACACTTCACGCTCAGACAGGAATAAACAATGAGTTTTATTTGAATGCATTCCCGTCGTGGTCCATTTGCGATTGATATTAATGCTTTAATTTATTTGAATGTGTAAACACGTCCAATTATCGTAATTTAGCGTGGTTTGGCGTTGCGTGACACACGATGTTTATTAATTGGGTTCTGCTGTGTAATCATCAGATCCGTCGTCCGTGTGTCACATCTGTACATTTAACTCTTCCTCATTTGTGAGACTCTGACATATTCCCGCTTTCTGTTTTTCCTTTCTTGCCTGATTTGGAGAGACTTGCATAGTCAATTACGCTGGAGTTTGAGAGATGGAGTGCGCTGGAGTTGCCATATTTTTTGTATGATATTAATATTTCATAAGTGCCATTCTCAGCTGAATATCTAAGAGAGAGCGCCTATTAGATTCGGCTCTGCCAGAGTATTATTCATCCTCCGGAGAGGAGACGAGCACCGGGAGCTGCCGTCATTACCGCGGATCCTGAACGCTGTTCTGGCAACAACTGGATTGTTTGACTTGTTGGGTCCAAGTTGGCCTGGACGAGCGCGCCGGTTGCCAGATTACAGTATCGAGGCCGTATAAAAGGTCAGAAGCAATGTGAAGTGGACTCTGGTGAACTGAATCATATTGCACTGAGAATTTAGCCGTTTATTTAAAGGGGTGTTTGATTATGATTTGACTTTTCTAACTGTAGTTAGTGTGTAATGTTGTGTTTTCTAACTGTAGTTAGTGTGTAATGTTGCTGTTTGATCATAATCAACATCTGCAAAGTTACAACGCTCAAAGTTCAGAGCAAAGGGAGATATTTGCTTTTAAAGAAATAGTTTTTTAAGGACTACAACAAACGGCTGGTAGAGACTACACGACATTCCTCCCGGGTTAGTGACATCACCAACCCTAAAATTTACATAAACCCCGCCCACGGAACACGATTTATAGATTATCCACACAGAATATGCTATATGCAGAATATGCTCCGGTTTGATCATAAAAGGCTAAAAGTGTGAGAGGTAAAAGGACACGAGCTCTTGTAGCTCCGCCCCCTGTGCCGGGTGCAGCAGCTCATTTGCATTTAAAGGGACAGACACAAAACTGTGTGTTTTTTCTCACCCTCAAAAAGTGACAACTTTAACATGCTATATAAAAATATCTGTGGGGTATTTTGAGCTAAAACTTCACACACACTCTGGGGACATCAGAGACTTATTATTATCACCCCTTTAATCAATCGGGTGCGAGAGGCCTCAAGACGTTTCACGTCGTAGTTGTGTGTTTTAACTGTATTTACCAATCAGCATCCGGAATGATTTATAATGTGCATTCAAAATCAAATTTCTGATTGGATGAGCTGCGTTTGAAAGTTTCTTTGTGGCTTGTCATCTACAGTCAGACTAGTGAACTATTATATTTGTGGCAAGAATGATTTCCTGATAATTATTAATAGTGGTTTTACTTATTTAATGATCTTGTTTTAATCATATTACTGTTGCCGTCATTTTTCAAATCTCAAAGACACTCACGTTTGTGCATTTAAATGGTTAAACTCCTCTTTGCAATGCTTATTGCATTATTGCATCATGTTTGAAACCTTCACAAGTTCAAGGCTGCTTGTGAAAATGCTTCCATTTGGCATTTTTGAAGTTGAATATAAATGTTTCACTACAGATTATATCTTGTAGTTTAAGTCTCAAAAATAAACACGCATTCAAGAATGTCTCAAAATCCGCTGTAGCTTCATGAACAAACGCTGGTGATCAGAAAGATTCGAGCATCTTGAGCTTCAATGGAAAAAGGAAATCTGACTGTTCGTACAAAGAGTCACATGATCAATATGTGACTAATTAAATGTGAGTAAATTATCTTTAAATATTTATAGTTTATAGTATACACTTACAAAACCTTACAATACTTCTATTTCTATAATATATAATATAGTCATAAATAGTCCAGAATCTTTTTAATATTGAATATTTAACTGTAAAAAAAGATATGATCAATTAGTCATGACAAAATGTTTTTACATTACTTGAACTCATCAAAATAATTTAAGCAATTTCAACTTTTATAAGTAAGTTATACGACATTTTGGTCGCCTTATGTTGCAAAAATGAAAATGTTCGATGTCAGTTTAATATTCCTTATTTTGAAATTACTTAAACACCCGGTTTGATTATACTTAAATAATTTAATTAGCAACTGAACTCAAGCTTTTATGTAGAATTTTTTTGTTTTTGTTTTTATTTAATGCAGTGTAGTAGATATTTATACCTCTAAGGTTTTAGAAGTTATATATATATATACTATATAAACCACACATTATTATATATTTTCCCAAGATCCTAAAACTTAATTTCTGGGTTTACCGGGGTCATGACATGAGAAATAAAATTTCGACTTAAATGAGGTCTTTGTACCATTAAAACATTAATACAACAGATAAAACTAAACCTTAAAAATAAACTTTGTTAAAAAAATACAACTTATAAATAGACATAAAATAAATTCAATATAAATAATATAAATTCAAATAAAATAAAATAAAATAATAAAAGACAACATAAATAAAATAAAAAATGTATGTTTAAATACTATATATATATATATATATATAATGTATATATAAAATGTTCAAATAAAATAATAAAATAAAACTTTCATTAAAAAATAATTAAAAAAAATAATTCATTGACATAAATGAGGTCGAAAATCCTGCAAGTTTCAGAGCTTAAAACGTCCACATTATAAACTTTAATAAAATGTATTTAATCAAGCTCTATAAACAGCTTGTTTGGATATTGGAGGATCTGTGATGTCACACAGGCACAGACATTTGCATATGCCCGCCTCCAGAGCAAGACATCGACCAATAGTTATTCATCATCACACAATAGGCCCCGCCCACTGGTGTTCAGTCACTTAACAGCTGTCATCTGGACGTCAAAAGCAAACAGAGCCGCTATAATGACCGACACACCAGACTTCAGAAGGATCCCAGCATCGGAAACAAGCGGAGGGTTTATTATAATGGCGTTCCGGATCATGTCGGAGGATTATGTGTTTGTTCGGAGCATTTTGTTTTGTCAGTGTTTGCAAAGAAACTTTAGTTGACAGATGAAGCACAGCGACTGTCTTTAATCTGACAGCAGGTGCATCACAAACACAAGTAAATGATTACATAATGCTCTGTCTGTAAATGACGGTTTTAAATGGATCATGTTTTCAAACAGAGTGTGTGTTGACACAGTTTCCTATGCAGTGATGTTAGCCAATCACAACAGTGTCTGTTTACTGACAGCCTTAAAGGAGCCGCGCCTTAAAAACTGACAGAGGCTCAGAGTCAAGCTTGAGTTTTTTTTTTTTTTTTTTGCATATATATTCTTATCAAGCGCCCCCTTTTTTTTAAATAGATATGAAAATGAACATTCTGAACTTAAATGGTTGTAATTCAAGAATGCTTTGGAATATAGATGTAAGATTGGTCTTGTTTTTAAGAAGATATTTGGCAGATTTTTGTAGAAGTGAAATAAATTAAGAAAGTTAAACAGAAAAAAAGTTATATAAGTTTGAGTTTATGAAAATGTACAACGTTAAAAATTTAATTATTCATATTTTATATAAAATATATATTTTCAAATCCTGGTGGACTCTAAAACTACAAAAAAATCAAAGGCAAAAATCTGAACAAGTTCTTTTTCAAATGTTAGGTTGATATCTCCAAAAATCAGCGTTCAGTGAGATTTAGTTTGTGCGCAGTACCACACTTCTCCACTAGTGGACATTACTGCCCATATAAGGGCGCCTCCATTTCCATATGTTGTTTGAGTCTGAACCATTATTTGTACAATTTTAATACAATTTATGAAGTAGACATCCTATTCAGAAGTAGTGTTGGAAGTTTGGCAGATTTTGAAATGAATTCAACCTCTAAGAAACACAAAAGATCACGTATGTGCATTATAGCTCGCTGACACATCACTAATGCTGAATCTATTATTGTTTTCTTTATATTCAAAACATTTTCAGACTTAGATTCAGATAGAAACTTTTTTTCTAAAAGAATGTAATGTATGCTATCTTTTGAACTCTTGGCATGAAAACAAACTGAGGTTTCTACCATTCTTTCATGATTTTTCATGTTCATCACTATTTCAAAATAAAGGTCTGAACTCGCCTTAGGAGTATGAACATATTCTTGCTGCAAATTGATAAATTGCGGCTCCTCTGTAATTTATTTTGTAAATCAGAAAACCACAAATGTAGACTAGAGATTGTAAGCTTTCAAATGATATATAGTTAGTCAAGATTGTTTTAGGTTTAGTATAGGATATTACTGTTTTAAATATATAATGGCCAATATAAAGGGATATATATATTTCTTTTCTTTTCTTTTGTATTCAAAAAACTTTATTAGCATTATAAGTAAACCTCAAGGAACATATTAAAGCAAAAAAAAACAAAAAAAACAAAATCATGATCTTCTTCAAATGAACAAAATCCCAGATTTTGATTGTGTTCTCTTACTTTTGGACCCAGTGTCCTCCTATGCATCCGTCGATCTCAGACTCATACTCAGATTGTGATGATGCACACAACACACTTACACAGAGCCAGTAGTGTTCATGTGGTCTGCAGCTTTCTCTGAAATTCACATGCAAAACAGTCTCTCTCTCTGCCTTCTATTAGTGCACTGTAAATATT